>NC_080790.1:110997583-111305583 GCF_028018385.1 Neofelis nebulosa
CGGCTCCGCCTTTCCTCCTCCCTGCAGCTCCGTTCCCTGTCCTATCCTTCCCCGCTCCCTCCAGCGAGGTTCCTTTGGGCGTCTGGGAGCACGGGGTCGGGCGTCCTGGGTCCTTTCCTCCCTGCGCCCTGCCACCCTCCCCGCCCCCAGGTTCTCCTTCCGGTGGACTAAATTTAGAGGGGAGGGTGTGGCTGCCTGCACCCGGCGGCCAGGGCGGCCAGCGGGAGGAAGGGTCGCCGAGACGACGCGGGGTGGCGTCACGTTGGTAAACACACTGGGTGCTCGGAGCTGCCGCTGCCGCTGACGCCACCTGCCAGGCACCCCGCGATGCGACGTGGCGCTGCCGCCCGCCCCGCCCGCGTGCCTCACCCCCAGGACGGGGGGGGGGGGGGGGGCCTGCCGGCGTGCTGGTGTCCTGGCTCTATCAGCACCCCCCGCCGGGGCCACCCTCCAAAACCGCCTTGCTTATACAGTAAAGAGGGGGGGGGGGGGGGGGAAACCGCCGCAGTTCTCAAACCTGACTGGTGCAACCCCTTCTTGAAAATTTCCTGCGGGCTCCAGGTGTGACTGGGATAAAACTGGGAGGGACCCACTCCCCTCTGAAGTCTCCTCACAAAACCTCTAGTTCCCGTGGGGCACCCCGTCTGGAAACCGGGGTCTAGTGAAGCTGGAAGCTATGGGGAAAGGATACTTGGGGCGCAGCGCCTCCCCAGCCGGCTACCTGAACTTCTGGCTACCCTCAGAAGTGGCCAGCTGGTCCTCACTACATTGTTGTGACAGTCGAATAAGGCCTTATGCGGATGTGGCAAGACGGACAATATTTTCAAGAGCCTCAAGTGTGAAAATCATTTGTAAAGTTCTATAACTAAATTCTGAGCAGAGAGCCTTGGGGACGAGGGCTCAGAAATGCCCTGTGGGGAACGCAGGTGGGCAGTTGCCTTTAAGATGAACACAGAAAGGACCCTGAGTTCCCAATGTATCAGAGACCTTGCACTCAAACAGCACAGGGGTGAAAGTAGGTAATGAGCAAGGGCCATGTGGGTCACCTGCACCCATGACCTCTTCCCCCCCCCCCCCAAGGAATCCCACAGGCCAGTTCCTTCCACGGGTCAGAGAAGCCTTACACAGGGCCCACAGAAGGCAGAGAGCTGAGAAAGCTGCCCCATGGCCCCCCATATGGACACACGGAGCCAACACACCCTGGAGTCCAAACTGAAAGGGACAGAGAAAATCATGTGTAGGAACGCCTACTCCGTGCCAGGCCCTCAGCGAAACGCTGAACTGGGCCTTCCAGTGCTGTTATCTCCAGCCAGGGTGGAGAGGAGAGGGTGAGAAGCAACTTGTTTTCTGTTGATTTGTGGCATCTTTTCCTTTCAGCTTTTTTTTTTTTTTTTTTAATTTTATGAGAAACCGGCTTATTGAGGAAGAAGAATCAGTTCATGCTCCTCAGTGCCTGCCTGTCCTTCTCTCGCCTTTGGGAAATAAATAAATAAATAACATCCTCCTTGATCTGTATGCACAGGAGAAACAGAACACCCTGTACTTTTTGAGCAGATAAAGGAGAGAAGAAAAAAGTGCTGGCTCAGCCAGGCAGGGAGGAGGGGGGGGGGGGGGACGGGAGGGGGAGGAGGGAGGCACAGGGCAACGGACACTTGTCTTCTTGCTCCTGCTTCCATGGAAAAATGAGGGTGGGAGCCTGGGGCTCCCATGTGCCCAAAGAGGCCAAGCCTGGTAGCTTCAAGAAATCAGGCCAGCCATGGCATGAGTATCCCGCCCCCACTCTAGATGCCCCACTGCCTCCCCCCAAACCTCTGCTCTGGCCTGCCAGCCAACACCTCCCCCTGCTGCCCACTGCCCTGACTGAACCTGCCCAAGAAGCCAGTCTGGAAAGAAGGCAGCAGCAAGAAGAGAGGAAAAGAGGGAAGAAAGGCCCCATCCCTTTGGCAGGGTCACCCAAAAAAGAAGGATGAAGATGAGAAAGCGAGGCGACAGAAATGGGTGTTGGCGTTGTCACTTTCCCACCCCACCTTCTCTCAACATCCCCACCAGTTGCATCATCACCTTCAAATTTACCCTCCAAGAAGCGCCTCCAATTGCCAAATACCAGAGACGTACTTTAGTCCTGGCCTCCGACTTCTGACCCCCTCTTGGAAATGCCCAGTACTGAGCAGGGGGCACCAGGCATCTTCTTGTGCTTCCCCATCATGATTAAAACCACAGGACTGCCAAGTGGTCCCAAGGCTCAAAGCTGAATGCATCCTCACAGGAAGACCTGCCCTTATCCATCAGGTCAAGCCATGTCCACCCCCCAGAATCACTGTCGCCTCTCCCCTCAGTTTCCCCCCACACACCCCTGCCTCCTCCATCTGAACTGTACCCCTAGAGAATTGCTGGGCCTGCCCCAAGTCACACCCAGGCCTCTCATAGACCAGGAACATAACCCAGCAATTCACTGAGCTAACCGTGTACCAGGCATAGGGAAGGCCTCGGCATATCGGCCTCTTGCCCTCTGGACTCAGCTGAACTTTCTGGCTTCAATTCTCACTCAGATGCCCCCAAACACACACACACACACACACACACACACACACACACACACACACCCCAACTTCACTAAAGTCTTGGGATCCCCGGCACTGCCCACTGAAGGCCTCATAGGAAATATCCCTCCCTCACACATGTCACAGAAGCCAGCTCTGGATTCTCTTGACACGCACACCCTTGTACGGAGTATTGGTTATGCAGCTGTGTGACTGCACGGCTGTATGTTGTTGGACCCACCAGCAAGGCCTGCTCCCACTGACCTTTCTTGAAGCACCCTGGAAAGGGGAGTTCCTTCCACTGGCTGGGCTCTGCAGTGATCCCCCAGGTCCCCACCCCCGTCCTTCTTCCGTTCCCCAACCATGGACATCTCACCCCAAGAAATCCTATTGTCTGTTATTCCGTAATGAGGCTGCAGCCCCACAGTCACGGAGCAGGGCGTGGTCCCAGGCTACACCGGCCCCCAAGCCCTGGGAGTGAACTGCAAGGAAGGGTCAGTAGCCCAGTTCACTGCAGGGCGCCCCTTCCGCCTCAGGCTGGAGTGCACTTCAGCTCACTTCAATCGGCAGGTCACTTCCCTCCCCAACAGCAGCCACTATAACAAAATACCGGCTGCCACAAAGGGCCAACTTCCCAGGTGCCCCACCCCCTCCCAAAGTCAGCCTTCACAAGAAACAAAAAAAACTCTACCCATCCTTGGCTCCCCTCTAAACACAGCCTACTCTTGGGGCGCCTGGGTGGCTCAGTCGATTAAGTGTCCGACTTCAGCTCAAGTCATGATCTCACGGTTTCTCGGTTTGAGCCCCGCATCGGGCTCTGTGCTGACAGCTCAGAGCCTGGAGCCTGCTTCGGATTCTGTGTCTTCTGATCTCTGTCCCTCCCCCGCTAGCACTCTGTCTCTCTCTGTGTCTCAAAAATGGAAAAAAAAAAAAATGTTACAAAAAAAAATTAAACACAGGCTACTACTCTCAAATGTGTCTGCCTGTCTTTTTCTCAAGGTCACCTCATTCTGAGCGACCCATTTCCCAGAGGACAAGAAGACGGCCAAGGCAGCTAGCCCACCCAGCTCACCTCACCTCACCCTTTAGGATCCAGCCTCCTCCAGCTGAAGCGCTCCACTTCCCACCTCCAAGCCCCATGCTTCCTCACAGGAGCCCTACCCAGGGCTCTGGGGGCCACCTGCACTCTCCCCTAACCAACTTTGGGGACTTATAATCCTTTCCTCTGAACAGACACTACTAGTGTCTAAGGGCAGCAGCCCTACCTCAGTTTCCCTGGAGGGACCCCTCTCTGCTTCAGGCTTCTAACAGATGGGAGGGAGGGGCAGGGAAGCTGGGGGGCTGGCCCAGGGGAATCTCTTTGGACTGCCTGGCAGGTCTGGGGAGGGATTTGGATTCTCCTGGGCCCCCCAGACAATGCAATTATTCTTCAAATGTAAAAAATGCCCAGAAATCCCAGACCAGCTGCTTTGCACAGCCGCGGAGACAAAGGGGCTCTGTGTCTGCATGTGAGGCCCCTCCCACTCCTCAACCCCAGGGAGGGGCTGGGCCCGAACTCCTCCCCACCAGACCCTCCCCAGCCCTCCTCGCCCTGGCCAGCCAGCCAGGAAGTGAAAGAGGCTGGGCTGCTGGGCCAAGCCTGGCCAGCCACAGGGGCATGAGGGTGGGCAGTGAGAGGGCATAAGCATGGGGACAGGGCAAGGGCAGCCTGAGAGCCCAGACACCCGGGTTCAGGCCCCGGCTCAGTCTTTTCCTTACCAGGTGACCTGGACTAGTGGGTTCCCTTCTCTGGGTCCCACCCGGCCAACACCTCTGAACTTAGCCCAACGACACAGCATCTGTACCCCACCTCCTGGACACACTGGTTTAAGCCCCATCTGATGCTTAACGGCCTCCTTTAGTCTTCTAGCTTTCCCATCTGTAAAATGGGCATAGGGACCTCTACCTGGTAGGACAGCTGGGAGGAGTAAATGAGACAGCACCTAGCAGGGCCACCTCTGAGACAGCAGGAGAGGGAAGAAGACCCCTGAAGAAACCAGTACAGGGGTTTCACCTGGGACCCAGGACTCCATCTCACTTATAGAAGAACCCCAGTCAGCATCTGAGCTCAGACCCAGGCCTCAGCCTATGGCTGCAACCCTAGTATCAGACCAGACCTGAACCCTGACATCAATCAGAGTGCATGGACAGCCTGTGTTTGACTGGCCCCAACTCTGAGTCAGCCTACATCCTACCCAGTTCTGGAGGGTCGGGTATCAGAGACAATGGTCATTAGGCAACCCCAAGCTCATAAAAGGGAAGGCGTGGGAGCCTCATTCCACAGAGCCCACCCACCAGCAATGTTCTCTGGCTGCCACAGGCCCACGTGGGCAAGGGGCTCTGGGGGCCCCATCTTCCGTCCTGGCACTCAGACTTCTCTCCCAGCACAATGTCTTTGTTACCCACATCTCCTCCTCACAACTAGATGCATAAAGTCAAGTCCCTAAAAGCGCAACTTTAAAAGTCTTTGTAAGCCTTTTCGGAAAAGAAGCGGGAAGCCTATACTGCATCCTGCATGGAGAGAGGCAGCCCTTGACTTGGTGTATGGGGGGACAGAGCCAATGGCACGGCCCACACAGGCACTGGCAGGCAGGAGGGAAGGGCATTCCTGGAAAGGTGAGCTCTGTGTCCCCACCCTTACTTCCCTTGATGCTCCCTGGACCCAGGAGGATGGTTCCAGGACCCCAGTTTATAGCCGCCTACAGAGACAGGCCTTGGAGATAACCCAGCCCAGGCTAGAAGCCTCGCTGGGGGTGGAGGAGGGGAAGCAAGCATGGAAGGAAGCCAGAGAAAGGGTAGAGTGTTTCTGATGGGCCTAACGCTCACGGCAGGCAGCCTCCACGACTGTGTAGCCAGAGGGAAACAGGTAGAGATGGGCCAGGGCGGAGCCCCAGACCACATTCCTGCCCCCACAGTCACACTGAAACAGATTTGTCCCACACTCCACCCTAGAGATCTCACCCTGAGCACAAGTGAGTGGCTCACACTCTGATCGTAGATCAGGTCAGGGGCCAGTCATGACCACTTCTAAACACTCGGCCATGAACCTCTCCAAATCTGGGCCAGCCCGACCGGCTCAGCTTCCACCTCCGACCCCCGCTCCTCATCCCCCATGCCTTGGGTTCCCATTTTTGTGCGTGACCGCAGGCAAACATCCTCTCTGGCCAGGGAGGCAGCCAGCTCTGTGCCAGCAGGGCCCATCTTCTTCCCCTCAGATCCCAGAACTTTCAGGTGCAAGCAAACCCCGTGCCTCTTCGGCCCAAGGAGAGGTCAGGGGTCTGAGATGTGGACTGTGGACTCCTAGATGCTCCTGGAGAAGATGAAATTACCCAGACAGCCGCCTCTGCCCCCAACCAGTGAGGCCTTGGGAGAGTCCATTAGCACTTGAGCCTCACTTTTCCCATCTGTAAAATGGGGATAATAAAATGGGAATAATCACCCTTGCCCGGAGTGAGGCTAGCCCAGACCCCAGACCCTATTGGCCAGCTTCCAGGGTCCCGCAGCAAAGTCCTAAAGGCACAGGTCTCATTCTGGCTCGCTTCAGCAGCCCTCAGGATAAGACCCCAAGGCCTGGATTTCCTCCCTCCGAGCAGGACCTGACACCCAAACTCTGAGTCCCCCTCCAGGAAGTCATCAAGCACACATGTGTAAGAGACCACAGAACTGATCGCTGTCCTAGGGACCACGCTGGTGCAGGGCTGCCCTTGGTGAGCAGAGCAGGCTGTGGGCAGAGTGGGCCTGAAGGGAGATGGTGCTCACAGAGACACTCCTCTGGAAGGAAGTTCTCCTACAAGGGCTGAACTTAAGAGAAAATTAGCTTCAAGAACAAGGCACCAGTCCTGTTCTGAGGCACCCAAATCACTATGGCCCTTGGGGAACCCCAGGAAGAAACACTTACCTCCCTCCCCCCTTCCCTTCCCCTACTTCCTCTCTCTCCCCTACTTTCCTTCCTCCCCTACTTTCTTTCTCTTTCTCTCTCTCTCCCTCTCTCTCTCTCTCTCACACACACACACACACACACACACAATCACAATCACAAAAACACACTTTCCTATGGTTCACTTGATGACCTAGCTTAGTAAATAGTCCCCTCTTTTGAGAACATGTTCTAGCATCATGGTTTGCATATAGGTTCTCCCTGGGATCAGATCACTTGTTTTTTAATACCAATGGTTTGAATCTTTGTGACTTATTAGATGAGTGACCTAACCCAATGAGGATAGACAGTGCCTGCTTCAGGACACCTGGGTAGCTCAGTCAGTGGAGCATCCGACTCCACCTTAGGTCATGATCTCGCAGTTCATGAGTTCCAGACCTGCATCGGGCTTGCTGCTGTCAGCCTGTTAGCACAGAGACCACTTTGGATCTTCTGTCCCCCTCTCTCTGCCCCTCCCCTGCTTGTGTTGTATCAACAATAAATAAACATTAAAAAAAAAAAAAAAAAGAGTGCCTGCCTCACAGGGTTGAGTGCGACAATGCAAAATACTTAGCCCAGAACCAGGCATGTAGCAGCAATGGTTTTTATATTTGTTTTCCTACAGGCCCAAGTGCATACTAATCAGGGTCACCAAGGGAGGCCTGGGCCAGGAGACCAAATATGGCGGGGACGTTGAGCCAGTAGAGAAGTCTCAGACCTTCCTGAAGGATGACTCCAGAGCAAGACCTCCAGGCCTCAAAGAGAACCACCCCAGCCCACGGTGATAACTGCCATGGTCTGATGACAGGGGAGGAACGAAGATTAGGAGAGAAGGCCATCCCACTTCCTGGGGGTGCTTGGACCTCCCAGGCAAGACCTATGAGGCTGTAAGTACAATGAAATGACCACCCATGTGGTCACCAGCCTCCACGATGGCCCTCGATAACCTTTGTCTCCTAGTACTTGTGCCCTAGTGTAGTCCCCTCCCAAGCTGACCTGTGTAACCAATAGGATATCATAGAAGTGACAGAGCATGACTTCTGAAACTGGGTCAGAAAACATGCTGTTGCGTCCACGTGCTCTCTTGGACTGCTTAATCAAAGGGAAGCCGGTCACCACCTTGTGATGACACTCCAGAAATCCTATCAAGAGGCCCAGGAGGCAAGAGTCCTACCACCAGCCAAACCATCTTGCCAAGCTGTGAGTGAACCACCAGGAAGCAGATCCTCCAGCCCAGGCAAGCCTTCGGATGAGTGTGGCCCCAACCGACATCTTGATTCCACCTCCTGAGAGACCTCGAGCCACAAACACCCACCTAAACTGCTCCCAAATTCCTGACCCACAGAAACTCTGAGGAGGATGAATGTTTATTACTGTTTTAAGCTACTACATTTGGGGGTTGTTTGTTACAGCAATAGGTAACTAACTACAGTCAGCAATTCTGTCTCCGAAGAGACCCCCAGGCAAACTCCCCATTCTACTCAGGAGCCCAGCTCCCTTGTTTCTGAAATTCAGGGCTGTGGCAGAGTAAAAAGACAAGGTGGCCCAGGCCCCACAATTTACAAGCCCACGAGACAGGCACTCCTACCTAACCAGGGATTCACACTCACCTGGAGATTTTTTTTTTTTAATTTTTTTTTTTCCAACGTTTTTTATTTATTTTTGGGACAGAGAGAGACAGAGCATGAACGGGGGAGGGGCAGAGAGAGAGGGAGACACAGAATCGGAAACAGGCTCCAGGCTCCGAGCCATCAGCCCAGAGCCCGACGCGGGGCTCGAACTCACGGACCGTGAGATCGTGACCTGGCTGAAGTCGGACGCTTAACGGACTGCGCCACCCAGGCGCCCCTCACCTGGAGATTTTTACAAATGACCAATCCCCAGCCCCCATGCTGGGTCATCTAAATCAGACTCTTGGGGCGGGGGCGTACAGGACAGGGTCTAGCTCTCGGTGATCCTGGGGAAGACTCGATTTCCATCTGTGGAACAGTAGTTGCCCTCATATCTGCTCTGCTTTCTCATGAGTCCTAAGCTCTCCAATCAGAAGTCTTCAGAGAGATTTAGATGTTTTCTCTCCCCCAAGATACAGCCCTGCCTGGCACTGCATTAGTCCCTGGGGAGAACACAGCAATGGATTAAAGAGAGAACGTACATGATGTGATAACAGCCGTGATGCTGAAGATGTGATAACAGCTGGGATGGTGAATGCGGGAGAACATGGGCCAGGCACCTAACGGGGGCAGGGAAAGGAGTCAGAGAGGATTTCCAGGGGATACCTGAGAAAGGAGCTCCAGCAGCAGAACGGCAAAGGCTCGGAGAGACTGCTTACAAGATCAACTCTCAACACCGCTTTTCCCTCCCTCCAGGGCTCCTCCTCCAAGCTGCTGGCCCCACGTGGCCGCATTCACCTGACCTTCCTCTGCAGCTGCAGCCGCCACCACCTAAGCCACTCTGCAGGCATGACGGGCGCCCCTGAGCTTCCCCAGGTGAGTTGGCCACGCATGAAAGCTTGCCCCGGTGGGGGCACCAAGGAGAAGGGGCAGGATGGCCCCGACACCCCAAAGGGCACAAGATTCCACAGGCGGCATCCCAACCCTCCAGAGAATGAGGCAGGATGGTCACACTTGCGCTCAGCAAACAACACAGGCATTGCAGACCCAGCATAGTGCAGGGTGCAGAGCAGTGAGATGTCCAGGTGAGATGCCCAGGACATGGAGCAGGGGTGAGGATGGGGAGGAAGCCTTAGCTGCATCTTAAGGCAGGGGGGCATGTTCCAGGCCTAGGGTGTAGCCAGTGGGGAAGACACTGGAGATGCATGAACAAGGTAGGAGAGAAAATGAGGCCCAGGGAGGGGAGGGGTGAAAACAGGGGCGGGAGGAAGCAAGGGACAGACTTTTCATTCACTCATTCATTCATTCATTCATTCGTTCAAAAATGTTTGGTCTTCACACCCATTAGGACGGCAACCATAAAAATAAATAAATAAATAAAATGGTGAGGATGTGGAGAGATTGGAACCCTTGTGTGCTGTAGGTAGAAATGTAAAACGGTGTAGCTGCCATGGAAAACTGTGTGCTGGTTCCTTTAAAAATTAAATATAAAGTTACCATGTGATCCATCAATTCCACTGCTGGGTATATATGTGGAAGAATTGAAAGCAGGGTCTTGAAGACATATTTGGACACTCATGTCCACTGAAGTATTATTGACAATAGCCAAAAGGGGGAAGCCACCCAATGTCCAGGGACAGATGGGTAAACAAAATGGAGTATATGCATGCAATGCAGTATTATTCAGCCCTAAAAAAAAAGGGGGGGGGGACATTCTAACACCTGCTACAACATAGATGAACCTTGAGGACGTTATGTTAAGTGAAATAAGCCAGTCACAAAAGGACAATTACCTTGGGGCACCTGGGTGACTCAGTCGGTTAAGCTTCCAATTCCCACCCAAGTCACGATCTCACAGTTTATGGATTCAAGCCCCTCTTCAGGCTCCAGGCCGATAGTGCAGAGCCTGCTTGGGATTCTCCCTCTCACTCTCTCCCTCTCTCTCTGCACCTCCTCCACTCACACTGTCTCTCTCTCAAAAATAAATAAACCTTAAAAAAAAAAAAAGGACAATTACTACATGATTCCACTTACACGAGGGACTTAGGGTGGTCCAATCCGTAGACACAAGTAGGACGCCAGGGGCCAGGAAAGGGGGGAGATGGGGAGTTAGGGTTTAATGGGGCTAGTTTCAGTTTGGAAACATTAAAAAAAAAAAAACCTGGAGACAGACAGTGGTGGGGATGGTGGCACAACACTGTGAACGCACTTAATGTCACTAAACTGTGCCCTTACAAACTGGTTAAGGTGGTAAATTTTAGGCGATGTCTATTTTACCCCCAAAGAAACCGTAAGAAACAACTAAGGCCACAAAAGCGTTTGGTGAGTGCCAAACCTTACGGCCGGCACTCAGGGTACAGCAACGACCAGAGGCCTCCGCCACCCGACCCCCCAGAGGATCTAACAGGTCAGGGTGACAAGTTCCACCAAACAAAAGAGGAGCAGGGTGAGGGGAGACGCAGCTGCTCTGCGTGGGGAGGTCAGGGAAGTCTGGCCGATAAGGTGACATTGGAGCAGAGGAAGTGACAGGCAGGAGGGGGGGATCAGAGGATGAGAGTGCTCCGGTGACCTCCTGGGGATTGCTGGATGACAGGATGTGGGGGTGAGGGCGAGGGCAGGAGCAGGATGACTTGGGTGACCAGTCATGACACGGCCAATCCTGACAAGTTCCGTGTCAACTAGTTGTCGCCTCTCCCCTTCACGACAAGCCTGTGGGGAGGAAGGGTGAGAAACTGAGGCTGAAGAACTTGGTGCGGGATTCTCGGGCAGGGGGGAGGGCCCAGGGGCTATCACGGCCCGGAGCAGCAGCCCCCTGACCGGGGCTCGTGTCCCCTTGCGGAGATCCACCCATTCCGCGGAAGGGACCCTTGAACTTGAAGCCTGGGAGGCGTGAGCTGAGCGGGCGGCGGACGAGGTGGCTTCCCTGCGGGGCTTCTCTCTCCCTGCCAGGAGCCGCAGCCTCGGGTCTGGGGTGAAGGAGGACAGCCCAGTCAGCACTTTCCACAGACTCTTTCAAAACCACTGACAAGAACCGAGGCTGTGAGACAAACTCAGCCCGGGCACAGTGCCCCCTGGCCGGCCCCTCGTGACTGCACAAAGCCCGTCTGTGCTGCGGCTCCAAGCCCGGGGAGGAGGGAGGTCTCCTGCGAGCCCATCCTCTCTCCTGAGCCACCACGGGGTCCCCACTCTGCCTAGCCCAGGACACCCCACCCACAAAGAGGCAGCCCCGGTGGCAGGGCTGAGCTGCCCAAGGCTTGCCGAGCCCAGGCAGGGTTTGTGAGGCCGTGAAATGCTTAGCACTGATCCCATACCCCTCCGCTGTAAACCCTTTTCCGGCAAGGCCCCCTCTCTTATGGCCTCCCCGTTCACCACAGCTTATCACAGGCAAAGGTGGCACACATACCATCACAAAAGGAAAAAAGGAAAACATCCTCGAGAAACCCAGCCACCAGACACACTCCGTAGCAAACTTCTCTTTACTGAGCCCTTGGTGTGCCAGGCCCCGTGCTGGGGACTTTCCATTCACTGAATCATTTAATCCTACACCCTGCTGCCCATTTTACAGATGAGGAAACAGGCTCTCAAAGGTTCCCAGATGCCACCCAGAGAGAGTGAGGGGCAGAGCAGGGCTTGACGACACTGAGCTCATCTCTTTCTGCCCACTGCTTGCTGGGTTCTCAGGCTCCCACTCAGCCTCCCAGGACAGCGGGCCCGAGGGCTGCCCTCAGCTTGGCACTCCCGTCTTACCCTCCCCACAGGCTGACACTGAACACATTGTGCCAGGCACTCGGGGCTGGCAGGAGGCATCCCCAAGCCTGGCGGCTCAGCCCAGCTGCCCTGCCAAAACCTAGGCTGCCACTGGGAGGCCACCTGCCTCCTGGCCAAGGTGTTGGTGGGGTATGCTGCGGCCACCCTAGCCTCTCTACCCCGTGAGGCTTGGCCTAAGGCTTGCCTGGCACTACGCTATGCCGGCCACAGCCCTTTGCCCTTGGTTTTGTCTTCCATAAACACCTGGCCCTGTCCAGGAATGGTGTTCTAATTGCTTTTGCCTACACGATAGAAAAGTCTAAGAGCAACTAACTCGTACTTCCTTCTAGACAGTCACCTCCTTTCTCACTGGCCCAAAACATTCCCCTCCCGGTAACTTCAGAGTGGTTTCACTGTGCTCTTCTAACGAGTCCTAACACAGGATCGCCCAATAAAGGGCTCTCCATAAAGTTCAACCCTGAAGCAGGACCCCCACCCTCACCCCCGCCCCCACCCCAGCAAGAGCTGGAACCGGGTCTGAAAAGCCAGTGGTGTTCATTTCAAAATGCACATGTGGGCCCTGAGCCCATGATTTAATCCATAAAACACCTACAGAGTTAAGACGCTGAGCTTGGACAATAAACATATTCTTCAAGTCCTTTTGTTAAGTTCAAAGACAGACTTAATAACTCACCAGCTTTTGAAATCGAGAAATGTCTGTTCTTATAATTCTGTCATCATTATCACTATTTTTTGCTGAGCACATGTGAAGTACAGAACACAGTGCTGAGCACTTCACGTAGAATATATCAGTTAATCCTCACACCAATTTGTCCATCCCACAGAGGAAGAAACTGAGGTTCCGAGAGGTTCCATAACATGCCATCCAACATAATGCGCTCCAAAAGTCACTTAGTAAGATATTAATGCTCAGGCTTTACGTTTTAAAACCAAGAGATGAGTCGATTTCATTGTCTTTTCCTGAGATAAATTTTCAGATTAACTCAAAAGTTTTGCATTAATTGTGTATGATTTTTTTGATTTTCTAAAATAAAGATCAAAAGTCATCCATGTATTTAACATTTAAAAGCCTCGTTTAAAGGGGTGCCTGGGTGGCTCAGTTGGTTGAGCAGCCGACTTCGGCTCAGGCCGCCATCGTGCAGTTTGTGAGTTCAAGCCCCGCATCAGGCTCTGTGCCGACAGCTCAGAGCCTGGAGCCCGCTTCCCGCTTCCCGCTTCCCGCTTCCCACTTCGGATCCTGTGTCTCCCTCGCTCTCTGCCCCTCCCCCACTCATGCTTTGTCTCTCTCTCTCTCTCTTTCAAAAATAAAAATAAAATATTTACAAGCTTCGTTTAAAAATCTTTCCCAAGGATGTTTGCCCATTGGTGATCCTAAGTGTCTCCTGTCCGAGTCATCTTTTTTTTTTTTTTAAGTTTATTTACTTTGGGTGGGGGAAAGGGGAGGGGGAGAGAGAGGGAGAGAGAGAATCCCAAGCAGGCTCCACAGTATCAGCACAGAGCCAGACTGAGGGCTCGATCTCACAAACCATGGGATCATGACCTGAGTTGAAATCAAGAGACAGCCACTTAACCAGCTGAGCCACCCAGGTGCCCCACAAGTCACCCTAAAATCTAGCTGACCTGAAGTCTCATCATTTTTGGCCAGTCCAAAAGAAGGACCCACCAGCCTCTCCTCCCTGGGGTCTAGAGTTTGGAGGGCTGGGCTGGCTTGGAGGAGAACTGGCAGTGGGTAGAGAGGTATGGTTGAAGGTCTGGGGACAGGCCCTGTAGGGGCTGTGAGGTAAAGAAAGAACATCACACCAGATGTCCTAGAACCTTGGCTTTGAGACCCAGTCATGCCATTCAGCACTGCCAGTATCTCCATGCTCCAAATGGGGCAACAGCTCATGCCTGGTGCAGCCATGTGGAGAGGACAGGAATTATGGGTCTGCCAGGGCCTGGCACAAAGTTGGCGGAGGGTGGCTAGGTTCTTTCTTCTGTTTCCTAATAACTTAGAAATCATTTCCAAGTGCTTCTTCTCCTGGTCTTAAATCACACCTTCCTTAACATTCTCCCCCAAGAAGCAACTAGAAGATAAAGGAATCTGGACCGAGGAGGGTGGGGGAGGTGGGGGGGCGGGGGTCTTCCCCTCCCCCGCAGCCAGGCCACCCTGCTCTGGCTGAACCTGAATGCTTTTCTTCAGCTTCTGTCCCTCTCAGCCTCTGATGTAGAGGGAGCAGGAAAAGCCCTGGTGCCTGCCTGTTTGAGGAAGAAAGAGACGGGGCACCGAAGGACAAGGGCCTGGAGCTGGGCTCAGCAAGAAGGCGCAGGAAGCATCATCTGCCGGGGCCTCCCTGAGCGCTTCATCACTGCGTCAGCCTGTCCGCCCCAGCGCGCCATTACAGCAACTTCTCCTGGGTCACCTTGTGAGCGGCCACACCCCATCTCCTCCACCTGAGCTACTGAACAAAGAATCCTCACACCAGGGAGGAAATGAGGTTTGGCAAGGGGCAGGGCAGGGTAGCCTCAGTGACAGTCCCCACCGGCCACCAGGGAGGGGAGAGGGAGTGGAAGGGCACAGGGGACCCTCCCCTTCCCCCTTCTGCATGTGCAACACCCCTTCCGGGAAGGTGACATGGTGAGATTCTTAACCTTTTGGAAAAGTGACTCAGAGCTCTGAGAATCTGAGGATAAGGGTCAAAGGGTCAAAGGTCTATAAGGGTCACATAAGCAACCCAGCCCTCCCTGTGCTTTGGGCCAAGAAGGGGCACAGCTATTCTGTGAGGAAACCCAATGTGTGCATTTGAAGGGGGTCCCGCACTGCCACCCCACCATCACTGCACACCCATGCCATATTTCGCACTGAATCATTGTTCTTTTTTTTTTTTAATTTATGTTTTATATTTGAGAGAGAGAGAGACAGAGAGCGAGTCGGGGAGGGGCAGAGAGACAGAGACAGAATCCGAAGCAGGCTCCAGGCTCCGAGCTGTCAGCACAGAGCCCAACACTGGGCTCGAACTCACAAACAGCGAGATCATGACCTGAGCCGAAGCTGGACGCTCAACCGGCTGAGCCACCCAGACACCCCTGAATCACTGCTCTGATCCAACCACTGCCCTGCTCAAAGACTCTGATGGCCCCGGAGGCAGGTCCCTGACACCTTCCCCCTGCCCTCAGGGCCCCTGTCTCCCACATGCACCCTCTGGGTCTTCTGACTCCCACACCCAGAGGAGGGCCTGTGAAATCTCATTAGGTCAAAATCTCCCCACCCTGCCAGCCACTCCTCCAGGAAGCAGGTCCTTGCTACCCTCTACAGATTACTCCTCCAGTCTAATCAGGACCCCACCCTAAGCCCCACCAGGCTCTCTGGTGGCCTTTGTGCCTGTTCATGTCCCCAGCAACTGTCCCCTTCCCTGGGTCCCTCCTGGAGACACTGCCTACAGCCATGTCAATCCCACAAAGAGCAGCCAACCAGTATTTGCGTGTCACAATGGCCCTACCAGGGAGGTAAGGTCATCCCCATGGTCCAAATGAAGACACTGAGGCACAGAGCAGTTTGACTTCTTGCCCAGAGATCACAAACCCCCTCTCCAAGGTGAAAGGCTGGGAGACCTTAGGCAAGGAGATGGCAGGGGAAGGGGAGGGGAATGGTCCTCCCAGAATCACACAGACCCCAGCCTGGTGACCGCTGTGTCCTAGGCACCACACACGTCCGCCCAGGTCCCTTCCTCAACCACCCAGTGAAGTGAAGCAGAGCTGTTGCTGCAAGAACCCAGGGCTGACTCTGGGCCCACGTTGCCTTCAGACCAATCCTCCCTCTGCAGTGCCCTTGTCTTCCACTGACTGTCCAAATAGTATCCATCCCCCAAGCCCACTTCCCCCAGGGAGCTACCCATCCATCCTTCTGGGCCCACCCATCTTTCCACATCTTTCCACATCAGCCCTTGCCCACCAGGTGTTTTCCTGGTGAGTGGAACATATTAGTAGGACACCTTCTCCCCCCAAAATTTTCATGGTCAAATCAGTTTGGAAAACACTAAAAGGTTTCTTTTTCTGCAGGACTTGTCAGAACCTTTAATTCTCCTAAATGCATTCTGAATCTCCCATAGGCTGATGGAATGAATTTGACAGTTTCTACCCTTATCTGTCCCCAAACCCTTGAGGTTTCTCAGAATAGTCTTTGTGAAATGATGCCCCTTCCCACCTTTCAGAACAGCCTGGCACAGTAGAGGGCACACGGGCAGGGATCATGGCAGGCGGTGGGGGGGGTGGGGAAGAATATCCTTTTAGGACATCGATGGGACATTTGGGGAACTCAGACTGAGAGCCCCTCAGTCTCTCCTTTCCACCCTCCCCCGGATGAGGTGACTGTCTACTCCTGCCAGCCTCTGGAGGGACCTCACCTGACTGGGGCCCTCAGATACCACCCCCCACCCCAACCCCACCAGGCTATGTAGGGCCCAGAGAGCAAGGGGCCTCGGAAAATCCCTAAAGCAGGCTGGACAGTTCTTCTGGGCAAATTACTTAATCTACTCCATCATTACTAGTGAGTTTTAATATTAAACCAAAATTAAAATGCATTAAGCTGCCATTCTGAGAAGATGCGGTTCCCCACTCAGCAAACCCTGTCACCCTCCCCCCTGCTCCCCAGGGAGGGGACCAAGTCCTTCAGTTAACAGAAAACTAGGGCCTCAGAGGGTAGCAGACACTTGCCTGTAGTGGCCCAGTCAGGGGCAGCGCAGAGAGAAGCATCCAGGCCTCCTCACGTCCAGGTATGCGGGGAGGTGGCCCAAGTGGGATAAGACCCCAACAGTGGCTCACGTAACCATCGGTGGCCACTACAAAGACTCACACAGGCCAGGGAAAGGGATGTTGTACACACTGGGGGTGAAGCTTAGTAGCTGGGGTGACTTTGGGCACTTTTAGGAGAAGATGGCATGTCTGGGGCTGGAGTCAGCTGTCTCCCCAGTCTCCTCGGCCCCACCCTGGCTGCAGGAAGAGTGCTCACCCCAGATTGGCTACCCACAGGGCCGGGCGCAGCTGTGGGCAAAGATAAGATGCCCTGTATCCCGGCTGTGTGTCACCCTGACTTGGGGCAGTCGCCTAAGACACCTTTTCATGGTCTTGAGAGTTCCTCACAGTCAGGCGCTCTGAAAATCAAAGGTCTCAGACCTTTGTCACTGGTCTGAGACCCAGACTCCCAGAGCCCCTTCACCCAGTCCCACCTCCCAGCAGAGTGGCCCCTGCATCCCACACCCTCTACATACTTCCCTCACCTCCCACAACACAGTCCACAGGAGCCAGCATGGTCCCCTTTACCTCTTCTAGATCCCACCTGACCTGCACCTGCCCCTGTACCCACCTGCTTCGGCCCCCGAGTCCCCAGTCTCAACCCTCACTACACAGAGATGGCCCATGGACCAGGTCTGCACCACCCAGGAGCGTGTGGGAGATACAGAGTCCCAGGCCCTGGCCCAGACCTACTGAATTAGAGCCTACATTTTAACGAGATGCCCATGTGATCCATGTCTATGTTAGAGTTTGAGAAGCACTTTTATAGACCACTGGTCTAATCAAGTCATTGCACCCGAGGCCTATAACCTTCAATGGCTCCCCAGGGCCTAGTGAATCAGGTCTAGACTCAGCAGCTTGGCAGTTAAGACCTTCCCTGACCTGGCTTCAACCCAGTACTCCAAGCTTGGGCTCCCCCTGCTCCTTGGGAATGTCATCCCCTCGTCTGTTGGCTAACGCTGCCCAGGACTTGGGGACCCTCTACAAGCACTGCCTCCTCCAGGAAGCTGGTCTGAACAGTACCTCATTATATCACATCTGGAGTGGCTCACTCATTTCCTGCAGAGGAGAGCTCTTGTCCTGTGTAGCCAGTAGCTCTGAGCACCAGGCTGGGGCACTGGGTGCTGACCACAGGTAAGAGGGTCCAGCACCCAGCTGGAATGTCCACCCTCAGCTCCGGCCTGACAGTGTCAGGCTGAGCCCCAGCTTTCACCTCAACTCAGTGGATGAGTCTCCCTGCCAAAGAAGGGGCACTCCCGAGACCCATGGGCCTGCTGAGCTTCTAGCAGCCATGTGCTTACCCTGCGCCGCAGTTTCCCAAAATGAAAAGAATGCCACCAACTCTGCCTCCTTCTCTCCCTGGGGGACTGGAAGGATCTGCTGAGATAGATGAGCAGATTCCTTAAACTGTGGGGCTCAGAATTTGGAGCCAAGAAACTCCATCCCTGTATGGTCAGCAACCCTTGTTTGGCCGGCCAGCCAGACCCTGGGGAAGCCAAGTGACCTGCCCAGAGGCGTTCTCATGACCAAACAGGAAAGCCTCGAAGGACAGGGCTGCCACACCCACCGCCCGCCTCCCTCCTTCCTGGCCCAGTTCCTCGGGGCTGGCACCTCATGGGAAGTCCTCACTCCTTTATGCTGGGTGTGCAAGAAGCCACTCAAGCATGCAACCTCAGGAGTTGCCAACTTCTGCAACCTCTAGGGAGCAAAGAAAAAGTCTCTCCAATCCCATTTTACAGACAGACAAAAAGAGGTAAGGACAAGACCAACAGTGATGTGTATTAAGCTGAATTCGAGTCCCATTTCTCTGGTCCCCCAGCTCTGCTCCCACATTCAACCCAGCCCTACTCAAACCTCCATGCACACTCCCCAAGGCCAAGTCCAAAGCTCCACCTCACAACATTGTAAAGTAATCCAAAAACAGGCGGTTTATCTGCAGAGCCCCTCCTGACCTCGTGAGCTCTCCAGAGGCAGATGAAGAGGGGAAAGGGCCATGCTAAACCCAGAGGGGTGACCTTCTAATGGCATCCCGAGCAGAGAGCTGCTTTTGCACCAGAAGTACTTGACCTCCCCAGCACCCCAAAACCACAACACGCATGACGCCCAACTACTTGGCCTGGGCCTGGAGCCCTTTCTAGAAGAAAAAAAATGGGGCACGAAGCAGAGGACCTCAGCTGCCCACTCTGAGTGAGGACCCCTTCTACCTTCAGGGTATGGCTTCTTTCCTACCTCCCCAGCCTCCAAGGCCAGGCGCCTCTGGAAGTCAGGCAAAACCACTTGTTAGTTAAGAAGCCTTCAGCTGGTGTGGATGTGAGTGGCATGGGAGAAGTGTCACAGTGGAGTGGTTTACAGCACAGATTCTGGAGCCAGGCTGCCTGGGTTCAAATCCTCACTCTGTCACTACTGAGTTATAGGACTGTGCCTCAGTCTTCCCATCTGTAAAATGGGCATGAGACCTACATTCTAGAGCTGTTAAGAAGAGTAAAGGAGTTAATATTTGCAAGGTCTTTAGGCCATTGTGTGGCACCCAGTGAGTATACCAGGTCCCTGGCCCAGCCTCTTGGCCTCTGCTTGATTTTTCCCTCCCAGGATATTCTCCTTGCTCCCACCTATTCCAGCTCAAGACCTTTCGTAGGCATGTCAGCCTGACCTTAGATCTGAACCCTTAGCCCCTATTCCATTGTTCCCCTCACAGTGTCCCTTGGCCCTCTATTCAGGGCTCTCCCAGATCTGAGGTCCCCTAGCTCTTAGCTCTCCATTCTGAGATCACCAGCCACACAATTTAATTCTCAGCTGGCTCCTTTGTGCAAAGAAGAGAGCTGTGGGTGGAGAGACAAGGGTCTATAGAAAGATGCTCAGCTCCAGCTTCTTCTTCCAACTCCTGTCCTCCAGGGCTGGGCACCCAGCAGGCACCCAAGGGATAGGCCTGAAATAAATCTCTGTCCACCCAGATCACCCCCATCTCCTGACTTAGAGAAAACACACACACACACACACACACACACACACACACACACACACAGCCCTCTGTGGACCCAGCCTGGATTTCAACCAAAGAGAGCAAAGGAAATCATTTATGCCCAACCCACCACAACCCACACCAACTCTACACCCCCCAGACCTGCCCAATCTTCCCTAAGCAGACAGGCTTGCTTTTAAGCCTCCTGTACCCTCCCCATGTCTCTTCTTCACATCCCACTGGCCCTCTCCAATTTTTACAGCAGTTTATACAACTGCTTTTGTGGAAATAAAATAAAAATCCTTGGGGTCACTGCTCCTGCACTGACTGCAATACCCATGTCTTTCTCCCTAACCCAGCCCTGACCTTCCCACCTGGCTCAAGATTCCCTGAGAGTCAGCCAGGGACTGTGTTGGATGCTCTAGATACAGCAATGGGCCATTCAGTCAAGGTCCAGCACTTGAGAAGCCGGACAAAGTAAACAAATAACTGCAACAAATACTATGGACTGTGATAAATATAATTAAGAAAGGAAAGAAACCAGGTGCTATGACAAATTACAGGGGAGTGGGGAGGGGGCCTCTACCAAGACTGGGAAGGCACATTTAAGTTGAGACCTGACAATGAGAAGGAGCAGAGCCAGCCCAATAGAAAACCCTGGACGAACATTCCAGGCAGAGGAAACTACACAAGCAAAGACCCAGAGAAGGAAAAAGTTTAGGGTGTTCAAGGAGCCGAAGTGATTCAGATGTGGCTATCAGGAAGAACGCAAAGGGGACAATGGTCAGGATAAGGGTGGAGGAGGTCAGCAGTGGCCAGATCATGGAGGGTCTGATCTTTGAAATTTTATTCCAATGGCAGTAGGGAGCCATCAAGGGTTTTAAAGGAATGTGATTATGTAATCACTATTTTTCTAAATCATTCTTGCTGTTCTGTTAAAATAGATTTGAGGTGGGCAAGTGGGAATTTGGGGGAAAGCAGGTAGCAGCTACTACAGCACCTGGGCAAGACCCAAAAGGTGGCTTGGCCTGGGAAAATGGCCTGGGGCCATAGCAGTGAAGTCAGAGCATGAAGAACAAGCCTGAGATAGATTTTGCAGCAAGAGTCAAAAGGACTTGCTGTTGCACTGGATGTGGGGAGGGGGGCAAAGGGAGGAGCTGGTACCATCTGGTCCTGTCTTTAAAGGTAGGTGGGTTATGGGCTATTTAGAGAAGGCCCAGGAAGGTCACATTTGGGGAGTACAGCCAGGGTTCTGTGTCATCCATATGAAGTTTGCATACCTATGAGACATCCAGGATACCCTAAACCATCAGATGGGTGGCTAGCTAGAGAAGCTGGGGCTGGTGACAAAATCCGCTACTTAAAATCATGAGAAGAGAAGTGATGTACATTTAAGATCAGTGCGTTTGTGGGGCGCCTGGGTGGCGCAGTCGGTTAAGCGTCCGACTTCAGCCAGGTCACGATCTCGCGGTCTGTGAGTTCGAGCCCCGCGTCAGGCTCTGGGCTGATGGCTCGGAGCCTGGAGCCTGTTTCCGATTCTGTGTCTCCCTCTCTCTCTGCCCCTCCCCCGTTCATGCTCTGTCTCTCTCTGTCCCAAAAATAAATAAAAAATAAATAAATAAATAAATAAATAAAAAGATCAGTGCGTTTGTAAAGTAATGCTTGATTTGAAAAATCAGAAGAAAGAATGAGGGCTTGGAGGATAGGTAAACAGTGGGGAGTCAGGAGAGCAGAGGGGCTGAGGACAGAGCCCTGGGATCCCCCAACCTTTAGAGCTGAATGAAGGAGTTGTCCCCAAAGACAACTAAGGAAGGGCTAGCCAGGGAGAGAGGAAGAAAACCAGAAGTCAAGAGAGGATAGTAACTCTAGAAAGAGAGAAGATCAACAAGACCAAGGTGTGTGTGTGTGAGGGGGGGGAGGGGGGGCGTCAAAGAAGACCTGCTTGTAGGGGTGTGGGAATCACTGGAGACCTTGACTGGGGCAGTTTGCAGTGAAGTGGTAGGACCAAGCCGGGTCAGGTGAGCTGAAGGACCCAAGGGATGTGCTCCAGAGGAGCAAGTGCGGACAGCTCTTTGCAGAAGTTCTGCTGTGAAAAGAAGTAAAGAAGTAGATCTGTAGCTGAGGGGGAATGAAGGATGAAGGAAAAAATAAAACAAACCAAAAAAAGGAGCGATAAGTGAGGGGTGGAGGGTATTAAGGCATGTTCTTATCCTGTTGGGAATCGGGGGATAGGAAGCCACTTCTAACCCTGGAAAGAGGGGAAGTAATCGGAGTGTGGGACAGGGAGCAGACCACCTTGGAGCCAAGTGGAGGCATGGGCGTGTGCCGGGAACTGGAATGCTTTCTCCCTGCCCCCCCCCCCAACAAGAGGGAAGGGGGGCAAACGTGGGGCCTTCACTGCACACACTTTCCGATGCACGCCTACTCAACCCTGCATTCATGCCCACTCCAACGACCCCTGGGGCTTGTTCCAAACACCAAGTTGCCCCCCACGGACTGGCACGGATGTGTCACCACCAGCAGGTTCTGCAAACAACCTGTGGTCACATCTTACCATTCGTGCCAGCCACTGCACTTATCGCGTCGAGGCTGTGGCCCCTTCCTAGCACTAGCTCAGAGGGGGTCCACCGGCCCTTCACCTGCCCAACCCCCAAGGCAGTGGCCTCCCTCAGTCCCTCCCCCAAAGTGAGCACTCAACACACCCTACCCCTTTCCCAGCCTGGCTCCCTATTTGGCCCTCTGGAGAGAGCGGCTCCCCGCCCCCGAGACCACCCGGACAGCCGGAGGGAGGGCGGCCCAGCCTCTCCCCGAGTCCCGGTCGTCGCCCCGGCGCCTTCTCTTCTGTCCCCAGCGCCCACCCCCCGGACCGCCCGAGTCGCCGCGGGGCGCCAGCGCCAGGCTTTGTCTGCGCCCACCGAGCGCGCCCGCCGGGCGCCCAGGGCTCTCCCCTGCTGCACGGAGCTCGGGGAGGGTCCGGCCTGCCCTCCACCTCCGCGTGCTGGCCTGGCCAGCGCAGCCCCCGCCCCGGGATCACCGCCCCGGGCCGGACCACCGCTTCCCCCGGCGCGAGCGACGGGGCGCGGCGCCCACCGCTGTCCGCGAGCCTCCGGCACCGCCGCGCACCCCAGCCCTCCCGCGCGAGCGCCGCGCTGGCCGCCGGAGCCTTCGGGGCCGTTCGGAGCCCCTCACCTTCCCGCGGCGGCTGCAGCCCCTGCGGGCGTGAGCGAGGGCCGGGGGCTCGGGACTGGGGGGAGGGGGGGCAGGGGGACTGGGGGGCGGACGCTCTGTACCTTTCCCTGCTGAGCCGGGGAAGTGAGTCTGTGGCGAGCGGCGCTCCAGCCTCGGCCTCCTCCTCCTCCTCCCCTCTTCTTCCAGCCGTCTGGCTTCCTCCTCCAGCCGCCGCCGGGACCGTAGGGGCCCGAGCCAGCCGCCGCGGCCTGCGTGGGGCCCCGCTCCGCCTCGCGTCCCCGGCCCACCCCGCCAGGTCCGCCTGGGCCCGGCCCCCTGCTCCGCCTCGGGGCGGGGACGCGCGAAGCTCCTCCCCGAGCCCGGCCCCCAGGGAGCGGGGAGGCGGGGGCCGCGGGGGCCGCGGGGGCCGCGGGCCCCCGGGAGGAGGGGTGGGGGCCCGCCCCCGAAGCCCCCGGCCCAACGCTCCGTCTCTAGCTGGGCGCCAAACGTACTCACTCATCCCCGAAAGGAGAGTAACCAGCCCAGCCCTGCCGGCCCGATGCTGGGCGTAACTCGGGTCAAGGCTGCCTGCCAGGCGACCAGCAGAGCCAGGACGCGGGCCTCAGTTTACCCGCAGAGTTGGAGGGAAGGGGCGCCCCTCTCCTCCCGGAGCTGCCTTCACTCCCGCAGACCCTTCACTGGATCTTAGTTGAGGTCAGTGGGTTCGTCCCCAAGGGCCGCCTCATTTTCTCCCCAACACCCGTTGCCTCCCCTGCCACCGCCACCGCCACCACCTCTACCCCGCCTCTGAGACCTCAGCGCCTCAGTCTCCAATCCTAGACAGCAGGGGGTTGGCGCAGGGCGCACTCACACCGCCACAGCCTGTCACTTCGCAGCCCACTACGTGGAAATGGCCTCTGTAAGAAAATAGCCTTCGCTGGGACGCGCTGCCTCATCCTTGGTTTAATAAAAAAAAAAAAAAAACCGAAGCAAATAGGTGTGAAACCGAAGCAAATAGGTGTGAGGGTCACTTTTTCTTTTCCTTTTTTAAAAAATCATAGTTATTTGGAAATTACTTGTTTATTCGCCATTTGAGATTCTGCAAGCACTGCTCTGGTCCCTTGTAGAGTTTTCATTTGTGCCCGTTTATGAGGAAGGTCACTCGGTCTCTGACCATTTCATTCTGTGAACATCTCCAGGGCCTCCTGGAGCTGATAGAGACCCAGTCCAAGGGGGGGGGGGGGGGGGGAGGCCTTGGATGGAAGCCAGGCCCCTGCCCTGAACTGTCTTTCAGGGTGAGGAGGGTGCCACATCTAACCTACACCCCACAGCCAGTCCCAGTGCAGAGCATAGGTCCGCATGAGTGGAGGCCAGGAGAGCAGAGGTGACCCTACAGAAATGGGGTTTGATGGTCCCCTGCAAAAGGGACCCACTAAGCATACTGCTTACGGGGTAAGGACATGGTGCATTTGAGGCGAAGTTTCTTCTCAGTAGAAAAGTCCTGGTCATTGCCCACACTAGTCCCTTCACCCAGAAAGCCTTTCTGCCCCAAACCCCTATATCCCCTTCGAGTTTAATGTCACCTTCCTCAGTGAATCCTTCCCTGTCACCAAGGAAGCAGAATGCTTTTGAGTAGGCTCTCAGAATTAGATTTCCTGGGCTTGAACTCTGCCTCCATGTGGCCTCCCTGTGCTTCAGTTTTCTCATCTATTAAATGGGACTAATCAATAATACCCCTACTCCAAAGAGTCATTGGATTCAATAAAAATGCTAACATGGGCTTGACAGATTACAAATGACAGAAAACTACTCAGAATGGCCTGGTGTAAGCAAATAGGACATGTATATGTTCACATAACAGAAGACACCAATGGTCTGAGATCTGCACACCAAGAGGTTTGAAAACTACCAAGACTTAGTCTTCCTGTCCTTATCTCTCTTCTCTGCTCCTTGCTGTGGCAAGATGGCTGCCAGCAGCTGTAAGTACCAACCTCACAGCTCAAGTCCTCATTGCTTTCAGCTGTCCCAGCAAAAAACCAAGGTTACACCAAGTTGGCTCTGCTGGGTCACATATCATTGTTTGGGCCTGAATCACATGCCCAGCCCTGGAGTCAGTCCCATCCTAACCACAGGGATGCGGAGTGAGGAAGGGTGATGTCAGGGCACTGTTTACAATTAGAAGGTGAATGGACCCAGAGCTGTGTGCCAGACACCCAGAGAGTTCACATTAAAAAAAAAAAAAAAAAATTGGCCATTGTTGGGAGCCTTCATCAAATTTCAGGGGTGGCCAGTACCTTTTGAACACCCTTCTGTGTTTAGGGAACTTTCCAGGAGCACGAACCCTGCCCCCCCTTCTCCAAAGCCAAAAATGCTCCTTCCCAGTCTTCTCTGCAGCTGGGGTGCTGGCACCAACCAGGCCCTGCAACCAGATGCACCACTGAAGATTTTTATGTGGAAGCGAGCATGTGGGAAGACAGGCGTCACCCAGAATCCGTTCAGAAAGATGGTAGTAAGGACGGCCCTGGAGGCATCTGGCTGTAAGGATGACTGTGACAGAGGTGCCAGAATACTTGCCTAAGGACATGTCAGTTGTCTCTCGCTGCATAACAAACCCCCCTCAAAACTCAGTGGCTCCAAACAACAATTTCTTATTTCTCACAACTCTTTGGGTGGACTGGGCTCAGCTAGACAGCTCTTCTGCCGCGTGCTTGACTGGGGCTGGAACAATCCAGACGGTTTCTCTCTCCATGGGACCTCTCCTGCAGAATAGCCTGGACTTCCTTACAACATGGCAGCCGGGCTTCTCTCTGGGGTGAAATGGAAGCTGCCAGGCATCTTGAGGCGTAGACCCAGAAGTGCCATTTCATTATTTCTACCACACCCTATTGGCTTAAGAAAGTCACCAAGCCAGCCCCTATTCAAGGGGAGGGTAAGCGGACTCCCCCTCTTGATAGGAAGAGTGCAGTGTGGTATTAGTTTGGAGGGCTGCTGCAGGAGAGTCCCACAAAGTAGATGGCTTAATCAACAGACATTCCTTGTCTCACAGTTTTTGGAGGCTGGAAGCCCAGGATCAAGGTGTCTACAGGTTCGCCTCCTTCTGCCAGGGAGAATCTGTTTCATTGCTGTCTCCGGGTTTCTGGTGCTTTGCTGGCAATCTTTGGTGTTCAGGGGCTTGTAGATCCATCACCCCAATCTCTGTCCTCATTCATCTTCTCACAAGTTCCCCCTGTGTGCATGCCCCTGTTCTGTGTCCAAATTCCCCTCCTTATAAGGACACCCGTGGATTAGGGCCCATCCTAATAATTTCACTTCTACCTGATTATCTCTGTAAAGACACTATCTCCAAATACGGTGATATTCTGAGGTACTGGGGATTAGAACTCCAACATATCCAATAAACGTATGGGGGAGACATAATTCAACCCATAGAAAATGAGCACGCAGGAGTGCAAGGAATCCTTGGTAGCCATCTTACAGATAATCTATTACAAAGCAGAAGCCTTAAGGAATACACACCTCTCTCTTATCTCCAAGAATGGATTTCTAGGGTACACAGTTTCAGATTAGGGCCTAGAACTTATTTTATTTTATCCTATCCTATCCTATCTTATCTTATTATTTCTTAGAGAAAGTAAGCCAGGGAGGGGCAGAGGGAGAGGAAAAGAGAATCTTTTTTTTTTTCAATATATGAAATTTATTGTCAAACTGGTTTCCATACAACACCCAGTGCTCATCCCAAAAGGTGCCCTCCTCAATACCCATCACCCACCCTCCCCTCCCTCTCACCCCCTATCAACCCTCAGTTTGTTCTCAGTTTTTAAGAGTCTCTTATGCTTTGGCTCTCTCCCACTCTAACCTCTTTTTTTTTTTTTTTTCCTTCCCTTCCCCCATGGGTTTCTGTTAAGTTTCTCAGGATTCACATAAGAGTGAAACCATATGGTATCTGTCTTTCTCTGTATGGTTTATTTCACTTAGCATCACACTCTCCAGTTCCATCCACGTTGCTACAAAAGGCCATATTTCATTCTTTCTCATTGCCACGTAGTAGTCCATTGTGTATATAAACCACAATTGGAAAAGAGAATCTTAAGCAGGCTCCATGCCCAGTGTGGAGCCCAACACGGGGCTCAATCCCACAACTGTGAGATCATGACCTGAGCTGAAATCAAGAGTCAGAAGCTTAACTGCTTAACTAGCTGAGCCGCCCAGACACCCCAGGGCCTGGAATTTTAAATACTTCTTACAAATCCTACCACCACCACCAGCTACCTTGGGTACAACCAATTTTTCTCTACCCACCCCCACCATGAGCCAAGCGGGTCTTTGGAGCCTGATTGGTGCAAAGTGGATTAGAGCTAAAATGGTTCCCTATTGCTTCCTCCTGGAACAATAGGTCAGGTTTAAGCACCTGACTAGCTGTGAGGCCTTGAGCAAGTTCGGCAAAAGCTCCCTTTTGTCGTTCTTAAAATGGGGGTGATGACAGGAGCCTGTGGCTCAGGGTTGTGACGAGGATTAAAAAGGAATAAGAGATATAAAAATCAATATCCAAGCCATCAGGCCCCCTCCAGATATCAGTAGTTATTAGCATCAGTCTCTGCCACATCCATACAACTGATTTAGATTCTGTTTTGTGTTGAAACATTAGTCAAGCACTGATCACAGTGAGACTTCACATGTGTGGAGCACTTTATAGTTTACAAAACACTTCCACACCCACCACCCCGGGGAGAGGTCAGAGTAACAAAGAAGGGCTTTAGGAAATTTACTAATTATAAGTAATGCTGGTTTCTGTAAGAAAGAGACCCAAGAACACAGTGGTTCAAACATAACAGAAATTCATATCTTACCTGGACAATAAAGAAGTATTCCTATTTCATAACAGCTTTCCTCCGCATGGTGATTCAGGGATCTGGGCTTATTCCAGCATGTGCCTCCAACAACCATCAAGGTCTTGTATTCATCAGCACAAAGCCAGCCGCAGAAGAAAACCTTAGCTTGAAATCTAACATTACTTCTACTCACATACCATTGATCAAAACCAGTCTCATGGTCATACCTAACTACAAGGGAGGCTGGGAGATATGTTCTAGCTGTGAATCCAGGAAGGGTAGAAAAGTGACTTTTGGTGACCAGCCAGCAGTCTCTGCTATGAGGAAGTTTTTAAAAGTTCTGGAAGGGATGGGACATGTAGCCCCAAGGAAGCATCATTCATTCCCAAGGAGGATATAGTCGGTTGACTTAATGGCCACAATTCTTCACTTCCCCGTGTAGTATTTTGCATCCATATTCTTGCCACAATTGAGACAGGTGGAGTGTATCTTCCCACCCACTGATGTTAGGCTTGAACGTGTGGCTTTCTCTAGCCAATGAAATGGAATAGAAGTGGTGGTGAGTCTGTTTTGAGCCTCAGATTTAAGAGTTCCTGCATGTTTCCATTTCCTTTTGTGCTTTCTCCACCTCCATTAGAAACGTTCCCCTGGATAGCTACTGCCTTTCAGCCTGAAGCTGCAGATGAACACACGAGGGGCAGACCAGAGCTCAGCCCAGAGCCAAGAGCCAAACTCACCCAGACCATATCTTGAAGCACCTATCTGATCCAAGCCTAGATCAGCTAACATGCAGCCAACCTGTAGATGCATGAGAGCAGCACAGCCAACCCAGCCAGCAAACATACACGTGAGAAATGAATACTGTTGTGTGTTTCGTGGTTGTTACACAGCACTGTTGTTGCCATAGCCAACTGATAAAGGCAAAGAGCAACCTCACTTACCCAGGCTTTTCATAAGTATGTCAATTCCATGTGACTGAAGAAAGAATTAGAAAACAAGAGACTATGTGGCTCAAAACCAGACCTGCATAGCCATACAGTACGTGAATATTGCATCTGATGTCAAGGCACACTGTATACTTCTGTCTGTCCTCTCCCCATATCCTGACTGGTGTCCTTAGGTTTCTCCACCAGGACAGGAGTACCTGATCTTCAGCCAACGTCTTTGGCTACTATATGGTTGTCCCAATGGAACGATGATGTATCAACGGAAAGACACTAACAGACCCAGGCAAAGAAGGCAAGTTCCATCATTGTGGGTAAGCCTACAACTTTGTACACCCAGGAGTGGGAGACAGTGCAGCAGGCTGTGATGGAGAGACTAGCACCCATGGCCTTCAGGTCCCCACTGAAGGAAACCAGCCGCTGCTGAGACCACCCCATCAAGATGAGGCTCCCAACAGGTCTGCTAAAGCAGGTCTTCTGAGACTGCAGACAAAGCAACTGTGAAAACACAAATTCTGATTCAGAAGGTCTGGGGTGAGGCCGGAGATTTAAGCTCCCAGTTGAATGCCACTGGTCCTCAGGCCAGACTTTGAGTAGCAAATCTCCACAGCGATGGTATCAGTCTCAACCTCACACTGGAATAACCTGGGGGGCTTTTAAAAGCACCGACACCTGGCTCCCATCCCCCCACAGGCAGGGGGCCTGTGGAGCACCTGGGAACTCTGGCTATTCCAATGTATAGCCACTGTTCTAAAAGCCCCCTTCACTGTTTTCAAGGGGTATGTGCCATCTTGCCCCCTCTCCACTTTTCTGGAGGCTCTGGCTCTCCGTTTGCCCACCCTTTTGCCAGGTAAGAGAATTCAATGTTTTTAACTAAAGTGATTCCCACGTTGTGGAAGAAGAAACAATTACAGGTGCCTGGGTGGTTCAGTCAGTTGAGTGTCTGACTCTTGATTTCTGTTCAGGTCATGATCTCACGGTTGTGAGATCAAGCCCCAAGTCAGGTCTGGCTCCGCACTGGCCGTGGAGCCTGCTTAAGATGCTTGCACATGCTCTCTTTGTCTCTCTCAACTCTGTGTGTGTGTGGAAGAAGAAGGAGGAGGAGGAGGAGGAGGAGGGGAAAAGAGGAGGAGGAGGAGGAGAAGAAGGGGAAGGGGAAGAGGAAGAGGAAGGAAGAGAAGGAGATGGAGAAGGAGGAGGAGGAGAAGAAGAAGAAGAAGAAGAAGAAGAAGAAGAAGAAGAAGAAGAAGAAGAAGAAGAAGAAGAAGAAGAAGAAGAAGAAGAAGAAGAAGAAGACATATACTGGGGTGGCCGGGTGGCTCAGTCGGTTAAGTGTCTGGTTCCGCCTCAGGTCATGATCTCATGGTTCGTGGGTTCAAGCCCTGTGTCAGGCTCTGTGCTGACAGCTCGGAGCCTGGAGCCTGCTTCAGATTCCGTGTCTCCCTCTTTCTCTGCCCCTCCCCTGCTCATGCTCTGTCTCTCTCTGTCTTTCAACGATACATAAATGTAAAAAAATAAAAAACACATATAAAAAGGCAAAATAGGAAGGCAAAAATGGAGTCCTTTAAATTGAACAAATGTGACCTTTTGAAAATCTCACTCTCCTGCCCTTCTTTTCCTCGTTCCCTCTTGCACAGCACAAACACCCCCAGGTCTCCCTTCCATCCACTGGAAAGCTGGCTAACAGGATGAGCAGGGCTTTAACTAATTCACAACCAAGGGAAAATGCACAGGAAATGTGTTGCTTTTTAACTAGGATAATTTAATAGCTGTTTTATATCAAAACAAGGATAGGAACGTGGAATTGAGCTTAAATTTTATGTGAATTTTTGAGGTGAAATCCCAGACTTCAGAATAATGCAGGGTTTGCCACTGACGGCCTCTGGATGGGGGGGTTAAGGGTGGGGGCCAACCTTTGGGGGGACTTAGAAGGGTTGCCAGATTTAACAAATTAAAATACAGGACACTCAGTTCAATCTGAACCTCAGACAAATAGACTGAGTGGCAGAGTTGGGCACCCCCAAGCCCAGGTCTGTCTGGCTCTTCATCATAACAGTAGATACACAGTCAGGCTATGAGGCAGACCCTGGTGAGCTCCAGATGACCTCAGGAATTCCGAGAATCCTCTCGAAGCATCAAGGGGCATCCGCCTAGACTCTTAGCTACTGTGGATTTTGTTTGTTCTTTGGTTTTTTTGTTTGGTAATCTTTGTGTGCTCGGGCCCTGGGCTCAGAGTTTAGTAGGAGTTGGGTCCCGGGTAAGCACCCTGAAAACAGCGTCATCTTCCTGGCCTTGGTGCCTCCATACCTCTGTTTAAATGCCCATCACAACCACCACCTGTCTCCCCACAGGTCGGGCCTGCCTCCTGCCCCTTTCCCCACTCATACCACTAACCCCGGGAAACATCCTTGATCAATCCTGAACAATGCCACTGCATAGGATGTGGGGAAATCAAGAAAAACAAACTAAAATGTGTGTCTCAAGTCCCATGAATTAGGAGGGAAGGGCCCAATCAGGAGAGGCAGAGCAGAGGGGATGCGGTGAAGAGTGATCCATGCCACAAGCCTTTTGCCTTCTCTGCTCCTATCTCCCTCGTGCAGAAATGGGCACGCTGAGCGAGCTGCCTTCTGACACTGTTATTCCCGGCACTGCCCTTCTTGCTTCTGAGACCTCCCCACTCCTGAGGAGTTGTGCACTGGGCACTCAGCTTCCGTGGGGAGATCTTGTCTGAGCCCTGTGTTTGTGCCAAGCACGCCAGGCCATGAACCCCAGCAGCAGAGGAGGTGACCTTGGCCCAGCTGATTGCCCCACAGCATCCCAGACATCAGACCATCAGACCAGGACCTCCTGGCACTGGTAAGGCAGACGGACCTGGTCATGGCTGAGTGTGTATGCCTGAGTGTGTCAGCACCCTGGTCCCCACCCCACCCTGGGGGGGCTGTGGACAACCTCACTGACCACAACGCACCATGTCAGCAATAAGTAAACAGGATGGATTGATTGCTGCCTCCATAAGCGGAGAGATGCCAGTCACCATCTAAACAGGAAAGAAAACAGCCTGTGGGGAGAGAAGCCTTCACTATTCTCTGTGATGTAGGAGAGAAGGGGGAGGAGACAAATAGAGAAAAACAGATGGACACAGGAGTGAAGGAGAAGAAACACTGACGGAGTCAGACCCAGGAAAACAGGCAGCACCAAATCCAAGGTTTGGGGGCTGCTGTGTTTATACCAGCTGCTCAGTGCCCTAAACCCCACCCTCCTCCCCGTGGAGGCCTCCCGGCTCCTCCTACAGGCCCTGCTCAGACTACAGCTTGTCCTAGAAATCCTCAAGGATAAACCACCCCCAGGGATCCCTCTCTTTTGCACAGAAAAGGTCCAAAGGGTGTCTCCAGCCAGACATATTCCCAGAGGCTCATCTCCTCTCCTTCTGGGTCACTGCTGAGTCTCATATTGTAGGATACACGATTTCTCCCATTTTCAAATAGAGACACTGAACCCTTTGTGGGTCCACCCAAGGCCACCCCCAAGTGAGGAACAAATTTAGCCGCCTGCATCTAGCCTTTCGACCCCCATCATCCTTCCTGGTCCCCTTATCGCTGACCTTTCTCGGCGTGCTCCACCCCCTGCCGTGTCTTGATGGGAGCACCCAGGGCGGGTGACTCAGGTAGGGGGTGGCTAGGGCTGCTCACTTCGTGGGAGGAGCCCTTACCCATGAAACAGACCATCCTCTGAGTCACTAGGAGATCCTGGAGGTTGGGAGAAGCTGACTCATCCTTGTCTCTATTTTGTCGGGGAAGGAAAAGGCCTCACACACGGGGGAATGGCCAGTTCATCGTTCTTTTCTCCCACATAATTGAAAACTGCAATGGAGCCATGTGGAAAGATGGAGCAGGCCCCAAAAAGTTCCTTGTGACAACTCTAGAAGACGTGACATGGGGAGAGAAAGGAGAGCCTGAGGTCCTTTTACACCACGGTGGGCAGGAAACTCAATACTCAAATTTAGATTTGAAAAAAAAAGCACCTTTGAAGGACATTGTTTGTCTTGCAAAATAATCATTCGTTGGAAAGCTCTGAGTGTCTTTAAACAGCATTCCATTCGGGGCAGTTCCCCTGGGGGGTTTTAGATCCATCAGGGAGCTCACAGCGCTAGGAACGGCCGCCCTTCTGACCTGCAGGTCACAGGTCGCCTCCAGCGCCCTCGGTTCCCCCACTCCAGTTCAGAGCTTCTCAGACTTCCAGAATCACCTGGTGAGCTTGTGAAAAACACAGGTGGGTGGGCCCCACCCTAGCGCTTCTGATTCAGTAGGTTTGGGGTGGCACCCCATCACCTGCATTTCAACAGGTTCCCAGGTGATTCTTGAGCAGCTGGTCCACAGAGCACACTTTGAGAATCACGACTGAGTGAGACCCACCTGCCTGTGCTCCCTGCCAGGAAAAGTCACCCGACCTCGTCACTGGTCTCCACCTGCTGTCAGGGCCGCAGGGCTCCACAGGGCACTCCACCTTGCCGCCCCAACGAACTTCCTGAGAAAGGGTGTGGTCTCTTCCCACCTCTGCCTGGATTTGTTCATACCTTCTCCCCTGTCCCCAAACTTCCCACGGCCCCTCGGCCCCTCGTGCGCCCAGCTCAGCCGGTGAGGAAGCAAAGGCCACTGCCTTCCCACCCCCAGATCTTCAGACCTGCCCGCCTGGGGCACACTCTCTCTCCCGTGCTCCTCAGAAATGGAGGACGTGCGGGCTCCCAACCTAAGGCCTCCCACACCACCCAGTGTCCCTCCTCCTTCGGTTCTCTCTTCGCTCCTACATCTTTCCTCACCCCCTCTCTTATGGGAAGAGTGGACCATTCCCATGAGCACACATTCCCCAGCATCTCTCATCTTTTGAAAAAAAAAAAAAAATGGGGGGGGGGGCGGTGGGGGGGGCAGGGCACTTGGGTGCCTCAGTTGGTTGAGCCTCGGACTCTTGGTTTCCACCAAGGTCATGATCTCACGGTTCTTGAGGTTTGTGAGATCGCACCCTGCATTGGGCTGCGTGCTGACAGGGCGGAGCCTGCTTGGGATACTCTCTCTCTCCCTCGGTCTCTGCCCCTCCCCTGCTCACGCTCAATCTCTCTTTTATAAAAATTTTTTTAAAAATGTTACTAAGTTTCCAAAAGGGGAGGGGGATGAGCTATCCTAGACCACGCCACACCCAGGTGTCCTCACCTCGGTCAGTCTCTCAGAAATATTCCAGACGGCTGACCCCTGCCTCCCGCTGGGAAGATCCTCTGCTCTGGGACCTGCCTTCCCCCCCCCCCTCCACCGCTTTCTCTCTCTCTCTCTCTCTGTCTCTCTCTCTCTCTCTCTCTCCCATGGCTTCAACATGGTGTCTGCTAAATCTGCATCTATAGCCCATGACCACTCTCCTGAGCTTGGATTTTATCCGACTGCCTATGAGCATCTCAAACACAGCATGCCCAAGACAAAACTCTTGATTTCCCCTGACCAGTTTGGAGGTAAAAAAAAATTTTTACCACTTTTTAAAGTTTATTTAGTTTTGAGAGAGAACGAGGGAGGGGCAGAGAAAGAGGGGGAGAGAGACTCCCAGCTCAGGCTTCTCACTGTCGGCACAGAGCCTGGCACGGGGCTCGATCCCACGAACTGTGAGATCATGACCTGAGCCAAAATCAAGGGTCAGACGCTTAAGTGACTGACTGAGCCACCCAGGCACCCCCCCAAATTTACCATTTTTAGGTTTGCAGTTTAGTGGCATTAAGGGCACTCGCGGTGTTGTGTAACCATCACAACACTGCCACCCACTACTCATTTCCAGAACTTTTCCATCATCCCTAACTGAAACTCTGTACCCATTAAATAATATTATTTAATATTGTTCCCCACCCTCAGCCCTTGGTAACCACCAAGGCTTCTGCTTTCTGTCTCTTTGAATTTGACTATGGTAGGTACCTCTTATGAGTGGAATCTTTATCTTTTTGTGTCTGCCTGCCTACTTTTTCCTCTCTCAATTTCTGCCATCCCCTAATTGCCCAAGAATACTCCCCAACAAATAAACTGGAGATTGGCCAGCTACTCTGAGAAGGTTCCTGAGGTATTCTTCAATTTTTTTTCAAGTATTTGTTTTGTTGTTTAAAACTTAAATACGTAAAATAAAACAGCTAAGAAAGACATAACACCATGCTCCTACTTCTCAAATTTATCATTGTTGACATTTTCTGTCAAACTGCTTTGTCAATTTTAAATACAAGAAATAAAGCGTTATGATTCAAATTGTAAACTCCTTTTAAGTCCCACCACCAGAGACAACAGTAGATAAATTAAATATACATTGTCTAGCCGATTTTTATAGTGCACACTGAACCTGTATTTCATCTAATCTGAGACACGTCAGTTGTAAGATGCACTATTATTTTAAGCCCCACTTAAAAAGAAAATCACCGCCCAGGTGCCTGGGTGGCTCAGTCAGTTAAGCGCTAGACTTCGGCTCAGGTCATGATCTCACCGCTCATGAGCTCAAGCCCCAGGTCAGGCTCTGTGCTGATGGTTCAGAGCCTGGAACCTGCTTCTGATTCTGTGTCTCTGTCTCTTTCTGTCCCTCCCCTGCTCGTTCTCTCTCTCTTTCTCTCTCTCTCTCTCTCTCTCTCTTTCAGAAATAAATAAACATTAAAAAGAAAAACACTATCAGTTTAACTATGGCATGACTTTCTAACCTTAGATTTTTATTTACTTATTAAAAGACCTCCTTTAGATCTATTTAGTCATATATTTTATCATACCATATTTCATCAAATCTAAAATGCCATCCATTTTAAGATGCAACCTGATTCAGGAACTTTTTTTAAGGCTTATCTGTTTTTGAGAGACGGAGTATGAGCAGGGGAGGACAGAAAGAGAGGGAGACACAGAATCTGAAGTAGCCTCCAGGCTCTGAGCTGTCCACATAGAGCCCAACGCGGGGCTCAAACTCACGAACTGTGAGATCATGACCTGAGCCAAAGTCAGACGCTCAACTGACTGAGCCACTCAGGCGCCCCCAGAGACTTTTTTTAAGTATCTTAGAGTCAGTGAATTATGGCTTATCACTCATGTGCATAATAAGAAGACATTTTGAAGAACATAAAATTGGTTAAGTATTCCTAAAACTTCACATCTAAAGTTCCACTCATCTGTGTCACTTTTAAAAAGGTTAGTAGACTTCTTTTAATGTTTATTTATTTTGGGGAGACAAGAGAGAGAGTGCAAGCAGGAGAAGGGCAGAGAGAGAGAGAGAGACAGAACCCAAAGCAGGCTCCAGGCTCCGAGCTGTCAGCACAGAGCCCGACACGAGGCTCGGATCCACGAAGCGCGGGATCATGACCTGGGCCAAAGTTGGACCCTCAACTGACCAAGCCACCCAGACACCCCAGGTTACTAGCCGTCTTAAGAGTTTTAGGTTCTTTGGTTTTTTAAGTTTCAATTCAAGTTAGTTAGCATACAGTGTAGTCTTGGCTTCAGGAGTAGAATCCAGTGATTCATCTCTTACTTACAACACCCAGTGCTCATCCCAAAAAGTGCCCTCCTTAACGCCCATCACCCATTTAGTCCATCCCCCCCACCCAAAACCCCTCCAGCAACCCTCAGTTTGTTCTCTGTATTTAAGGGTCTCTCATGGTTTGCCTCCCTCTCTGTTTTTATCTTATTTTTCCTTCCCTTCCCTTGTGTTCATCTGTTCTGTGTCTTAAAGTCCTCATATGAGTGAAGTCATATGATATTTGTCTTTCTCTGACTGACTTATTTCGTTTAGCATAATACCCTCTCGTTCCATCCATGTTGTTGCAAATGGCAAGATTCCATTCTTTTTCATCGCTGAGTAGTATTCCATTGTATGTCATGTACACACATATAATGGAATACTATTTGGTGATGAAAAAGAACGAAATATATATTATTAATATTAATATATGTTACACCTTATTTATTACATATTCATATATTTATGATATATATTAACATTAATATATATATTACATCTTCTTTATCCACTCATCAGTGTATGTGTGTATATATGTGTGTGTGTGTGTATACACACTACATCTTCTTTACCCATTCATCCATCAATGGACATTTGGGCTCTTTCCATACTTTGGCTATTGTCGATAGCGCTGTTATAAACATGGGGGTGCATGTGCCCCTTCGAATCAGCATATTTGTATCCTTTGGATAAATACCTAGTAGTGCAATTGCGGGGTCATAGGGTAGTTCTATTTTTAATTTTTTGAGGAACCTCCGCACCGTTTTCCAGAGTGACTGGATTTAAAGGAAAAATTGAGCAAAACATATAGAGTTTTCATGTACCCCCCTCACCCTCCCTCCCAATTTTCCCTATGTTGAACATCTTGTGTTATTGTGGTACATTTGTTTTCATTGATGAGCCGATTGTTTTTTTCTGATGATTCAATATTGATGTATTGCTATTAACTAAATCCAATCGTTTATATTGGATTATATAGGGTTCACTCTTGGTGTTGCACATTTTATGGTTTGGCAAATGTGTAAGGACATGTAGCCACCATTACAGTGTCATATAAAACAATGGTCTTACTGCCCTAAAAAATCCCCTGTGCTCCATCTTCACCTCTCTCTCCCCACCAAGCCCCTGGCAACCGCTTTTTACTGTCTCTATAGTTTTGCCTTCTCCAGAATATCATATAGTTGGAATCACACAGCATGTAGCCTTCAGATTGGCTTCTTTCACTTGACCTAAATGGTTAATTGGTCCTCAAACTGTCTGTAAACCTGGAGGGATGTCAGTGTGTGATCATAGTGCCAAATCACTATACCTTTTGGTGAGCTTATTCTACTCTTTAATAATTTGAAAATTACTTCCCATGCTAGAATAAAAATGCCCTGAGGTGTTTAGAGGTTATTTGTATCCTCATAGGAATAAGGACAGAACATTTGAGGAGGAGGAAAGTTCAGATGTATTCGTCGAATCCAATTCTTGGTAAAGTACGTGGAAAAGTCCTCTGCCAAAAGGAGAGAGAAGACTGGAAGGAACAGTTCTGGAAATTTGACATGACAACAACCAATGTTTTGGGTGTGTTGGGGACAGGGGGTTGAACACGCACACAAGCGTGTAATGAACAGCATTTACTTTCACGTCAAAGAAAGTGAGATTGTAAAATACCCTGAGGATTCCTTGACTTTTTTATTGTTGTTTTTTTTTTAAGGTATCAAGTACCTCCAGGAATGTTCACCCTTGTTAGTATCTGGTTCCATAAGTCTTGAAAAACATTTCCGTTGTGTTATCACCACCACAATTGATGTATAGAACAGTGCTATCACCCCAAAATAATCCCTCATGCCCCTTGGTTGTTAATCCCTCCCCCTTCTCCAGCCTCAGGAGACCATTGATCTGTTTTCTGTCCCTATCATTTTGCCTCTTCTGTAATAAATGGAATCATATGGTATGTAATCTTTTGTGTCTGGCTTCGTTCACTTAGCCTACTGCATTTGAAATTCATCAATGTTGTGTATATTAGTAGTTCATTCCTTTTCATTGCTGAATACTATCCCATTATATGGATATATACCAGATTTCATCTATTCACTAGTTGAAGGACATATGAGTTATTTCTTGTTGGGAGATTATGAATAAAACTGCTGTAAACATTTGCATCTAGATTTATGTGTGGACACTTGGATAAAAGCCTAGAAGTTGGATTGCCGGGTCATCTGGTAGGAGTGTAGTGACATCTCAATAGTAGTTTTAACTTACTTTTCCACAATGGCTAATGATGTTGAGCATCTTGTCATGTGTTTTTTTTGTCATTTGTATTTCTTTTGTAGAATGTCTGTTCAAATCCTTGCCTGTTTTTTATTGGCTTGCTTGTTTTATCATTGAATTGAGACTTCTTTTTATATTCCTGTTTTTAAATAGAAGAGCCTTGAAATGATTCTGTCATGTGTTTCCTTTAACCCATATTTTTCTCTCTGTGGTTTCCATCACATATTTCGAAATAAAGGTAGTCATAGTCTTTCTAATGCAGCAAATAGTCTGACCTCAAAATTACTTTTTCTCAACCTCCTAAAGCATTTCATAGCAGTGCTTTATTTTCCATTCAGTAGCTCCTGAGAATTGGGCAAGTGGCAAAGCCATGAAGAGGAAATGTGTCTGGTGCTGGGAAGTGAACAGAATGGAAAAATACACAGACACGTTTACATCTCTTTCTTTCTTTTTTTTTTTTTCTCTCTTCACCTATTTTTTTTGCTTCCTGGCCCTTTCATCTGAGTTCATTTTCCTTCTATCTAAAGCAGTTATTGAACAATCATTAGTAAAGTTCTGCTGGGGATAAACTCAGAATTTAGATTTTTACATTTTATGGAAATGCCTTTATTTCACCTTTCTTAAAAGATGTTTTAGCTGGGTATAGAATTATATGGATTTTTTTCCCCCCAATACAGTGAAAGTATCATTCCACTTTCTTCTCACTTCCACTGCCAGCTGACTAAATGTTATATCTTTTTTCTGCCCCCTCTGGCTGTTCTTAATATTTTTCTCTGTGTCCTTGGTCCTCTATATCTAGGTGCAGATTTTATTTTATGTAGACTGTCTGGAATTGAGCTTCTTGAATATGAGGGTTGGTATCTTTCAATAGTTTCAGAAAATTTTTCAGTTATTATCTCTTCAAATATTGCTTCTGTCCCTATCTCTCTTGCTTTTCAACTTCCGGAACTTGGATTAAATATATATTCAAACTTCTCACTGTGTGCTCTCAGTCTCTGGCCCTCTGTTTGTATTTTCCTTCTTTTTGTCTCTTGGGCTTATTATCTCACTGTTCAAATAAATGCCCACAACATGAATCAAGAGTAACGTATTGGGTAGACTGGTTGCCGATGGCTCCTGTACATCTATTCTAGATACCTGTTAGCTAATCCTCCATTGGCTCAGACAGCATCCATCCATTGTTTTATACAGCTGATATTAACATCTTTGGGGAAAGTACTATTCTCGGAAATTGCTTTATAATTTAAAATCAGGGTGACCCAGTTTGCTTGGGACAATCCCTGCTATCCTTACATAAGTATCCACACTTCTTCTTTCACTCTCATAAGTATTCTGTTTTGAGAATTAAACTATATGAACACCTTATTCACATAAAATACCCTGGCATCTTTGGGTTAGTGGCAACTACATATAGCATCACAGTGATTTGCTTATTTTGGAAATCTGTGCTTGTGATATTAATTTCTTTAGTGATTTTAGAATGGACGGTACAATTTTGAGGTTTTTTAAAGAATGCGTGATATTGTCATCATTCCCTGTTTGCCTAAAATAATAGTTCCATTTGTCTCTGACATCACTAGACATTAAACTGCTTCTGTTCAAAGTCAGCAAAAAGCTTCTGGGAAACTGATTTTCAAAGCTCCGACAATAGTCGCCACATGATACATCAGCCACACCCACCAGCCTCTAGTTGTCTTGAAATGTCTTTCGTGCAATTTGAGGGGGTTGGGAATTTCTCCTGCCTTGAGCCACCTTGCTTGGCAAGTGACAGGCAAGCTTTTTGGCCACAATGATGCTTTATCCACTCATGGAAATCTTTATTTTATTTCATAAAATCCCTGGTTGTTGTTTTATAAGAAAAAATAGAATTACATGGGGTACCTGGGTGGTTCAGTTGGTTGACTGTCCAACTTTGGCTCAGGTCATGATCTTATGGTTTGTGGGTTTGAGTCCCACATCAGGCTCTGTGCTGATAATGCAGAGCCTGCTTGGGATTCTGTCTTTCCCCCTCTCTGTGCCTCCCCCCGCTCACGTACTGTCTCTCAGAAAATAAATAAACTTAAAAAGTTTAAAAAAAAAAAGAGAGAGAGAGAAAAAAAATAGAATTTCAGAAATTCCTTCAACATCATATATAGGCATCCTTTGTCTTATTGCACTTCACAGACACAGGATTTTTTACAAATTGAAGGTTTGTGACAATCCTGCATCAGGCAAGTCTGTTGATGCCATTTTTCCAATAGCATTTGTTCATTTCATGTCTCTGTTACATTTTGGTAATTCCTGCAACATTTCAAACTTTCTTATTATTATATGTATAATGTAATATAATATGATATAATATGATCAGGGATCTTTGATGTTAACTATTGTAATTGTTTTGGAATGCCACAAACCATGTCCAGATAAGACAGCAAATTTAATAAATGTGAGTTCTGATTGCCCCACCCACCAGCCATTTCCCTATCTCCCTTCCTCTCCTCAGCCCCCCCTATTCCCTAAGACGCAACAGTATTGAAATTAGGCCAATTACTAACCCTACAGTGACCTCTAAGTGCTCAAGTGAAAGCAAGAATCACACATCTCTCACACATCAATCACTCCCAGAAATGATGAAGTTTAGTGAAGAAGGCATGCCCAGGGCCAAGATGGGCTGAAAGCTAGGCCTCTTGTGACCAAACAGTTAGCCAAGTTATGAGTACAAAGGAAAAGTTCTTGAAAAAAAACTGAAAGTGCTACTCCAGTGGACACACAAATGATACGAAAGTGAAACAGCCTTATTGTTGATATGGAGAAAGTTTGAGTGGTCTGGATAGAAGATCGGACTAGCCACAACATTCCCTTAAGCCAAAACCTAATCCAGAGCAAGGCCCTGATTCTCTTCAGTTCAATTCAATTCTGTGAAGGCTGAGAGAGGTGAGGAAGCTGCAGAAGAAAAGATGGACAACAGCGCAGGTTTGTGCATGAGGTTTAAGGAATGAAACAGCTCCATAAAACAAAAGCACAAGGTGATGTAGCAAATGCTGAAGTAGAAGCTGCAGCAAGCTATCCAGAAGACCTAGCTAAGAACGAAGGTGGCTACACTAAACACAAGATTTTCCATATAGATGAAACAGCCTTCTATTGGAAGAAGATGCCAGTCAGGGCTTACATAGCTAGAGAGGAGAAGTCAATGGCTGGCTTCAAAGCTTCAAAGGACAGGCTGACTCTCTCGTTAGGGGCTAATGCAGCTGGTGACTTGAAGTTGAAGCCAATGCTCATTACCATTCCAAAAATCCTAGGGCCCTGAAGAATTATGCTAAATCAACTCTGCTTGTGCTCTACAAAAGGGACATCAAAGCCTAGATGACAGCAAATCTGTTTATGACATGGTTTGCTGAATATTTTAAGCCCACTGTTGAGAACCACTGCTCAGAAAAAAAATTCCTTTCAAAATATAATTGGTCAGTTACAGTGCACTTGGTCACCTAAGAGCTCTGGTGGAGATATATGAGATCAGTGTAGTTTTCATGCCTGCTAACACAACATCCATTCTGCAGCCCATAGATCAGGGAGTAATTTTGACTTCTAAGTCTTATTACTTAAGAAATACATTTTGTAAGACTATAGCCACCATAGATAGTGATTCCTCTGAAGGATCTGGACAAAATAAATTGAAAATATTCTGGAAAGGATTTACCATTCTTGCTACCATTAAGAACATTCATGATTCAGGAAGAGGTCAAAATATCAACATCAATGGGAATTTGGAAGAAGTTGATTCCAACCCTTAAGGATGATTTTGAGGGATTCAATACTTCAATGGAGGAAGTTGCAAGACTAAAATTAGGAGTGGAGCCTGAAGATGTGACTGAATTGCTATAATCTCATGATAAGCCTTAAATGGATAAAGAGTTGTTTCTTCGGGATGAGTAAAGAAAGTGGTTCTTGAGTTGGAATCTACTCCTGGTGAAAATGCTGTGAAGATTGTTGAAATGACACCAAAGAACTTAGAATCTTACATACATTTAGTTGGTAATGCAGCAGCAGGATTTGAGAGGATTGACTCCAACTTTGAAAGCAGTTCTACTGTGTGCAAAGCTCTATCAAACAACATCACATGATGTTCATGAAAGGAGGAGTCAACGTAGCAAACTTCAATGTTTTATTTTATTTTATTTTATTTTTTTTTTTCAACGTTTATTTATTTTTTTTTGGGACAGAGAGAGACAGAGCATGAACGGGGGAGGGACAGAGAGAGAGGGAGACACAGAATCTGAAACAGGCTCCAGGCTCTGAGCCATCAGCCCAGAGCCTGACGCGGGGCTCGAACCCACGGACCGTGAGATCGTGACCTGGCTGAAGTCGGACGCCTAACCGACTGCACCACCCAGGCGCCCCTTCAATGTTTTATTTTAAGAAATTGCCTACACCTAACGTGGTGAGCATAGAGTAATGTATAAAATTGCCAAATCACTATGTTGTACACCTGAAATTAATACAACATTGTATATCAGCTATACTTCAATTTAAAAAAAGGAAAGAAATTGCCACACCCACCCCAACCTTCAGCAACCACCATTCTGATAAGCCAGCATCCATTAACATCAAAGCAAGACCCTCCACCAGCAAAGATTATAACTCACCAAAAGCTCAGATGATGGTTAGCATTTTTTAACAATAAAGTATTTTTTTAAATTAAGGTATGTACATTTTTTTAGACATAATGCTTTTTCACACTTAATAGTGAATTTGCCTGCCAGCAGCTCATGGCTACCCCTTCTACAGAGAATTGCCCTCAGTTGATGGGAGCCACCTGGAGATTTGGCCCCCTCCCCCAACTCTCAACAGCGGTCTGTAGTCAATGACTTTGGTGGGAGTACAAAACTTCAGCTCACTTGCCTCAAAGTGAGACAGTTCTGTGGCCATTTGTGTTCCAGAACTCCCCATGGATCGGGCTCAGATGGATTCCAGCTGAGATCACATCCTTGCTTAGCTCCTTCCTCTACCTTATCCAACTTCCCTCAGCATCCTTATTCTGAGAGCCCTGTCTCAATAAATCATGTACACAAGAGGGGCGCCTGGGTGGCTCAGTCGGTTAAGCGTCCGACTTCGGCTCAGGTCACGATCTCACAGTCTGTGAGTTCAAGCCCCGCGTCGGGCTCTGTGCTGACAGCTCAGAGCCTGGAGCCTGTTTCCGATTCTGTGTCTCCCTCTCTCTCTGCCCCTCCCCTATTCATGCTCTGTCTCTCTCTGTCTCAAAAATAAATAAACGTTAAAAAAAAAAATCATGTACACAAGAATCCCCAACCTAGGCTCTACTTCTAGGAAACATGACATATGATTGGCATATAACTATAAATGGTAATATTAGAAAACAAGAAAAGCAGAAAATTATTGTGCTTATCACCCAACATTAAACATGAGAGAAAAGACGTGGCTCCTGGGTGGTTCAGTGGGTTAAGCATCTGACTTCAGCTTAGATCATGATCTCACAGTTCATTAGTTTGAACCCCGCATCAGGCTCTGCACTGACAGCTCTTAGCCTGGAACCTGCTTCAGATTCTGTGTCTCCCTCTGTCTCTCTGCCCCTCCCCCATTCATTCTCTCTCTCTCTCTCTCTCTCTCTCTCTCTCAAAAATAAACATTATAGGAGTGCCTGGGTGGCTCAGTCAGTTGAGCGTCCGACTTCAGCTCAGGTCATGATCTCACGGTTCATGAGTTCGAGCCCCGCATTGGGCTCTGTGCTGACAGCTCAGAGCCTGGAGCCTGCTTCAGATTCTGTGTCTTGCTCTCTCTCTGCCCCTCCCCTGCTCATGCTCTGTCTCTGTCTCAAAAATAAATAAAACGTTAAAAAAAATTTTTTTTAAATAAACATTATAAAAAAAGTGAGAGAAAAGAATAATAAAATAAATCTGGAAAAAAGCAGATGGAATGAAATAATAAAATTTGGAAATTAAGTACATATATATTACATAATATATAAGAAGGCCCAACCCTAATAATACTAAAAATGAAAAAAGATGCATAATGGTAAAAAAAATACAGAAATTTAAACTATAAGCAACTATAAACTATGAACAGTTTTTGTCTACTAAACTTAAAAACTTAGATGAAATTCATATCTACTTAGAAAATATATCTATCCAAAGCTGACTCAAGAAGAAATAGAAAAGATAAGTACTTGCATTACCATTTGAGAAATTTAATCAAAAGTTTAAAAACCTATCCTTTAAAAGGGGGCTCTGGTGATTTTATAGGCAGTTTCTTAAAGCACTCAAGGAATAGATCATTCTAATCTCATGCAAACTGTTCCAGAAAATAAAAAAGAACATGTTCCAAATCATTTTATGAGGTTAGAAAAACCTTGATACCCAAACCAAACAAGAGCAAAGTAAAGAAATAACACAGACCCATATCACTTATAAGCATAGATATAAAAATTCAAAACAAAATTCTACAAACTGTCTGCTCTACTTTATTTAAAGCAACAACATATTATACCCTAGTTAATTTACTTCCAGAATACAGAAACAGTTCAACATTAAAATATATTATTCACCTCATTATTAAATTTTAAAAATACACATATTATTAAATTTTTTAAAAATTTAAAAAATCTCAAATGAAAAAACATTTTTTTCTTAAATATCACTCATTAAAAATTAAAATTCTTGGGGTACCTGGGTGGCTCAGTTGGTTAAGCATCCGACTTCAGCTCAGGTCATGATCTCATAGTTCATGAGTTTAAGCCCCGCATCAGGCTCTGTGCTGACAGCTCAGAGCCTGGAGCCTGCTTCAGATTCTGTGTCTCCCTCTCTCTGTGCCCTCCCCAATCATGCTCTGTTTCTCTCTCTCTCTCCCTCTCTCTCTCTCTCAAAAATAAATAAACATTATAAAAATTTGTTTTTACTTAAAATTCTTAAGTAACTAGAAAAGAATGGAACTTCTGAAACCTGGTAAATGATATCCACCAACATCCTTTTTAAAGAGACTCTTAAAAACTGAGAACAAACTGAGGGTTGATGGGGGTTGGAGGGAGGGGAAAGTGGGTAATGGGCATTGAGGAGGGCACCTGCTGGGATGAGCACTGGGTGTTGTATGGAAACCAATTTGACAATAATTTTCATATTTAAAAAAACAAATAAAAATTAAAAAAACAAAAAAATAAAAATAAAAAACATACTTAATAGAGAAACATTACATTTTTACTCTTAAAATTCTAGAATAAACAAAGAAACTCACTGTCATTGCTTCTATTTGCCTTGTATTGGAAGTCCTGGCCAGACTCCTTCCAAAACTTCAGGAAAACTAACTTCACATAGAAATAAGGAATAGAAAATTATCAAGGCCAAATCCTATATAATGTAATTATTTTTTAAAAAGGAGAATATGGGGCAAAATAACATCCCTACAGATAATGAACACGACTCAGAAAGATGTGCCCACAGTGTGCTGTTTCGAAGGGGCACATGCACCCCAATGTTTATAGCAGCACTATCAACAATAGCCAAAGTATGGAAAGAGCCCAAATGTCCATCGCTGGATGAATGGATAAAGAAGATGTGGTATAGGGGCGCCTGGGTGGCTCAGCCGGTTAAGCGTCCGGCTTCGGCTCAGGTCATGATCTCGCGGTCCGTGAGTTCGAGCCCCGCATCGGGCTCTGTGCTCAGAGCCTGGAGCCTGTTTCAGATTCTGTGTCTCCCTCTCTCTCTGACCCTCCCCTGTTCATGCTCTGTCTCTCTCTGTATCAAAAAATAAATAAACGTTAAAAAATAAAATAAAATAGGGGCGCCTGGGTGGCTCAGTTGGTTGAGCATCCGGCTTCGGCTCAGGTCATGATCTCTTAGTCTGTGAGTTCAAACCCCGCGTCCGGCTCTGTGCTGGCAGCTCAGAGCCTGGAGCCTGCTTCAGATTCTGTGTCCCCCTCTCTCTCTGCCCCTCCCCCACTCATGCTCTGTCTCTCTCTGTCTCAGAAATAAATAAACATAAAAAAATTAAAAATAAATAAATAAAAATGAAATAAAATAAATTTTAAAAAAAGATGTGGTATATACATATACAATGGAGTATTATTCGGCAATCAAAAAGAATGAAATCTTGCCATTTGCAACAACATGGATGGAACTGGAGGGTATTGTGCTGAGTGAAATGAGTCAGTCAGAGAAAGACAATAATCACATGACTTCACTCATATAAGGACTTTAAGAGACAAAACAGATGAGCATAAGGGAAGGGAAACAAAAATAATAGAAAAACAGGGAGGGGGACAAAAAAGAAGAGACTCTTAAATATGGAGAACAAACAGAGGGTTACTGGAGGGGTTGTGGGAGGGGGGATGGGCTAAATGGGTAAGGGGCATTAAGGAATATACTCCTGAAATTATTGATGCACTATATGTTAACTAATTTGGATGTAAATTTAAAAAAATAAAATTTAAAATAAATAAATAAATAAAATTTATTTATCAGCAAAAAACCCCCCAAAAAAATGATGTGCCCACAAAACAGATGTTAAAATGTAATCTTCTAGGGGCACCTGGGTAGCTCACTCAGTTGAGGTCCAACTTCGGCTCAGGTCATGATCTCACGGGTTCATGAGTTCAAGCCACACATAGAAAAAATTAAAAATAAGGTAGAGCACTCAGAGAATTTTGAGTAAAATAAAAAATCATCTCATAAATGAAGACTAAACTAGAATGAACACCAGGTAAGCTTCCTTTTAAGGTACAACCAGGGAATTGTATACATCACTTCCCACTCGCATTTCATAGACTTGGATACATAGCTATATCTAACTGCAGAGGAATCTGGGAAATGGGGTCCTACCTGGGCAACCGAATGCCTAGCAAAAACTCCCACTGCCATAGCATAAAGAGAAAATAGAATAGGGTACAATTTAGTACTATTTCTAACAGTCCACCACTTTTGCCATGCAAACCCTTCTACCCACACATAGAAAAACTCTTGCTCCTCTGCAAGGGAGATGACCCCCAAATCCTATCCAATGAATGACTCCAGCTCAAAAGTCAAGATCTATGTAAGATATCTTCATCAGGTCTGGATTAACTTCTCTGTGTTCAATGACCAATAAAATAAAAGATAAGTTTTCTGGCCCCTACCACATATGGGGATGTATATAATGCTGGAGTGCAAACAGGATAACAACAACGAAAGCTCTCATCTGAAAAATGGGAGGATGGGAAACCTGCCTAGCAGTCAATGATTCAAGCTATGATCAAGCCCCACCGGGAGGGCAGGAGTCATGGAACCCAATACCCTGACAATGGAGTGAGTTCCTTGGTTGGCCCATTTAGTTCTGCTTATTTCCTCTTTGGCCTTGACATTCCCCACCTGGATATTAATTCTTCTCAATTTAAAATGGACTTTGAAACATGGGCTCTTCGGGGTTCTGTAGAGCTTTCACAGCTGGCTTCTACTGGTTCAGGTCTGGGGTTGCTTTAAGGGTTTTAGACCAGGCTTGGAATTTCTTTAGCAATCCATCCCCTTCAAACCCCTGGAAGGCTTCAGGCGTATTTTATCCACACTCAATCTGATGTTTAAGTAATCTTACCCAAAGAACACCTTTTTGTTTTTCCTTTACCTTTTCTCATAACTTTTATTCATCGGCCTCTACACTATGACATCCTCCTGTACTCAGCTTAATGATAACTCCCTTAAGGGCATAAGAAATAATAGACTTAGATGTTCCAATGTACGTGTCTTTTCCAACACCACCAATTAATTCTCCAATTCTTAGAGGACACTGACCAGGTGTCCCACAATTCACCTCAATTCTGACACTGTCTACCTGGAGATACCATCAGCTCTCACATCTTCAGGACTCTGTCCTATCAGACTGACCCCCCATCCCACCGGCCACTTCAAATACCAATACCAACCAAAAGCCCAGGTTGTCCGCTGTACTTCTGACTGACCCATGGCTACAGATTGGAGGTTCCATGACCCCCTCCTTGAGTTTCATTAATCTGCTAGGGCAGCTCACAGAACTCAGAGAAACACTTTACTTACTAGATGACCAGTTTACGACAAAAGGAACAACCGGATGGAAGAGATGCGTAGGACAAGGTAGGGAGGAAAGGACATGGAGCTCCCAAGCCCTCTGTGAGCACGAATTTTCCCAACACCTCCATGTGTTCACCAACCCAGAAACTCTTCCATCCCTGTCCTTTTGGGTTTTTATAGAGGCTTTACTACACAGGCCTGATTGAATATTCATTGGCCATTGGTGATGAACTCAATCTCCAGCCCCTCTCCGCTCCCTGGAAGTATCAGGGGGCAGGAACTGACCATTTGAACCTTCTAATCTCATGGTTGGGTCCCTGGCAACCAGCTCCCGTCCTTGGGGCTTTCCAAAAGTCCCTCCTTAATATAAACTCAGGTGAGACTGAAAGGGATTTATTGTGAACCAAGATACCTTTATTGTTCTTATCACTTAAGAAATTCCAAGAATTTTAGGAGGTTTGTGCCAGAAACCAGGGACAAAGACCAAATATGTATTTCTTATGATAAATTACAATATCACAGTTGTAGTCTGTGAAAGTAACAGCTGGATTCTGATCTTGCTGTTGGACAGATGCCCACTGTACAGCCAAGAACCCTTCCTATAAATGCTTGAGAAAGCCTTGAGATCCCAGCCCATCTCCTGCTTAGGATATCTTTTAAAAGCCACTTCTTATAGATACCCAAGTATCTGGGATGGTTCACCTAGAAGGTCCTCATGCTGCGGTTGCCTCCTCATGCCAGGTAGCCCTTTGGGAAGGGATCTGAACAATCCTTTTGCTTCCTCTGTGTGTCCACATCCGGCACAAGAAGACTAGCCCCTTTGACTCACCGCCTCTGGGGCTATAGTTACTTCCCAGATGTGATCACATTTCCACTTAGATCCCAGACAGTCCGTTCTAGGCACAGTCCTTTGATAAATAAAATTTTTGGTTGGTTCCAAGGCCAGTCTCCTGTGCCCTGCAAGCTCCAGGGGCATATATTCAGCTTTGTGAGTGGTACCATTGAGGCACCTCTCATTTGACCCTAGTTAAGGGGGAAGCACCACTCTACCTCATCCCAAGGAAGACAGACCCCTGGCAAAAGTGCTTCCAAAGAAATTCAAATTTTCTACTCTCTCTGCCTCACCAACCTCTTTGATGGGCCAGCATTGGGAGGGTCATTTAAGGTTCCCAAAGTTGGTATTTGACACCTCTCCCCACATCCTGTATAGGTGGTCTAGCAGGACTTCCCTTGGTACTGAGGTTGGGATGGTGCCACTTATTCTCTCCACTGAAATCAAGACACAAAGAGCCCAATCCTGCCATATGCATTCACATCCTGCCATAATCAAGGGTGACAAACAACCCAGCAGAAATCTCCAAACCTCAGGGATATTTTTCAACTGGGAACATGAGGCTAAATTAAGCACTTCCTCTGTGGGAGGGAATGTTTGGGGGGGGTGGGGTTGTCATTTAATTCCAACTCTTTTTCATGAATGAAAAAATAAATAAATAAAAAGCATTCACCGGGAATATCCTCACAGCACGGAAATTCCACGGTCAACTCAGCTCCCAACACCACTTCCTGCTTCAGAAGGAAGATGGGTTCCGTTCCAGATATTCTGGGCCCAACCCTGGCTGGCTTCCCCGGATGGTGTGTTCATTTGGCAGTTGCCACATTCCTCCTCCACCCCCATGTCCCACCAGAGCTTGCCTCCACCCCCTAGCTGATTACTGAGGGACGGTGGAGAATGGGAGACCCTTTACAAAGGGCCCTGCCTCCTCCATCCCTCCGTCCCCCACTCTCAACTCCTCCCTCTTGCTCCAGGAGCATACCTTTATTGACCTCTCCCTGCCTTGTGTTCCCCTTAGCACTCCAGCCCCTGGAGCTCTTACTTCCACTCTTCTTGCTCCATGGAAACTGTTCTTCAATGATAACATCCTCAGAGCACCTTTATGCATCTTCATCTGACTTATCCTCTTGGGATCATTCCACTCGCTAGCCATTTCCTCCTTCCTTGGCAGCGTTCATGGTATCTTTGGCACTAGGTCCTGGCTTTCCTTTTTACCTTTCTGGCCACTCCTTTTCAGTCCCTTCTTCTAACTCTTAAATGGGGCAGTTCCTCTGCATTTGGCACTCAGCCTGCTTTTCACAAGACACACTCTCTTCCTGGGTGGGCTTCATTTGCCACGCATTTGCTAAAGCCCCACAGATCTGTACCTTCGGTCTAGACGAGTCCCCTGACCTTTCATATTAACTCCCAACTATCAGATGTCTCTGCCTGGATGAGCCTCAGGAACTTCAAACAAAACACACGCGAAGGGAAGCTCATTTCCCCTCCCACCCACCCATAAAATCCTATTTCTTTTTTTAAATTACCTGACTCATCGAACATACCATATCGGTCCAGCTGCTCAAGCCAGAAGTGGGGATGCTTTAACCAGTTTGACTTATCTCGCTGCTCATCCTCCCACATCCAGGCAAAGCCAAACCCTGCCGCACTTAACTCCCTAATGCCCTCACATCCATCTATTCAGGTTGACACTGTGATTATCCCCTGGATGACTGCAATACTCCCGGGTAGACCTGGCACCAGTTCTGTCCTTCTCCAACCCATTCTCCATTCTGTAGTTCATTCATTCAAACAACATTTTTGAATAGCTGGGCAGAGAAATTGCTCTAACATGAAAATCTAACCAGGGCGCCTTCCACCAATCCTGATGCCTCTGCCACTCTGAAATACCCTCCCTGACCACCCCCAGCCTCAGGGAGTCTCCCCTCCTCTACCACAGCCAGCACCAAGTCCTAGTGCCTCCCACAGCACCCACGGCCATCTGCCTAATTGTCTTGTTTCCTGACGAACACTTGGACTGCAGGCTTCCAGAGAACAGGACTGGGTCTTGGTCTGAGCTGTTCTACTCATGAAATGTTGAATGAAGAGTTGAGTAACAAAACAGGATATTATTTGATAATGTCAGGGAAGGCTTCGTGGAGGAGGTGGGGCTTGCAACAGACCCTGAATCTGCAGCTGATCTGGACAGGGGAAGCAATCCAGAGAAACATCCCGCGAAGGCAAATGACCTAGGGAGGGAGGGCTGACTGTCACTGAACCAGATTGTAGGGCATTCCACAAGAAAATGGCACCTGAAGTCTTTAGAATCTTTATACTTACATGATTTATTCAGATGTGTTTAGACGTGAAATGTATCACAATTTACGTTCAAATGCCTTGGGAAAAAACAAAAGTACATATGTATAGATTAAGCAAAGACAAAACAATATCACCACTTTTGAGCCTGGGTGGGGGGGTATGTTGTATAATGTATGGGTGTTTTTTGTACTGTTCTTTCCATTTCTTTCTGTGTGCTGAGAAGTTTTCATAATACAAAGTTGAGGAAATAAAAGCTTTCCTTTTATAATGGGGGTAGGAAAGGAAGCTGGCACTCAAGGAATAAACGCAGGGTGGGGGTTATAATTATTCTCATGGTTTCATTTTTCATTGTTGTATACATAATTCATGTTGGTTTTAGAAAGTTTCAAAAATGTAAATAAAAACAAAGACATAAATAGACATCACCCATAATCACAGATCCCAGGGAATAAAGATGCTGTAAATGTTTTACTATATTTCTGTCCGATCTTTTTATGTTTTTATTTACCTAGATTCCCCTTGTCCCTCATACCACGCCCCCCCCCCCCCATGCCTCTGGACAGACTTGGGGCCAAAATTACCAAGGTTTTGATGTCTTTGCTCCCAACCTAGAATTTTAAATCCCTGAAGTGCCAAAGCAAAGAGGTGGCTGGAGCTCAGACAGGTCGTCCCACTGTCCTGTCCAGCAACACCTGTTATGCTCCCAGTGGGCTCCAAAAAGGTAGCAGGTGAGAACCACATCAGGCCTGGGGCAGAAAGCTGACACTGAGGGAGAGACTGACACCTTCTGGGAGGGTGGTGGAGGGAGGGGTGATGGGGCCTCTGGCCTTGGTTACTATCTCTCTGTAATGGAACCCAAGCCCCAAGCTCACATATGTAAACATACCTCTAAGTCCACATATGCAAATAACATCCCCTGCACGCGCACGCGCGCACACACACACACACACACACACACACTTGCCATCTGCTCTGATACCTGCCAGGAACTACTGGGGAAATTAATTCATGCCTTGTCTTTGTTTTGCTTTTGTTTTTGTTTTCTTCTTTCGCTGAACGCAAGAAGCAGACACTTTTCTCTTTCCCCTCTCAGGAAGGGCAACTGGGAAGGAAAATAGTTGAAAGGTTTTTTTTTTCCCCCTGTGAAACATGTCCCTCTGTTGTCTTCACCAAGAATAGACAAGCTGATTCTTTGAGGCCAAGAAGAAAATGGCCCCACCACAGTGGTGGTCACCAGCACCTGAGATCCAGGGGCCTCCCCAGCATCTTGGGCTACAGAAGGCTCTCCTGGCTGACTTCAAACCAGCTTGCAGAGGACAGTCACAAAGCATGGTCATCTTGGTAGGCAGGGCCTCAGAGCCAGGTTTATTTTTATTTTCCCAAAGCAAGCCAAGTGGCATTTTCTTTTCACATCAGGGTGTTGTGCATTAATTCATACCTGTTGCACCAACAACTCTAGGCATTTGGGGTAAGCAGCATTTTGGAGCAGTTAAAGTCTAGCAGTTAAAGCCTTGACCTAATTCACAGGGGGGCTCTAGAGAGTAATTCACACGAGAATGTCCCACCTTGAGACAGGGGCCAGCCTGTTGCACCCCAACCATCAGTCATTGGCTGTGGCCTACTGGTGGGGGTGGGGGAGGCAGGTGTGCACCTAACCTCTCAGGCGTTTCTGGGCACACAGGTTCCGCAGAGGGCAATGCTGAAGAGAAGGGTCAGCTGGAGGCTGTTAGCAGCCAACACTCACTCACAGGAGCCAGGGCATTGGGGCATCTGAGGCTACAGGAGATCTAGGTGGGCGCCAGATCGTCCCCTTCTGCACCTTCTGTCCTAGCAACAGCCCCATGCTGTTCCCACAGCAGCTCCAAGTGGCTTTCACACTTGAGTGAGGATCCCCTGGGGGACCCCGGGGTCAGGCATGGGGCCCGAGAATGTGCATTTCTAACAAGTTCCCCGGCGACGCTCACATGGCTGGTCTGAAGTCTCTACTTTGAGAACCACAGCTCTAAACATTTGGGACAAGCAAGTCCCAGTGACTGAACGCTGAGTTATGACTGCAGATGGGCTTTCCTGATAAAACGGTCATTAACATCATGTGCTCGGCTCCCTGCACACCAATTTGGGGCAGGGTTTGGGGAAAGAACAAAGAGAAGGAGGGAGGAGCCAGAGCACAGAAGGCTTAGCCCCCACGCATGAGGCTGTTACCCTGGCTGGGAGCCTGAGCTTTCTGAATGAAGAATGGGGGCAGGAGAGCCCTGGCTCCCCTCCTGGAGGCCACAAGGACTTGGGCTCTGAGAGCCAGATTTGGGTCGGCTCTGCTCCCGGCCTTCACACCCAGCCAGCAGCTTCCGGGGAACGATGCTCACAATGGGTCAAACCCACTGGCAAAGCAGGGCAAGAAGGTCTCCCCGCAGCTCCCCGTGAGAAGCCAGGGCCCGAGAGCAGGAGGGACATGTCCACCGACCCAGATCACTAAAAACAAACCCAGGGTTGAACCCAGGCCTCCTGAGAGACTCTTACAAGCAGAGAGAGGCCTCCTGTGTGTACAACTCTGTCCCGATCCCCCTCCCACTCAATGGTAGGCCAGTGGAGGAGAGGCTCAGTGGCTCCTACCCCAGCCAGGACCCTTCCCTTCACAAGGTCTGGGAGACCCAGAACATTTCAGACACCAGAGGTGGGGGAGTCTTCCCACAGCCGTGCAATCCCATTTCTCCGGTGGCCACCGACCACCATACCGTTTAGCTCAGTTCCGACACTATCTACCCGAAAGTATCAGGCCCCACAGGTTAAAACTACCCCCAGCTTCGGAATGTAAAATCGTTGCAGCCAGTGTGGAAAACAGGATGAAGGCTCCCCCCAAAATTAAAAATGGAACTATCAATCGCTTCTCGGCCTTTTGGCTAAGATCAAGTGTAAAAATGGAACTATCATCTGATCTGGCAATCCCACTTCTGGAGATGTATGCAAAGGAAATGAAAATAGGATCTTGAGGAGATATCTGCACCCTGATTTCACTGCAGCATTATTCACAATAGCCAAGATAAGGAAACAGCAGAAGTGTCTTGTCAACAGATGAGTGGATAAAGAAGGTGTGGTGTGTGCGTAAAATGAAAGATTACTCAGCCATGAGAAAGATGGAAATTCTGCCATTTGCAGGGACTTGGATGAAACTTGAGGGCCTTCTGCTGAGTGACATAAGCCAGACAAAGAAAAGCAAATACTGTGTGATCTCACTTATGTTGCTGAGAAAGTAAATCTTAAATGTCCTCATCACAAAAAAAGAAAGAAATGATCATTACGTGGCAAGATGGAAGTGCTAGCCAACTGTGATAATAATCATTTTGCTACATGTAAGTATATCAGATCAACACCTCGTATGCCCCTTGAACTCGAACAATGTTATATGTCAATTACATCCCAATAAAGCTAGGGGAAATTAGACTGCTCCTCACTTCAAATGCCAATCCCAAGTCCAGACCACCCAGACTTCTCACTGACTGGCTGTAAAACCGGTTCCCACAACCCCCTCCTCGGCTCCAGTAATTGGTTGAATGGCTCACAAACTCGGGGAAATATTTACTCACACTTACATTACCAGGTTAATATAAAGGATACGGATTAGCAACCAGATGAAGAGGTTCATAGGAGTTGGGGAAGGGTCCCTCCCCCCTCCGACCAGAGGCTACATAGGGACGCCACCCTGAGTCACCTCATTGGCATTAACTCGCCTATGATCCAAAGGCCTTGTTAGGAATGACAAAAGACATTCCTATCACCTAAGAAATTGCAAGGGTTTTGAGGAGCTCTGGGCCAGAAACAGACAAAGACCAAATACACAGATTTCTTCCTATTGCACTCCACATAAACTGGCTTTAAGCAAAAAGGGAATTCAGTGGTTCACATAACTGAAAGGTTCCAGGGTAACTAGCTTCAGGAATGGCTTAATCAGGACTCAAACAATGTCTGCCTCTCAGCGCTGTCTTCTTCCTGGTTGGCCCCTCCAGACCTCTCGGCGGGTCCAACAAGAGAGAACCTCTTCCTGGTTAGAAGGTCCTGGGATCAGTTTGGTGAAGCCTGATTGGCTGATTGGTTTAGGTCAAAGGTAAACTAAGGGGCTGACAGGAGGAGAAGAGAGGCTCCCCAAAGGAAGGGAGAGTAGGGGCCGTAGAGCTGCAGACCCAGCAGCTAGACATTCAGCAGGTGTTGATGTCTACACGTCTGCACGCCTGGCTGTCCAGTCACCTGGTTGTCTAGTTATCTGAGTCTCTACTTGTCTGAGTACCTGGTCGCCTGATCAGAAGGGATCTCTCTGGGGGTAGGGTGCAATTGAGGGAACCAACTTGCCTCCATCAGGCCCTGAAACTGAAGAAGGAGAAGACACAACTTCTAGGTCCCTGGTTCCCAATTAGCTGAAGATGGGAGCTCTGGCGGACATCTTCGGGAAAACATGAGGGAAGGTTCCCACCTCTCCAAGAAGCCAGGGGGTAGACCCCGGCCTGAGTTCCTGGACATCCAGTCCCTGACCCCGCTATCCCTAGGGACTGGGAGCTACAAACATAGACTTGGGAGTGCAACAGAGAACAGAGATCCTTGTACCAGCCAGGGTCCCAGAAGGAAATGGATGCAAATTCAAATCACGGTAATTCTGGGAGAGTTTGATAAAGGGCCTATTTACAGAGGCTTGGGCAGGGTATCAGGACATCTCAGGGGAAAAAAATAGTAGTGACAACTCGACTCCATCACTGGCTGGGGCTGGCGAGCCAAGGGGAAGGAGCTGTTAGCCAGGAGAATCAGACCCTAGAGACAGGGAGGGCAATATGGAGGAAGCTGCCTGACAGGAGCTGTGACCTGGCACAGGGACCCAGACAGGGGGTGGGAGTTTCCAGGTGGGGGAAGCTGGTGGAATAAATGCCCCCCCCCCCGCCCATTCCTCGCTCCCTCCAGTTTCTGCCTCCTGCTCCCATTGGTGACACTCAACCAGAAGCAGTGTGCAGGCAGCCCACCGGGGCAGCCACCCAGCCCAGCCCCCTGGGACACAGAGCTGGGTGGACGAGCTGGGAGGGATGGGCCTAGGGAGAGCCTAGAGCACCCTGTGCACCAGGAATATGTCTGGGGGCTCCCCAGGGGCTGCTCAGACCTAAATCCAAAGGTCTGATGATTAGCCGCAGAAAAGGAAAGGGGCCTCAAGGGATCCACCCCACACCCCAGAGCAGACACAGCGAACACGGCAAGTCAGAGGCAGCAAAGGCCCCACAGGCTGCCATGACCCCAGGAACCTGGGGGCCAGCTAGCGAGAAAGGCCAGCTGCGCAGAGAACACCGGCTCGAAGCATCTCTGAGATGACAGATGTCCTAAGCTGGGGAAGGGGCCCATTTCGACCCTGTGCCCTTGCATCCTTCCCGAGCGCTCCAGGGTGCAAGGAAAGTTCTGACAAACTCAGTCACACTGAGAGATAAGGGTCGCAGTCAGAGCCGGCTTCAGGCGCCTGCCCCCTGTGCCGTCACGCAGCCCCCCCTCTCCCCCCACTTGGCTTACTGCTCTGTTGTCCCTGTCTGGAAACTCTTCCTGATTTTTGAACAGGAAAAACTGCATTTTCATGTTGCACAGGGCTCTGTAAATTGTGTAGCTGGTCCTGACTATAGTTTGCTAACTTTTGCAAAGCGTACCTCGAGGCGGCAATGCTCTGCCCCTGACTTCCTGCACACACAGTGCGACAGCGACAGCCACAAGGGGGGAGAGACTCGTGCTGGGGGCTGGGGAGTGTGCTTGTGGAGGCCCTTACACCAAGTCCTGTTGATGAAAGCCTCCACTTCCAGGGGCAGGACTAGCCCCACACAGAAAGTGAAGGCCAAGCACAAACCACCCCCAGGAGGCAGCCACAGAAACCAGGGGGGTCCTGGTGACGAGACCATTGGATAAGGCCTAGGTCCCTGGCCCCGACAGGCTGCAGGCTGAGGGGCTGTGTCACCTCCAGGTCCCCAGCCTAAGAAGGTCCAGGTTCAGAGAGCCCACACAGCACCAGCTGCCCCTGCCAAGGTGCCAGGGTTATCTGGCAGTGTCCGGCGTCCGGTGTCCTCTTACATCCTATGACACCAATTGGGGCATCTTAGGTATCTGCGAGGGGGGTGAGCCCCAGCCAGCCTGTGTGGCCCAAGGGCGGGAGGTCAGAAGCGGTAGAGCAGGGAGCCATCAGTGAGCCAGGCCCCTGCAGGTATCCCCCAACCTTTGTCCACTGCCCGATATTCTGATATTGCCACTCCTGGGCGGGGGGTGGGGGGGATGTCACAGAGACGGGCAAGAGAAGGGCAAGGGCGAGGTCACCCCAACAGCAACAGTCTGAGGACCTATTCTAAGGGGCACTAACCAGGCCCTTCAAGCAGTGCCATGAGATAGGTACTATTTATCCCCACTGTGCAGAGCTCTAGGCAGAGTGGATACCAGCAGCCCGAGGAAGCCCCCGGGGAAAGAGATGCGGGTACCAGCAGCTGGAAGTGAAAACATTGGGCAGGGGGGCTCCACAGCGTGCATGCGTATGGCATCAATGTGGGCCTGTGCACCCTGACTGCGTGTCCTGCTTGGCAATGCAGAAGGGGAAACGGGTTGCTGCGTACCAAGTACCCACTGTCTGCAAGACCCTAGGCTAAAATCCCTTTATCAACAAGCACTCTCTCCTAACACCCCAGGAGTCTTATTAATTGCCCCCATTTCACAGATGAGGAAGCAGAGCCTCAGAATGATGTTTTTTGCCCAAGTCACACCCCGACGGTAAATGCCAGAGCTGAAATTCAAATCCAGGTCAGTCTGACCCCAGGGAAGGTACAAACAGAAATTTGCAAACCCGAAAGATGCGGGAGAAAGGAGATACTGCTGGAGATGGCCTTTCTTGCCGCTGAAGATTCCTGAGCCAGTAACACAACGGAGTATGGGGTCTCAAGAGGTCCCTCAAGCTGTGGGGGGAGAACAGAGGGGTTTGGGGCCAGACTGGAGGCAGAAAGGGCCCTGAAAGTCTTTTGCATTTGTGGATGCTTTGCATAGCCCGTGCTTACCAGTGGTCCTGTGCTGTCCCCATGTGGTAGTCCAGCAGAATTGATTCCTTTGCCCTCCTAGCAAGTTCCAGGTGAGGTTGACGGTCTGGAGACCACAGTTTGAGAACCACAGCCTTAGTTGTTTCCAAGCGATCACCTGATCAAGCTTTCCTCCGGAGAGAAGGGGGCTAAAGAGGATCCTGACCTTTAACAGCCATGACCTCAGATGGAAGAGACCAGAAGCTGGTGGGAGGGCTTCTGAGGGTGCTGGGCTCAGAGAACAGTTAGGACTACTTCTGGAGGAGGCAGTAGCTTTGGGGCCCCTGTGAAATGGCTGCCTCCTTTCCCTGTGTGATATTTAATAACAGAAAAACATTTTGGTCACTGCTGTAAGTACTTTACATGCCCTAATTCACTTAATTTTCACAAATCCTCTCAGCCTCCTGTATGGGCTGACTTGTAGCCAAAAAATTCATATATGATGTCCTAACTGCCAGTACCTGAGAATGTGGCTGCATTTGGAGATATGTCTTTAAAGACATAATTAAGTTAAAATGAGGCCATTTGGGTAGGTCCTGATCCAATATGACTGGTGTTCTTAGAAGAGGAGGAAATTTGAACACAGTCGCATACGGAGGGAAAACCTTCTACAAGCCAAGCAGAGGCCTGGGAAGAAACCAAGCCCAGCAAAACCTTGATCCCAGACCCAGACCTGTGGGAAAGTAAATTTCTGTTGTTTAAGCCAACCAGCTTATGATACTTTGTTATGGAAGTTCTTGCAGACGAAATGCACTTTCATTTTACAGGTGAGGAAACCGAGGCACATGGAGGTTAATTGATGTGCCAACAATTACCTGAGTTCAAGTTATCTGGCTCCAAACCATGTTCTTTTTTTTCCTTGTCCTCATCCCCTCCCCCTCCCCGCCCAACCACAGATTGAGAATTTTTGCAACTCTCATTGGACTATTAAAATGGTCACCTAGGGCCGCCTGCGTGGCTCAGTCGGTTGAGCATCCGACTCTTTTGGTTTTGGATCAGATCGTGATCCCGGGGTCCGGGGATCGAGCCCCGTGTTGGGATCCACGCAGAGCATGGAGCCTGCTTAGGGTTCTCTCTCTCTCTCTCTCTCTCTCTCTCTCTCCCTCTGACCCTCTCTCCCCACTTGCATACATTCTCTTCCTCTCTCTAAAACATAACAAATTAGGGGCGCCTGGGTGGCGCAGTCGGTTAAGCGTCCGACTTCAGCCAGGTCACGATCTCGCGGTCCGTGAGTTCGAGCCCCGCGTCAGGCTCTGGGCTGATGGCTCGGAGCCTGGAGCCTGTTTCCGATTCTGTGTCTCCCTCTCTCTCTGCCCCTCCCCCGTTCATGCTCTGTCTCTCTCTGTCCCAAAAATAAATAAAAAACGTTGGAAAAAAAAATTTTTTTTTAAAAAAATAATAAAACATAACAAATTAAAAGAAAAAAAAAAAAAAGATGGTCACCTAAGACTCATCACCTTGACACGCTCCTCCCACTTCCGTCCTTTCCTCCCCACTGCAGTATATCCCAGTGATTTTTCTCTGGCTCAAATCAATGTTGTCCCGCCTCTGCCTAAAGCTCTCAATGGCTCCCCACTACCTTCGGGATGAAGTTTTTCAAAGCCAGTTGCACACATCATGACACACCATCCCGCAATACTTCAACATGTGTTGTCACCAACAACTGGCATACCAAGTGGGTCTAGATAATGACCACAACCACTGGCGGTCTGTCTTCTCTTGCTTTAGCTTATTAACTGGTTCTGCTCCCTCCTCGTGTTTTGAGCTTTGCTGCTTTGTGCTGCATTTGCTGAGTCCTACTGAGCTTCAATAATAGATTTTTCCAGCCAAAGTTAGAATTTTCAATAGTTGACATTTAGGAACAGGAGTATGGGATTGGAGCCCTCCTTAACGTGGCCTTGGGTCATGAACCTATCTTTGTGTCTCATGGCGTCATGTTTCAGCATAAGGCATGACTGGCGCTAGGCTCAGAGGAATGACTCTTTCTCCGTGACCGTTGGGTGTGTGACTGATGCCCTCATGTGGACGAGAGCAGTCATCATGCGGCCTGCTGAGGTTCCCACTTCCAAAAGCAGATGGCTCAGCTAAACCCTCTGAGGCGTCAAGGGAAAAGATACCATGGCCCTTCCATGACACAGACCGAAAGCTATTCCTTCAAAACACTTTACCTCCTTCTCCACCTAACATGGCTGTACCACCTCGGAACCCACCTAAAATGCCCTTCTTAATATGACTTCTTTCACTCACCATAATTATTTTGCAATTCATCTATATTGTTACAGGTGTCAATAATTTATTTTTATTCCTGAAGTGTTCCTTTGTATCCCATTCATCTGCTGATGGACGTTTGGTTTGTTTACAATTTTTATTATTTACAAATAATAAAATAATTTTATGTGTCCACTTGACTGGGCCATGGGGTACCCAGATATTCGGTCAAACATTATTATCTGTGGTAATATTATCTTTGGTCAAATGTTATCTATGAACATTCACATATAGATCTTTGTAGGAACATTATATTTCTGTTGGGTGAATGCAAATGGCTTGGTCATGTGATAGGTGTGTGTTTAGCTTTTTAAGGAATGCCAAACTCTTTTTCAAAATGGTTTTACCATTTCCATGCCCAACGGCACTGTGTGAGAGTTCCAGTTGACCTTTGCCCTCAACAACACTCGTTATGGTCTTTCTCTTTATTTCAGTTATTCTGGTAGGTGTATAGTAAGATTTCATTGTGGTTTAATTTACATTTCCTTAATGACGAGCTAGGTTGAATGAATGAGTGCAACTTTTTGTTCATTTATTTGCTATTTGTATCTCTTCTTTGATGAAGTATCAGTTCAAATCTTTGCCCATATTTTGTTGAGCTGTTGGTTTTCTTATCATTGAGTTTTAAGAGTTCCTTATATATTCTGCATATGAGTAATGTGCCTTGATGGTCTAAACCTACACGGGCCAGTATGGTAGACCCTAGCCACATGCAGCTATTGGGTACTTGAAATGTGGCTGGTCTGAATGGAGATTTGTTATAAGTATAAAATGCACCACAGATTTCAAAGATTTAGTGGCCCAACTTGTAAAATACCTCATTATTCGTCTGTATGTTGATTTCATGTCACGGTGATAAATGTTTTGAATAGCTTGGGTTAAATATATTATTACAAGTGATTTCACCTCTTCGTGTTTTTAATGTGGCTACTAGAAGACTTTGAATTACACAAATGACTCACATTATATTTGTGTTGTACAGCACTTTGAACCAATCATAACAATATCATTCTGTATCAGTCAGGGTTCTCCATAGAAACAGAACCAATAAGTTTGAGCAATTGATTGCAAGGAATTGGCTCATGTGATTATGGAAGAAGGTAAGTCCCAAGATCTGCAGTGAGTTGGCAAGCTGGAGACCCAGGAGAGCCGATGATTTTGTTCCAGTCCAAGTCCAAAGGCCTGATAACCAGGATTGCTGACAGTGTGGTTTCCATCCAAAAGCTGGCAGCCTCCAGACCCAACAAGAGCCGATGTTTCAGTTCAAACCTGAAAGCAAGAAAAAAGTCAATGTCCCAGTTTGAAAGCAGTCATCTAGGAAGAACTTTCTTTTATTTGGGCAAGAGTCAGCCTCTCTGTTCCATTCAGATCTTCAACTTATTGAGTGAAGCCTACATTAGGGAGGGCAATGTGCTCTGTTGAGTCAACATTTGGGATGAAATGTTAATCTCATCCCTAAAAAACCTCACAGAAGCACCTAGAATGTTTGACCAAATATCTGGGCACCCCATGGCCCAGTCAAGTGGGTACATAAAATTAACCATCATATGTTTCCTGTTTTTCTAGCTTCGAGGGAAGCTAGACCCAGTTATGGGTAAAGAGATGTGAAGGGAAATCTGCTCAGGGAGTCCCAGGAAAGCTTTTGCTTACACAAAAGGAGACATGATTAGTACTTATCCTTCTTTGTGTCTCCCTAGCTTACTTGTGGATGTGATGCCTGCATCTGGAGTAGCCATCTTGTGACCATGAGGTAATAAATGAGGGGAGAAACATCAATGTGCTAAGGATAATGAAGCAGAAATATGGGAAGAGCCTGGGTGCCTAACGGTATTTGGGGTCACTGGAACAATACCAGCAATTGGCTTACCTTTGGATTTCTTCTTAGGTGGCTAAAATTTGTTAAGTTCATGGTTTGTTGTTGTTGTTACTTGCAGCCAAATATATTCCTAACTGATGTTAGAAGAACAGTAGGTACTATTTTAGACATTGGGAATTAATAACGCCCTTGAGGTAGAAAGACACATTTAGGGGCGCCTGTGTGGTTTAGTTGGTTGAGCGTCTGACTTTGGCTCAGGTCATGATCTTGTGGTCCGTGAGTTCGAGCCCCGTGTTGGGCTCTGTGCTGACAGCTCGGAGCCTGGGGCCTGCTTCAGATTCTGTCTCCCTCTCTCTCTGCCCCTTCCCCACTCATGCTCTGTCTCTCTGTCAAAAATAAACATTAAAAAAATTTTTTATAAAAAGAAAGAAAGACACATTTTAAAGGGGGGGGGGAGAGTTAATACATAAACAAGATAATGTAAGACTGTGGTAATTACTATGAAAACAAATTAACAAATAAAGGGAAACTGGGTATAGCCAGGGAAGGCTCCTTTTGTGATATGATAGTTAAACTGAGCTATAAGGAACTAAAAAGGAGCTGACCACACACAGAAAGAAAGATACAGGCCACCTGGGTGGCTCAGGCAGTTAGTGAAGCAGCTGACTTTGGCTCAGGTCATGATCTCATGTTTTGTGAGTTCGAGCCCCACATCAGGCTCACTGCTGTCAGCACAGAGCTTGCTTTGGATCTTCTGTACCCTCCTCTCTGCTCCTCCTCTGCTCATGCTCTATCTCTCTCTCAAAAGTGAACATTTTAAAAAATTAAAGAAAGAAAGAAAAAAAGAAAAGGACTTTCCAGGCAGAGGGAATAGCAGGTGAAAACACCCTGAGATGGAAAAGAGCTTGGCTGGTGAAAGAACTGAAGGAAGACATGGAACCAGAGAAAGCAAAGAAGAGAGTATAAGGGTGAGGCTGGAGAAATAGATGAGCTCCAGGGCACACAGGGTTGGGGCGGGGGGAGCACAGAACACAGATGGGACTTGAGGTGCAATGAGAAAGTCTTGAAGGCTTTTTAGTGTCATAGCCAAATGGTGTTGAGTAAGAGAATTCTAGTTGCCATTTGCAATGTGGAAGCTTGAAGACCAGTAGGAAGAGGTTGAAGAAATAAAATAGCCACAAGATGAGAGTTAAGATGGCAGAGAAGCAGAGGGACCTGAATTTTCCTTGTCCCTCAAATACAGCTGTATTGAGGTCAGATCACTTAGAACACCCAGGAAATAGATCTGTGGAGCAGCAGAAGGATCTCCATAGTTGGAGGGAGACGGCTTGGCAGGATCAAGGTGCATGTATGTGAGTTGGGGGAGATAAAATGGTGGAGGTACGGAGGAGAGGGAACCCTTTCTGTGGGGAGACAAAAGGGAAAGAAAGAGAGAGGAATCGTGCAAGTGCAGCATTGAGTTAGCACAAGAGGAAAACCTCTCTGGACCACCGAGTGGAGAACGAGAAGTACTGAGTATCCCGGCTCATTTTTTGCAAACAACCTTTGAAGCTAAAACTCCCAGGTTTTGGAAGTGCATGACCTTCTCCAGAGTGGAGCCATGGTGTGCACTCCTGGGGAGGAGCGAGCTGTCCCCGAATTGCATAGTGTGGTGTAGCAGATCTCAGGGCAGCCCTGGTAGAGAACAGTCCCCATCCTAGAGTAGTTTAGGAAGAGGATGTATTGCCTCCTCAAGGACAAAAGACCCTGCGTGACAGCCAAAGGCCTTTCGTTAGCAGGGTGGAAAGGCTCCACCCTGGAGCAGGGGAGCAGAGTCATGCTATGCTGGGTCCTTTAAGACTTGGGGCTTTGAATCCCAGCCCAGCGCCAAGGGGAAGACTCAGAAGAACAGTGGCACAGGTCAAGCTGACTTCCCACACTATTCTGTGAGGGCTGCCTGAACAGCCTGGGCTGAGATCTCTGGTCCAGGGAGAAGGGATTGGAGTGACACCATTTTCCCCCCCAACACCAACATGGTGGGACTTCAGAGAGCAGCACAGTGGCCCCCAGTGGAGGCAGGACATGCTTACACCAAAACCCGCCCCTCTGTGCCTGGCAACTGATTATTTACTGGAGCAAGACTGACTGACCCAATGTAGCCTGCCTCTCCTCCAGACCAGCACAGCCACCACCCCAGGCACCAACAGACAACTCTTTTTCTTTTCTTTCCTTTTCTTTCTCTTTCTATTTTTCTTTCTTTATCTTTCTTTCTCTTTCTTTCTTTTTCTATTTTTCTTTCTTTATCTTTCTTTCTCTCTTTCTTTCTTTTTCTTTCTTTCTTTTTTCCACCCTCACTTTCTTTCTTCTGGAATCAGGCTCATAGTGCCTGATTTGTTTTTTTGTGTTTTTTTGTCATTTCTTATTATATATTCTTTTTATTTTTTGATCAGGCTTTTTTATTCTTTTTCCTTCTTTCCTCTTTTCTTCTGCTTTTTTTTTTCTTTCTTTTCCTTTCTCTTTTCTTGGAATCAGCCTTATAGTTTTTTGTTTCTCTATTTGGTTTTCTTTTCTCCCCTTTCCTTTTTTTCTCTTTATGGGATCAGGTTCCCCCCACCCACCCACCCACTGCTTTTTTCCCCCCAGGGTTACTTCAACAAACAAATCAAAGCACACCTAATTAAAGCTCCAAACACTCCACACTGCAAGTAAGGAGGAGCTCTGCAGAGGACTGACTAGTGGTTAGAGCAGCCAAAATGCAACAGCAGAGTGCACACATCATACAAGAAACACTTCCTGGAGTGCCAGGCCCCGGACGGTGTATGACTCCTTTTTAATACAGTAGTACTCTCAGGTGCAGGACACATAACACACTCTTAAAATATTTAAAAGACACAAACTTAGCCGAAATTACAAGATGGAGGAATTCTCTGCAAATGAAAGATCAAGAAGAAATCACAGCCAGAGACTTGCCCAAAACAGATAGAAACAATACATCTGAACAAGAATTTAGAACAACAGTCATAAGACTAATAGCTGGGCTTGAAAAAAGCATAGAAGACACCACAGAAACCCTTGCTGCAGAGATCAAAGACCTCAGAATTCTTCAAGATGAATTTCAAAAATGCTATAGCTGAGATGTAAAATAAACTAGATACAGTGACAGCAAGGATTGAAGAAGCAGAGGAGAGAATAGGTGAAATAGAAGATAAAATTATAGAAAATAAATGAAGCTGAAAAAAGGGGAAGAAAATTACTAGATCATGGGGGGAGAATTAGAGAACTAAGTGATTCCATGAAATGAAACAATATCCATATCATAGGAGTCCCAGATGAGGAGGAGCAAGAAAAAGGGGCAGAAGGTTACTTTGAACAAATTATTGCTGAAAACTTCCTTAACCTGGGAAAGGAAACAGACATCCAAGTTCAAGAGGCACAGAGAACTCCCTTCAAAATCAACAAAAACAGGTCAACACCATGACGTATCATAATGAAACTTGCAAAATACAAAGACAGAGAATTCTAAAAGCAGCTAGGGGCAAAAAGGTCCTTAACCTCCAAGGGTAGACACATAAAGGTAGTAGTAGACCTGTCCACTGAAACTTGGCAGGCCCGAAGGGAGTGGCAGGAAATATTTAATGTGCTGTATACGAAAAATATGCAGCCAAGAATCCTTCATCCAGCAAGGTTGTCATTCAGAACAGAAGGAGAGATAAAGACTTTCCAAGACAAACAAACAAACAAAAAAAAGGAGTTTGTGACCACTAAACCACCTACAAGAAATTCCAAGGGGGACTTTTTGAGTGGAAAGCAGCAAAGACTAAAAAGGACCAAAGAACATCACCATAAACATAGACTCTATAGATAACACGAAGACATTAAATTCATATCTTTCAATAATCACTCTGAATGCAAATGGACTAAATGCCCTAATCAAAAGACATGGAGTATCAGAATGACTAAAAAAACAAGATCCATCTATATGCTGCCTACAAGAGACTCATTTTAGGCCCAAGGACACCTGCAGATTGAAAGTGAGGGGATGGAGACCATTTATCATGCTAATGGCCACCAAAAGAAAGCCAGAGTAGCCATATTTATATCAGACAATCTAGATTTTAAAATAAAGTCTGTAAGAAGAGATGAAGAAGGTCATTATATCATAATTAAGGGTCTATCTACCAAGAAGATCTAACATTTATAAACATTTATGCCCTGAAAGTGAAAGAACCCGAATATATAAATCAATTAATCACAAACATAAAGAAACTCATTGATAATAATACCATAATAGTAGGGGACTTCAACATCCCACTTACAACAATGGACAGATCATCTAAGCAGGAAACCAACAAGGAAACAAAGGCTCTGAATGAAACATTGGACCACATAGACTTAACAGATATATTCAGAACATTCCATCCTAAAACAGCAAAATACACATTCTTCTCGAGTATACATAGAACATTCTCCTGAATAGATCATATATTGAGTCAGAAATCAGCTTTCAACAGGTACAAAAAGATTGAGATCATACCATGAATATTTTCAGGTCACAATGCTATGAAACTTGAAATCAACTGCAAGAAAAAATTTGGAAAATACGTGGAGGTTAAAGAACACCCTACTAAAGAATGAATGCCCTAACCATGAAATTAAAGAAGAAATTAAAAAATACATGGAAGCAAATGAAAATGAAAACACAACAGTCTAAACACTCTGGAAAACAACAAAGGCAGTCTTAAGAGGAAAATATACTGCAATTCAGGCCTATCTCAAGAAACAAGAAACGTCCCAAATCCACAACCTAACTTTACACCTTAAGGAGCTAGAAAAGGAAAAGCAAATAAAGCCCAAAGCCAGCAGAAGGAAAATAATAAGATTAGAGCAGATATAAATGATACAGAATAAAAAAAAATAGTAGAATGGATCAATGAAACTAAGAGCTGGTTTTTGAAAGAATAAACAAAATTGATAAACCCCTAGCCAGACTTCTCGAAAAGAAGAGAGAGGACCCAAATAGATAAAATCACAAATGAAAGAAGAGAGATCATGACCAACATCACAGAGATACAAACAATTATAAAAGAATACTATGAAAAATTATATGCCAACAAACTGGACAATATGGAAGAAATGGACAAATTCCTAGACCCTCACATAGTAGCAAAACTCAAACAGGAAGAAATAGAACATTTGAACAGGCCCATAACCAGAAAAGAAATTGGATATCAAAAATCTTCCAACAGGGGTGCCTGGGTGGCTCAGTCAGTTAAGCATCTGACTCTTCACGTTGGTTCAGGGCGTGATCTTGCAATCATGAGATCAAGCCCCACGTCAGGCTCTGTGCTGAGCATGAAGCCTGCTTGAGATTCTCTCTCTCCTCTCTCTGTCAAAATAGATAAATAAATGTTTAAAAAAAACCTTCCAACAAATAAGAGTCCTGGGCCAGATGACTTCCCAGGGGAATTCTACCAGACATTTAAAGAAGAGTTAATACCTATTCTCCTCAAACTGTTCCAAAAAATACCAATGGAAGGAAAACTTCCAAACTCATTCTGTGAAGCCAGAATTACTTTGATTCCAAAACCAGACAAAGACCCCACTAAAAAGGAGAATCACAGGCCAATATCCCTGATGAATTTGGATGTAAAAATTCTCAACAAGATTCTAGCAAATCAAATTCAACGGTATATCGAAAGAATTATACACCATGATCAAGTGGGATTTATTCCTGGGCTGTAGGGCTGGTTCAATATTAGCAAATCAATCAATGTGATACATCACATTAATAAAAGAAAGTATAAGAACCATATGATCCTTTCAACACATGCAGAAAAAGCATTTGACAAAATACAGCATCCTTTCTTGATAAGAAACCCTCAAGAAAATAGGGATAGAAGGAAGATACCTTGACATCATAAAAGCCATATATGAAAGACTCACCACTAATATCATCCTCGATGGGGAAAAACTGAGAGCTTTCCCCCTAAGACCAGGAACACGACAGGGATGTCCACTCTCACCACTGTTGTTCAATTTAGTGCTGGAAGTCCTAGCCTCAGCAATCAGACAACCAAAAGAAATAAAAAGCATCCAAATCGGCAAGGAAGAAGTCAAACTCTCACTCTTTGCAGATGACATGACACTCTACAGGGAAAACCCAAAAGGCTCCACAGAAAAACTGCTAGAGCTGATACATAAATTCAGCAAAGTCACTGGATATAAAATCAATGCACAGAAATCAGGTGCATTTCTATAGACCAATGATGAAGCAGCAGAAAGATATATCAAGGAATTGATCCCATTTACAATTGCACCAAAAACCATAAAATACCTAGGAATAAATCTAACCAAAGAGGTGAAAAATCTATATACTGAAAACCATAGAAATCTTATGAAAGAAATTGAATAAGACACAAAGAAATGGAAAAACATTCTATGCTCATGGATTGGAAGAACAAATATAGTTAAAATGTCAATACTACCCAAAGCAGTCTACACATTCAATGCAATCCCTATCAAAATAACACCATCATTCTTCACAGAGCTAAAACAAACAATCCTAAAATTTGTATGGAACCACAAAAGACCCTGAATAGCAAAGTAATGTTGAGAAAGCAAACCAAGGCTGGAGGGTATCGCAATCTCGGACTTTCACCTGTATTACAAAGCTGTAACCATCGATCAAGACAGTATGGTATTGGCACAAAAACAGACACATAGATCAATGGAATAGAATAGAGAACCATGAAATAGACCCACAAATATACGGCCAACTAATCTTTGACAAAGCAGGAAAGAGCATCCAATGGAAAAAAGTCTCTTTAGCAAATGGTGCTGGGAGAACTGGACAGCAACATGCAGAAAAGTGAATCTGGACCACTTTCTTGCACCGTACACAAAAATAAATTAAAAATAGATCAAAGGCCTAGATGTGAGACAGGAAACCATCAAAATCCTACAGGACAAAACAGACAGAAACTTCTTTGACCTCAGCCACGACAACTTCTTATTTGACGTGTCTCCAGAGGCAACAGAAATAAAAGCAAAAATGAACCATTGGGACCTCAAGATAAAAAGCTTCTGCACAGTGAAGAAAACAGTCAACAAACCTAAAATATGTCATTTGCAAATGACATATCAGATAAAGGGTTAGTATCCAAAATCTATAAAGAACTTACCAAACTCAACACCCAAAAAACAAATAACCCAGTGGCTGGCTGGGTGGCTCTGTTGGCTAAGAGTCCAACTGCAGCTCATGATCTCATGGTTCATGAGTTTGACCCCCACATTGGACTCTCTGTTGCCAGCATGAAGCCTGCTTCAGATCCTCTGTCTTCCTTTCTCTGCCTCTCCCCCACTTGTGCTCTCACTCTTCCTCCGTCTCTCTCTCTCTCTCTCTCTCTCTGTCTCTCTAAAAAAAAAAGATTCTCAATATCACTCATCATCAGGGAAATACAAATCAAAACCACAGTGATATACGACCTCACACCTGTCAGAATGGCTAAAATTAACAACTTAGGAAACGACAGGTGTTGGCAAGAATGTGGAGCAAGGGGAATCCTTTTGCACTGATGGTGTGAATGCAAACTGGTGCAGCCAGTCTGGAAACCAGTATGAGGTTCCTCAAAAAATTAAAAATAGAACTACTCTATGATCCAGCAATTGCACTACCAAGTATTTATCCAAAGGATACAGGTGTGCTGATTCGTAGGGGCACACGCACCCCAATATTTGTAGCAGTCCTATCAACAACGGCCAAATTATGGAAAGAGCCCAAATGCCCATCAACTTATGAATGGATAAAGAAGATGTGGTATATGCACACAATGGAATACTACTTGGTAATGAAAAAGAATGAAATCTTGCCATTTGCAACGACGTGGTTGGAACTAGAGTGTATTATGCTAAGCAAAACAAGTCAGTAGAGAAAGATATCATATGATTTCACTCATGTAGAATTTGAGAAACTCAATAGATGCACATAGAGGAAGGGAAGGAAAAATAAGGCAAAAACAGAGAGGGAGGCAAACCATAAGAGACTCTTAAATACAGACAACAAACTGAGGACGGTTGGAGGGGAGGTTGGTGGGGGGATGGGTTAAATGGATGATGGGCATTAAGGAGGGCACTTTTTGGGATGAGCACTGGGTGTCAAATGTAACAGATGAATCACTGGGTTCTACTCTTGAAGCCAGGACTACACTGTATGTTAACTAACTTGGATTTAAAAATTTTAATGTAATTAAAAAATAGTCACATACAAAGTCGCATAGTTAAGTCCGTATGTCAAGATGGACATATGATGGAAATTCATAGGCAAGAGATCCACATGGCTTGAGACAGCAAAGCTCTCTCAGATCTGTAATCACTCGAAATCCACCAGTGACCTCAGCTGACGGGAGCCGGTCGGTTCTCCCTACTTGACAGAAGAGGAATCTGTGATCCAAAGAGGTGTTACGTGGTCACAGAAGTCACTCACGGAATTAACCAGCGCTTTCGCCCAGTTTCCATGCCCGGCCCTCATGAATCCCAACGTTTTCTGAGTCGAATTACCATGCATTCCCCCATTAATCCCACCAACCCCTTTGCTTGTAAAACTACCCTCAATTATGCCAACTACAAGTGTTTACCCTGACCCCTCCCCCGCTCTCCACAGTCCCAGTGTTCCACTTCTGGAACCACAAATAAGCTGGGGGGAAAAAAACGATTCGGGAGTCACCAAAGTTCTCACCAGATCCACGAGGGGGCAAAAGAGAGCTAACGGGCGTGCTGCCATCCATTCTCTGGCTCCCAGCCCCGGGAGGAGGAAATGGAACGCGGAGCAGAGAGGAGGCCGCCTCTGAGCTGGGATGGGTAGGCAGGGGCCAAGGGAAGGGGGTGGGGACCGGGAGTTTGTCAACTGCCCCCCTCCTCTCCCCCTCTCCCCCCCGCCCACCCTCATATCCACGGTGGGAAGGGCCTCTGTCACCGCCACTGCTACAGGCAGTGTGTGGTTCCGGCTGGAGTGAAGCCTCAGCTGCAAGACTCACCTGGAGGCAGAGGGCGGGGCTGTTACGTGGCAGTCAGCCATTGGCTGCGGGCCGCCGGGGGTGGGGACACAGAGCCTAGTAAGCACTAGAAGAAGTCAGTGGTGACCCAGCAGCTGGCAACGTGCACTACAGCTGCGGGTGGCGCACTAGCCTGTAAAGGGACCTGGGGGAGGCACCAACAAGTGACTCCTTAAGTCCCCTGTCCAGTTTACTCCTGTCCCCTTCCAGCCTCTCTCGCTCTTTCCAGGGTAGGAATGGGGAGCCTATCCTGCAGACACAGACCCTGGGAGTTTTCATAACAGCTTGACAAAGTTCGTGAGAGTCTAATGGGTCCTGAGGCCCGGCCTCCTGCACTGGATCCTCTAGCCGGCTCCTCCTGGCCGAGCCCAGGGGAATCTCTTGCACAACATTTGCCTGTCTCCTATTTCTTGCCTGACTACAGAGGGATTAGGTCATACTTTTAGCTTTTGACCTATTTCTTTTTCTCCAGAGGACGAGGCTAACTTTTTCCTCTTTATGGCTTTGCAAAAAACCAAGGTCCCATCCTCACCACTTTATCACTTAAACTAAAAGGGACTTGTGACTTTTAACTAAAAGGACGCTTATTAAAGCAGGAACACTGCATACCAGCTAAGATACCCACCCAGCTCCTGGTGGCTTTGGGAGCACACTAAGCACCATGAAGTTTGAGAAAAATGAATGTCCAACATCTGAACCTCCTGCCTGTGACAAGCAATCCCCGCTGACTGAATCAGCACAGAAATTTAAATGAGATTTTTTTTCACTCCCATCTCCACAACCAGGGGCTTAGCCAATGCGACATTTCCACACAGGTCTTAAAGTCTGTAGCAAGTGATGCGAGGAAAGGGGAACTGTGGAGTCTTCCAGCAACATCTAGGGGCTAGGGATAGTGGGGGCCACGGTGTCCCACACCCACCCCCAGATGCTCTAACAGTGTGGTTTTGATGGTGGTGCTGGCTATCCAGTCACCGTTCCTTGTGCCTGTGTGATCTCTGGGTCCAGCTGCCCGGGTGTCCTGTGAGCTGATCAATACCCTTTCATTAGATTCCTCTGCTGCTCTAGTCATAGCCTGTTTCTGCTGCTTACAACTGTGACCTGACTGATGCAGGGTCTCTGAAGGGTTGGGCAAGGAAAGGTGATATGATCTTGATTTGATCTGCCTTGCACTTTGAAGAAATCCAAGCACAGCGAAGACAAATGGGAGTAAACCAGTTAGACACTTAGGGCTCCTCGGGCATGGGTGGTGCCAGTGGGAGAAGTTGGATGGAACTTTAGAGGCAAAATCACATTGACTTGGTGATGTAGTGGATGGCAGAGAAGTAGAAAGGAGGCATCGTGATGTCACCCAGGTTTCTGTCTTTTGTAAATGGGTGGTGTGGGAGATTGATCGCAAAAATGGCCCCGTTTCCCTCCCCTACCATCAATGTGACTTTGTAGTGCCTCCCATCAAGGGGCAAAGCCTATTTCCGAACACTTTCAAGAAAGGCTTAGCCTTGAGGCTTGTTTGGCCAGGAGGCCGGGGTGGAAGTGACAGTGTATCAGTTCCAAATCACAACTTCATGAGGACTTGTATGTTTTCACTTGCTTTCCTGGACCCCTGCAATTGTTATGTGAACAAGCCTGGACTGGCCTACTGGAGGGCCATGCCACACCAGCCAGCTCCCAGTCAACCCAGCAACTGCTCACTCATGCCCAGCTAAGATTAGCTGAGCCCAGCCAACCTATAGACCCATGAGAAATAATAAATAGTTAATGCTTTAAGCCACTAAGTTTTGGGATGGCTTGTTATGCAGCAAGAAATAACTGATTAGATAGATAGATAGATAGATAGATAGATAGATAGATAGATACTAGAGAGGGAGAGAGAGAGATCCATCCTGACTCAAGCCCATCACCCTCTGGCCTTTCAAGTATCTCTGGTTACCTGATCTTGGTGGTGATCTCCTCTACCCACAAGTTTGGACTTTCCTGTCCCAAGTCTGCCTTTACTATATTTGAATTTGCTCTGCTTTTTTATTTATTTTTTTTTTAATTTTTTTTTCAACGTTTTTAATTTATTTTTGGGACAGAGAGAAACAGAGCATGAACGGGGGAGGGGCAGAGAGAGAGGGAGACACAGAATTGGAAACAGGCTCCAGGCTCCGAGCCATTAGCCCAGAGCCTGACGCGGGGCTCAAACTCACGGACCGCAAGATCGTGACCTGGCTGAAGTCGGACGCTTAACCGACTGTGCCACCCAGGCGCCCCTGCTCTGCTTTTTTAATGTTCTTTCTTGGGCATCCCAGCCGCAGCTCAGGCCAGCCCCTGGGCTTCCTATGCCTCAGAAGTCTGCCTATATCCCAGAATCCCTGCACCCAGCATCAGTCCCTGTTGCTGGCCTTTGAGATTTGCTTTGCTTGAGTCCTCCAAGTAGGTAAGGGCTGGTCACAAAATGCTCTATGAGCCTGGGTTCTCAATCTCAGAAGAGATTCAAACCCTTAAGGAGACACTAGGCCCCAGCACAGAGCAGCTGGGGGACCCCATGCTCCTTTGTTCCTATTTTCAAGGCCTCATCTGTGCCCTTCTAGAGCTTCTGTGACTCGCTGATCCTTCCATGACCTCTTTGACAGGCTGCCCTCTGCTCCTCTCCACCCGGTACTCAATACTGGGCCCCCAGGGAGTGCCAGGCTCTGTGTAAGTCTCAGCCTGTGTGGGTCCCCAGAAACGACCTCGTCCCACCAAACTCAAAGGCCCCCAGGCAGCTGGTGGAGATGGGGAGCTGGGAACTGACCTAGGACCTCTGTTTTGCCTCCTGTGAGTAAAGATTTCCCAGAACACAGTAGAAAGGACAACTTATTGAGTAAAACCCCATCAACTGACATAATTTTCACATCTTCACTTTACATCTTTCCTTGGCAGACAAGAGGCATCTAGGCCTGGTGGAGACACAATTTTCTCTTTCTATCATGAACTTCTGCCATGTGAGGAGAGAGAGGAGGAAGTGAAGACTCTTCCCAAGACCTAGGGAGAACCTGCTTCACATCTTCTTTCCTGGGCACTAGGGAGAGGCTGTAGATAAAGCAGACGGGCCTGAAAGCGTGAAGAACACATACTTCAGCCTAGTTATCTGGGATGCCTGTCCTTCCGGGCAGAGAAACAGCTGTCGCCCTGCCCACATCCACCTCACCTACCCCAGATGCCCCCCACCATGGAGGCTGCTCATCCTGGGCTCTCTGTCAAACAATGTCAGAGCATGTTGGGGGATAAATCCATCAGTGATCCAGAATATGGGGGCCTGTGGCCTCTCTGTCTACTACAGCTGCCGGTGGGTGTGGGTTAGCAATGGCTACAGCCCCTGGGAGAGGATGTCCAAAGGGCTGTTCTGGGGAAGGCTTGCTGAGGGGCACAGAGCCTTGGGGAAAGAGGGGGCAGCAATGGCGGACTTTCCCCAGCCCCCTGCCTGTTCCAAGTGTGTGCTCATCTGACTCTCATAAGGCCCTGTGCCTGCAGTTCCAGGCAGGCACCTGCAGAAGCAGGGGGGGCCTCTGGGGCTCCCTCATCGATAGAATCTACAGTCTGGCAAAGAACATGCGGAGAGGAGGAGGCAAAAGAGTGAGGGTCACGCCAGACTCCGGGGGAGCTGAGGGAGGTCATTCCATGACTTGATACTCTTGGAATCTGTCCTGATCATACGAAAGTGGCCTTGGAGAGCAGCGAGGGCTAGGGAGCTGGCGGTCTCTTCGTGGATGCCCAAGCCCTTCCCTGAGGTCTTCCCTGATGAACATGCAGCAGAAAGGAGGGCAGAGCGGGAGAGCTGGTGAGCCTTCTTTCCTGTTCCTTCACCTGAGAACTCGTGGGACCCGTCCTCAGGATGTGCGGTTGCAGCCTGAGACTAGGAGGACACCAAGTCAGAGCTGGAGGGGGCTGAGGCTGGCCGCCAGGGGGCAGTGGTGAGCCCCACAGCCTTGCCAATCGGCACAGCAGCTCCTCCCAGAAAGCAAGCCAGCCATGGGGCGCCTGGGTGGCGTAGTCGGTTAAGCCTCCGACTTCAGCCAGGTCATGATTTCGCGGTCCGTGAGTTCGAGCCCCGCGTCAGGCTCTGGGCTGATGGCTCGGAGCCTGGAGCCTGTTTCCGATTCTGTGTCTCCCTCTCTCTCTGCCCCCCTCTCTCTCTGCCCCCCTCTCTCTCTGCCCCTCCCCCGTTCATGCTTTGTCTCTCTCTGTCCCAAAAATAAATAAAAAACGTTGAAAAAAAAAAAAATTTAAAGAAAGCAAGCCAGCCTCTGACTAGCTGACTAGCTGAGATGGTGCTTTAAAAATCCCAGCCAGGAGCGCCTGGGTGACTCAGTCAGTGAAGCCAACAGACTCTTGGTTTCGCTCAGGTCGTGATCTCACAGTTTGTGAGTTCAAGCCTCTCATGGGGCTCTGCTTGGGATTCTCTGTCCCTCTCTCTCTGCCCCTCCCCCACTCACATTCTCTCTCTCTCTCTCTCTCTCTCTCTCTCTCTCTCTCTCTCTCTCAAAATAAATAACCTAAAAAAATAAAAAATAAAATAAACAACCGGTGGCTGCTCCACTGACACCATGAGGGGTCCTCAAGCTGGGAGGGGTGAGATGCCCTCGGAGAAACCTTTGCCCCAATAAGCAGACCCCTAACCAATCAGGTTTCAGCGCCAAAAATGGGAGCTTATGCTGTAACAACCTAGCCTAATAACCTAGTGGGACCTCTAATCCTGGTCTCAGACTGCCCCCCACTGGTGAAGACGGTGCCAAAGCGAAGAAGGAAGTCCTTGCCCCTCCCAAAGCTGAAACCAAAGCAAAGGGTTTGAAGGCCCGAGAATGCAGCACTGTAAGGCATCCACAGGCACAAAAGATAATAAGATCTACATGTCACCCACCTTCCAAAAGCGCAAGACACCGTGTTGCCAAAGGCAGCTCAAACATGCTCGAAAAAACACCCCCAGGAGAAACGAACTTGACCAACATGCCATCATCAAGTTCCCCCTGACGACCGATGTGGACTTGTGTCCACACTTGTGTTCATTGTGGACATCAAGGCCAACAAACACCAGGTTAAACAGGCTGGGAAGAAGCTCTATGACATTGATATGGCCAAGGTCACTACCCTGATCAGGCCCAATGGAGAGAAGAAGGTGTATGTTCAACTGGCTCCTGACTATAATGCTTTGGATATTGCCAACAGAATTGGGATCATCTCAACTGAGTCCAGCTGGCTAAATTTAGAAGTCTAAATTTTTTTCACCATAAAAAAATAAATAAATAAATAAAAATAAAATCACACAAAGGTGTGTTCTTTGACCAGCAACAATGACAGGGAATTTGTAGTACCAAATACCTACATTAGAAAAGAGAAACAAGAAAAAGAAGAAGAAAAAAAAATCCAGCATAAAGAAGGAAATCATAAAGATAAAAGCAGATATCACTAAATCAGAACACAAGACAATGATAGATAAAAACAATAAAACAAAAAGTTGTTTCCTTGAAAAGATTGATAAGATAGATAAGCCTCTAACAAAACAGACAAAAGAAGGAAGAGGGAAAACACAAAATACCAATATTAGGAAAGAAACAAGGGCTGTCATTACAGACTCTGCAGACATTGAAAGGATAATAAGAAAACACCATGAAGACCACACACACAAATTTGACAACAGATGAAATGGGCAAAGTCCTTGAAAACCACAAACTACCACAATTCCCTCCCCCCATACAAAATGGATAATTTAAGCAGAACTTTAGCTAGTAAGGGCATTGGATTCATAATCTTAAAACTCCCAAGAAAGAAATATCCAGATGATTTCACAGGAGGAGTCTATCCAGTGTGTAAAGAAGAATTAACATCAGTTCTAGACAATCTCTTTCAGAAAATAGAAGTGGAAGGAACATTTCCCGATTCATTTTCTGGATCCAGTATTATCCTGATATCAAAAACAGACAAAGACAAGACAAAAAAAAAAGAAAACTATAGACCAATACCCTTCATGAATATAGATGCTATTGTCCTTAACCAAATATTAACAAATAGAATTCAACGATATCTTTTAAAAGGCATGTATATGTATATCATCACCAATTGTGGCTTAATCCATGTAGGAAAGCCTGATTTGGTATTTGAAAATCAATGTAATCCACCATATTAACAAGGAGGAAATCATATCAATTGATGTAGAAAGGCATTTGACAAAACCCAACATCTGTTCATGATTAAAAAAAACCTCTCAGAAAATTGGAAATAGAGAGAAATGTCCCCAACTTGATAAAGCACTTGATAAAGTTTTCTCTACAGAAAACTACAACATCATCTTTAATGGTGAAAGAGTGAATGCTTTTCCATTCTCACCAGTGCCATTCGACATAGCACTGGAAGATCTAACCCACACAAAAAGGCAAGGCAAGGAGATAAATATCACGCATGCAGATTCAAAAGAAAGAAAGAAAACTCCTCTGCAAATTACATGATTGCCTACCTAGAAAATTCCAAGGGATTTATAAAAAACAAAAACAGAAAACAAACAAACAAAAACTTCTGAAACTAATAAATAAGTTCAGCAAGGTTGCAGCATACAAGATCAACATAAAAAAATCAACTGTAGTTTTTTTCTATCTCATGCACTCAGAGAATGTATTTGAAAAAAACAAAACACTAGCAGGGGTCTGGTGGGAGTCCCCATGATAGAATCTATAGGCTGGCAAAGAACATGCAGAGGGGAAGAGGTAAAAGAGTGAGGGTTAATCCAGACCAAGGGAGCCTAAGGGAAATCATTCCATGACCTGATACTCTTGGAACCTGTCCTGAACATACAAAAGTGGCCTTAGAGAGCAGGGCAGCTGGAAAGCTGGGGGTTTTTGGGTCTGACACCAAAAACACAGGCAACAAAAGCAAAAATAAACAAGTGGGACTACATAAAACTAAAAAGCGTCTGCACAGCGAAGGAAACAATCAACAGCATGAAAATGCAACCTATAAAATGGGAGAAAATATTTGCAGACAGTGTATCTGATAAGAGGTTAATACCCCAAATATATAAAGAACTCATGCAACTCAATAGCAAAAACAAAAACAAATAATTTAATTTTAAAAATAGGCAAAAGACCTGAAGGGGCGCCTGGATGGCTCAGTCAGTTAGGTGTTCGACCCTTGATTTTGGCCCAGGTCATGATCTCATGGTTCACGGGATCGAGCCCCACACCGGGCTCTGTGTTGACAGCACGGAGCCTGCTTGGGATTCTCTCTCCCTCTCTCTCTCTGCTCCTTCCCCCCCCCCCCTTCAAAATAAATAAACAATTTTTTTTAATAGATAACGGGTGACTGGGTGGCTCAGTCAGTTAAGCATTAGACTCTGGGTTTTGGCTCGGGTCATGATCCCACAGTTTCATGAATTTGAGCCCCATGTCAGGCTCTGTATGCTGACCGCATAGAGCCTGCTTGGGATTCTCTGTCTTCTTCTCTCTCTGCCCCTCCTCTGTTCACGCTCTCTCTGTCTCCCTCAAAATAAAAACAGAAAACAAAAAAGAAAATAGCTTGGCAATTTCTTTTAAAAGCTAAGCATACACTTACCATACAACCCAGCAATTGTACTCCCGGACATTTATCCCAGAGAAATAGAATTATTTCCACACAAAAGCCTGTCAAGAGTTGCTCACTGCAGCTTTAAATAAAGTAGCAAAAACAGGAAACAATCAAAATGTCCTGCAAATGGATGGTTAAACAAACAGGTACATTCACACTATGCATTACTAGGCAAAAATGGAAACAAACAATTGGTATATGTGACAACCTGGATGGTTCTCTGGAACATGGTGTGGGGGGGGGGGAATATAAAAGGTCATATGCTACATGCTTCTACTTGTGTAACATTTCTCAGAATGACAAAAATATGGAGATAGAGGACACATCAGTGATTGCCAGGGATTAGGGACGGTAAGGAGAGGGGCAAATATGACTACAGAGGATTAGAGAGAGGGAGATCTTTGTGGTGATGAAATAGCTCTGTATCTTGACATGGGTGATGCTTACACAAATCCATACAAGTAACAAAATAACATAGAACTATACATACATTGTATCAATGCCAATTTTCCAGTTTCGATAATGTACTGTAGTTAGGTTAGATGTAACCATTGGGGGAAGCCAGATGAGGGGTACAGGGTACATGAGACCTTTTCGTACTATCTTTGTAACTCTCTGTGAATTTATAACAAATTCAAATTAAAGCTTTTTTTTTTTTTTAATCAATATATGCTAGTTCCCAGTGATGACAGCCTGGGTTAGACCGTGTTGGCTTTGAAGTTCTGGAATGGGAGAGAAACAAGCACATATTTTTGGTATGTGGGAGAGAGGGAGAGGAACCAGAATAGACAAATGAATTTCAGCTGTGTCTTACACTTCTTTCATCCTGGTGGCAGAAAGTGGCAGGCAGACTGTAAGACCTGGAAAGTGAAGGCTCCAAGGACTGCTTGCACTGTAGTTTCCTAAACCCTAGGGTTCCTTCCCCTCACTATGGAGTTACTCTCTACCCAGAAAGCAGCCAGCCTCTCAGAGCATGGCACCCCAGAAACTGATCTGTGCTGGTCCTTGGCAATCCTCCAGACCAACTTCTCCTTTGACCAATGAGGAGCTAAGGCTCAGAGAAGGGCAGCAGCCTTCCGAGTATCACACAGATAGATTATAGCATCACAGAGGGGACATGAATAACCCTGACATCTGAGTGAAGATTGGAGGAGTTGGGGATAGAATGGTACAAGAGTAGTAAGAGCTGGTGATGCGAGACCAGTTAAGAGCCATTGAAATAGTAAAGGAATAGTAAGAGCCAATGAAATAGAAGAGGACTTAGGACTTAGAGATAGATTGCATGGGGCAGGGTGGGAGAGCGGAGAGGCAGGAGAGTAAGGGAGGTATCTAGTCTGACCTCAGCCTTCTGGCTTATACACTAGATGGATGGGGCTGCCAGTTTAATAAGACATGGAGTGGGGTGTGGAATACTCCCAAGAACTAGATTTGGAGGACTAAGAGTCCTATCTCAAATCCACTCAGCCTGAGGTCCCTGGAAGATATCCAGAGAGAGTTGTTTAGGAAACACTGTGCTACTTGAGTTCAGAGCTCCAGGAAGGGGTCTGCATTGGTCATTGGAATCAACTTAAAATGAGGCAAGTACACAAAAGGAATGTCAAATTCTTTGAATCCGGGTGGGAATCAGCTGAATCCGGGTGGGAAAGGAATATGAAGGGAGGACTGGTTTACAAAATTCCAAAATAGACTGTCAAGTTGGAAAGAGGTAGCCCAATAATTGGGTAGAGGAGTTATTGAAGTGACATTGATTCCTGCTACCACATTAACAGATTAGAGATAGGAAACTGAGAATCAAGCTGCCCTCTAATAAATGTACAATCATTAAAAAGTATGTGGCTCAGTTCAGTGGCTCTCCACAGCCTCCCGCCTTCCCAGCCAGATTGCAACCCCCACCCCAGTGCCTCCTTTATAGAAATTCTGGAGCTGTAGCACCTCTTCTCACATCCAGCAGGGAACCATGATTCAGGGCTGGGCACACTGGCACGAGAACCCTTTGGTTCATCCAAGTCCACTGCCCTGGGTCTCAAGTCTACTTTTGCAGACCATTTGCATGTTAATTTGCACTGCTTTGCAAACCCTGGGTTCCTCTTTAAAGGGCTACTGCTTCTCTGTTCCATTCCACTCTCATCTCTTTACCCATACCCCTAAATACTGTGGGCTTTGGTAATGAAATAGAAGCCGTCTTATTTGTGGGGTCCCTAAGTTTCTGTATTCATTCAAAATCCACCATTGGGGCCCCAAAATCCGTTATGGAAACATAGGCTGCCCTCAAGGACTGGAGGCTATATCTTGGCTCTCCTATCTCCATCCTCTAATATAGCCCGTATGATGGGGAGGGGGGCACAACTTCACCCCACCTCCCAGCTCCCAGACAGGAACCTGAGTTGGTGGGATCAGTGGAAAAGGATTGGGGTTTAAGGACCTATACACTCAGCCAAAGACTCAACTCCTGGAGAGGAGCCCAGCAGTCAGAACTCTCTGCAACTCAGTTGAAGTGACCTATTCATAAAGCACATGGCCAGATAATAAAGGTCCTTAATAGTTGGAGGGTGAGTCCTGCTTCCTGTCCTGGAAAGCAGGAGAGGTATCGTGGGACTACAATCTGGAAACGGGCACTATGCCTGAGTTTTGTGGCACGGAGACTCCTCACACACTCCCTGCCCTGCCAAAGAGACTCCAGGATGAGAAAGACAAGCCCTTGGGTTTGGAAATCCCTCATCCACTTTGCTTGAACTTCACACGCCCGTTGAGAGGCTGCCTTGGGTGTCCTGGACTCTGGTCTCAGGGTATATAAAAGTGGAGACCAAGTGACTCCTCTGTCCCCTCCCATTGGGCCTAATTAACCCACACCAAACCTCACTGCACACCATGGTTGGCTTTTGGAGCAAGCCTATGTTCACTCAAGAACCCATACCCTCCAGCCAAGCCATACGGCCCCTCTGCATAGCCTCTTGCTGAGCACTGCAATCTTCTGCTGCTGCTACTGCTGTTACAGCTCCACTGGAAATGGAGCCCCCACACAGATGCCCCCAGGGATACTCAGGACTCAATGCACTGGAATCTCAAGATACCAAAGGTTTGCATGTGGTGCTCTGTGCAGAACAAAGGAGTCAGGGCTGCATTAACCCCTGACGTCACCAGCCTCCAAAATGGCTCCCGATGACCCTCCCTTCCTCCTATTCATGACATCATGCAGAACCCTCCAACACTGGACAGAGCTACCAAGCCATTGGTAGGATATACAGAAATGTCGGTATGTGCCTTCAAAAGCTAGGTCATAGAAGGCATTGCAGCTTCTGTCTCACTTTCTTGGACCTCTTGTTCTGGGGGAAGCTAGCTGCCATGTCCTAAGGACACTCAAGCAGCCCTATAGGGAGGCCCATGTGGAGAAGAACTGAAGCCTCTCACCAACAGTCTGCACTAACTTGCCAGGTGTCTGAGTCAGTCGTCTTAGGAACAGACCTTCCAGCTCCATCCAACCCTCCTGTTGATGGCCACCAAACTATCGCTTTATGAAAGACCTCTAGCCAGAACCACCCAGCTGAGCTGCTCCTGGATTCCTGACCCACAGAAACTGTGAAGATGAGACGTGGGTTTTGTTCTTTTAAACTGCTAAGTTATGGGGCGCCTGGGTGGCTCAGTCAGTTGAGCGTCCGACTTCAGCTCAGGGCATGATCTCGCACCTCGTGAGTTTGAGCCCCACATGGGGCTCTGTGCTGACAGCTCAGAGCCTGGAGCCTGCTTCGGATTCTGTGTCTCCCTCTCTCTCTCTGCTCCTCCCCTGCTAGCATACTGTCTCTGTCTCTCTCTTTCAAAAATAAAATATTTATTTTTCATAAATAAAAAAATTTTTTTTTAATTTTAACTGCTAAGTTTGGGCATAATTTAATACACAGCAGCAGATAACTAATATGGTATGTTTTCCTTTCTCCTGGGTAACTACCTATGAGAAGAATTGCTAGGTCCTATGATATATGTTTAACTTCGTAAAAAGCTGCCAGTTTTCCAAAGCAGTTATCCCATTTTATGTTCCAGCCTATACCATGTGCCAGTCCACTTGCTTTTCTCTAAGACCCATCTCACCAAACAAAACTAACATCGCCTTTGATTACAGGACAAAGCAAGGTGCAGGACCCCAGTTCCACCAAACTGCTGTACAATCCTCCCTAGCTCCTCTGCCTTATGAACCAGCCAGTGGGCCATTGCCAGGATTGGAATGAATCTCTGGTCCTTCCACAGGGTTGGAAACTCTCTCCCATCTGATCACATGCACGGCCTTGGAAATCATCCTGTCCTTTAGAGTTAACAAAGCCCTTTCCCTCATGTGCCCAGAGTTCCTCCAGGCCTCACCACCCCATGGACACAAATGAGGTTGCATTAACAGGAAAAATACACATCTCATGCGCTTTTACCCTCATCTGAAGACCACGGGTGTCTCAGGGCCCCTTAACTTGCCCCAGTTATTTCTGAAAGCCCCCAGGCCCTTCCAGATGAACTTAGCACCGTGACTCCTCCTAGAAAGCCAAGTCCTTAGAAGGCACTGGGGAGCAACATCTCACCAGTACCCCCGCCAGAGTGCCCTAAAGATCAGCACTGTGGTCCCTCCTAAATTCCAACCGTTCATCCCCTCGCACTCCTCAAGCTGCCAACCCCATACCATGATAGATCTGAATATCATGCAGAAATGTGAAGAGAACCCTTATGGTATGTTCTGTTGGTACCCTGACCAGATCCCCCTTCCCAGGCCACTGTGCTCATCCACCAACTGCTACAAGGCTGCTCCCTTCTCCCAAGAATTGCCCTTGGCTGATGGGTGACTCTAGAAAGTTTTACTCCCCATCCTCCCAGCATCTGATTGACATTTAGAGAAAAAAGCCTGCCCTGCTGACCTCAGTGGGGGGACAACTCTCTGGTCCATTCACACCCTAGAGCCCCCTGTGGGATGAGGGTGAGGCTAGATGCCAACTTAGACCCCATCCTTGCTGAGCATCTTCCCCTGCCCTGTCCTGCTTCCCCTCCCTCCTGTTTATACTTCTCCGAAAGCATGCCCTCAAAAAATCACTTGCTCAAGAGTTTCCATTTCATCTTCTTTTTTTTTAAATTTTTTTTTAATGTTTATTTATTTTTGAGACAGAGAGGCAGAGGGTCAGAGAGAGGGAGACACAGAATCTGAAACAGGCTCCAGGCTCTGACCTGTCAGCACAGAGCCCGACGCAGGGCTCGAACTCACGGACCGTGAGATCATGACCTGAGCCGAAGTCAGACGCTTAACCGACCGAGCCACCCAGGCGCCCCTCCATTTCATCTTCTTATGCCAGAGAAGAAAAGACATGTCCCAACTTTGTGTCCAGAAACGTGCTATAATCTCACTTAGGCCCCAGGATTTCCCAAAGGCCCTCATGAAACGAGATCTGGTGTCCGCCATTATCCCCTCTCTGTAAGCCAGAGAGCTGGGTGGGAGTATAGATACCACACCATCCCTCTCACTCCACTCCTGCTCATCCCCACCCATCCCTACCCACCAGCGGCCACATGAACCATTTCCTCCATACAAAGATGCCTTCCTGCTAGATCCCACCCTCTAGGACACCCACTATAATATGAATACATGGTATATGTATATATGGTATATTCATCTGACCTTCAAAACAATCCTGTTCAATCACTATTATTAACTCTCCTATTTTACCAGTGAGGAAGCCAGAAGCGATTTACTGCAAAGCTAATGAAGCTTAAGCTCACTCGCATGAGCCCCTTCCTGCAATTTTGTGATCCTAGTCTGGTATTCTTCTGTTGAAGGAGGGCTCCCAGCTTACATCAGATTTGGGCCCCTCGAAACCTAACTCTGCCCTTGGAGAAACTGAGGCTCTGCATGGTGAGGCACCTTGCTCCAGGACAGACTTGTTGAGTCATAGAAGCAGAACTTGGCCCAGGTTTGCTTCCAAGACTTTTCCTGTGCTCTATCCAATGATGCATCCCTGAGGCTCCTCCAGACCTGCGGCACAGAGACCAGCCCTTGGTCTTCCTTGTCCCCCCAGCATGCACTTCCCTGGCTGCCAGCTGCCACACCTCCTTCTGCTCTGACACATTATTGTGGGAGCCTGCCAGGCCAGAGTGTGCTTGGGCAGGGCTATATTTAAATATCAGGGTGGAAGTATGTCTACATGCATGCCCCCAATGGATATAGACACCCAGAGAGCCTTATCATATGCATATGCCTGAAATGTACTGTTTGTACATTACAGTACAGACCTGAAATAGACCCTCTGTTTGCCTATGTCTTCTCCATCAGCCAAGATGGCAGGCTGATAGGGTACTACAGAAGCTGGACTGTGTATCAGCTAGTTTTTGCTGTATAACAAACCACTCCAAAAACCAAGTGGCAAAACAACAACTATTTATTTAACTCACAGTTCTGTGGGTCAGTAATTTGGCCTGGGCTCTGCTGGGCAATTTTATCTTGGCTGGGCTCCCTTGTATACGTGCAGTCAGCTGCCAAGTTGGATAGGACCTGATATCAGTTGACATGAATCATCTCTGTTCCATATGGTCTCTCATCCTCCAGTGGCCAGTCCAAGATTGTTCACATGGTGGCTGGGCAGGATTCCAAGAAAGTGAGTGGAATTAAGGAAGGCTTCTTGAGGCTTAGGTTCAGGACTCACATACCATCAATTACACCATACTCTGTGGCCCAAAGCAAGTGACAGGCCAACTGTGGTGGTTACTTTTAGATTAATTATCTAATTTTAGATAATTCTATCTAGATCTAGATAGATAGATAGATAGATAGATAGATAGATAGATAGATAGATCCTTTTGGTTCTGCTTCTCTAGAGAGCCTTGACTAATACACCAGCCCAGATTCAGATTCAAGGGATGAATAGATTCCTGATGGGAGAAGCTGCAAAGCCACATTGCAAAGGGTGAGGGCACACACAGAGAGTGAGAGGGTATAGCAATCTTTGCTAATGATCTGTCACAGGCTAGGTTTAGGAACAGGATGGGATTTCATGGGGGTTCTGCTGGGCCACTCAGGTGGAAATTCCAGTCACCCCCACCCCCTCTTGGGTATCAAAGACTTCAGGAACAAAATTATTTCTAAGCATCCCTGAGCAAGGAGCAACTCCACATTTGGATTTCAGTTTGTCTCACCCTCAGACTAGGGGCTCCCTGAGGGCTGTGTTGCCTTCCACCATCCAACTCAGGACTCAATGAAGAGTTCAAGTGGAAGAAAACTGACCTACCCACCTCCCTCCCCAAACAGGATGCAACAGGTTCTGAGAACAGCCAATAACCTGGTTCCTCCATGTTTCCTCCAAGGAGGTTGGCACAATGACTGGGATATACTGAGCCCCCATAAGTGATCTTTGAATGAACAGATGACTGAGTGGTTGGCTCATGTGCAATTCTGAACACACACAGACTTTAGTGCTAAAGCCTGCGACATCTGCTCCCTGTTATGCAAACCTGCCCAGCCCACTTCACAGTCCCCTTGGGAGTCCTCCACAACTGACTCCATCCCATTCTGTCTCTGCCTCTGCTCAGCACATCCTGCCCCCACAGCTTGACCAGTTGGCCACCTCCCAACTCCTGCCCCCCCTCTGTTTTCTGCTTACCCTCCTCCTCGGCTCTGTAAGCCCCATATAGACACTTGGTAAGGAAGCCAAGTCTTGCCACATGTACGTGTCCTGCCACTCCCCCTTTCCCCAGATAAGGCTCTGGGTAGACTAAGGAAGTGGGGAATATTCAGCGTAGAGAATGCTGAAGACAGGCAGGCGGGGCAACTAGATCAGCCTGTAAGACACTAAGGGCAGGGCCTTTCAGGTCCAGAACACCCCTGATGGCAGGGGCTGGGCCCACATGCTCTGAGCTCCAGCCTCCCCACCCCACGTCCCCGCCCATTTGTCACAAAGCTGCCTGTGATTTGGGCTGTCACTTTGCTTCTCCATTTCCCCATCTGTCAAAAACAGAGGATAATTATCAATAGCGTGACAGACATCCTGCTCATCTCCTTGGGGCCTTACCGCTTCAGAAAGCTCCAGCTATCTTCCTCCTTCATGTCTACACCTGAGAGCTTTCTTTCCTGAGCAGCAGAAAGCCAGGTAGCAGGCTGTACGTGCCAGGGAGTTAGCATGCCTTGGAGAGACCTCCAACCAGGAAGGACTTGATAGATAAATAACCCAGCTCCTCGCCCCTCAGACAGGCGAACTCTGGGGCACATGTTCTACTCTGAGTCCAGAGTCCTCCAGAAGAACTAAGTTCCAGCTGGCCACAGTTGGAACTGGCTCCGTAATGTGCCCGGTATGAGCTGCTTCCCTCCCCTCTCTCACTTTCCCACTCCCCCACAGTACATTGAATTACTTCCACTTGAATCTTTGTCTCTTCCTTCTGGGGAGCCCAAACTAAGACATCATTCCAGCCCTGTCTATACCACAATTAGCCTGTGATCAAGATCATGGTGGGGGCTACCAGCAGGTGTCTGGACCCACAGCTGGTTAAGGGGCTTCCCAGCCCTACTCTGGACCCAAAAGCCAGAGAGGTCTTGCCCATGGTCATTCTGGAATGGCCACCGAGTCCAGAAACTGAGAATCGCAAATACTCAGTACCAATATTCTAGAATGAGCAGTCAGTGAGTCACTATCCGCTGGGCAGCCCTGACCCCTGGCTCACTAAGAGGCAGCATGACCTGCTCCTCCACCATCACCCTAAAGAGAAGTCTGGGGAGGAGTTGGGGGATGGGGTAGGGAAGTACACTGCCAGGATGACAGGTGTCTCTTTAGCTCCCTGAAGCAAGGGAGCCAGGGGCTCCAAGCTACTCAGGGGAATATTCAAGGTGTCAGAAAACCCCTCCAGGCCCGGCCTAGAACTTCATTCTACGTCCTGTCCATTCCGAATCTCTACCTCATCCCTTCTCTCCTCCGTGATGACCCTGGTTGGGCGGCTACCATCTCCTGCCTGGTGTCTTCAGCCACCTCCTTTCCCACTTCTCTATCTGCTCTCAGCCTCCTATCCACCCCCAGCCTTCTAAAGTAGAACTTTCTAAAACAGGCCAGCAAACTGCCATGGGCCAAAAGCTGGCTGTGTTTCGGTGTGGCCTGTGAGCTAAGAATGGTTTTTACGTTTCTACATTTTGTTTTTAAACAAAACAAAGAAAACTATGTGACAAAGACGTTTGCCAACCCCTGTTCTAAAGCATAAATGTCATCCGGCTTAAGGGAGTGGCCTCCCTGCTGACCTCCTCCCACACACTCACCCCTACACACCCTACACCTGCTGTCTGTGCCCAAAACACCCATCCTTCCTCCATCACGTGCCTGGTCAACTACCTACACTCAAATCTCATTCTAAGTGTCCCTTTGACTGGGCCTTGGCCTGTTGGCCTCAAGTCATGTCTTGACTTCCCCTGCTTAGCTCTATATGATGGGGGCTGGTCCGTGCAGGCTCCCGCATAGGTCAGATCACAACTAGGTTTGGTTAATGGGTGGGAGATGGGAAGGCCCGAAAAAGGCAGATGCAAGGATACTCCCTCCCCGTGTCTCCAACCATGGCTGGACCTCCTCTATGATTCCTGTTCCCTGTGGGTATACCCACCATGGTTCCCATTCCCCCTGGGTAATCTGAGCCCCAGTAACACCACCTCTACGCTGCCTCTACCCCCCTCCTCTTCCCCAGGGTGTAGCAGCTTCCGGCTGTTGCTAATCTCTGGGCTGTTCCTGGATGACTGCTCAGCTCTTCATTACCTATGTAACCAATCCCCTGCATTTAATGACCTCTATTAAACCCTGGTTTCTGTTTTCCTGGTTGGACTCTGACTCATACGCCATTCCTCCAGCCACCGCTGACCCCTAGACAGGCTCAGCCCCCTGCTACCACTCCAACGGCACCCTTTCCTCCTCACTCCAACAAGCAGATATTTGGATGCCTATGGTGTTGTAGGGCAAGGGGCAGCAAACCAGGGCCTGCTGACCAAATCCAGCCCACTGCCTGTTTTGTAAATACGTTTTCCTTGGAACAAAGCCACACCCACTCATTTACCTATTGTCCGGGGCCACTTTCAAATACTGGGTTGAAGGACTGCAACAGAGCTCACAGTGGCCCACAAAGCTGAAAATATTTACTATCTGGTCCTTTACGGGAAAAGTTTGCAAACTTGTTTCAGGTGGGTCCTCCTTACTCGACACACAATCTGGGGACCAACAGCCCAGCTTCGCCTAGGAGCTTGTTGGAACTGCAGAACCCCGGACTCCACCCCAGCCCCCCGCCCCCTGCTGAGTGATAATTTGCATTTTAATGAGATCCTCAGGTTGATGCCATGAGCACGTTGAAGTTTGAGAAGTGCCGCCTGGAGAACTCACCCCCTTCTCCCAGCTCTTCATGCCCATTAGGAATTATTGACTGTTTGGGGCACCTGGGTGGTTACATGTCTGACTTTGGCTCAGGCCATGATTTGTGAGCTCGAGCGCCGCATCAGGCTCTGTGCTGACAGCTCAGAGCCTGGAGCCTGCTTCAGATTCTGTGTCTCCGTCTCTCTCTCTGCCCCTCCCCACTCACAAATCTGCCTGTCTCTCAAAAATAAATATTTTTTAAAAAGGAATGATTGACTGTTTAACTGTTCATCTTCTCTACTAGAGGAAAGCACAGGGATTAGTCGGAAGTCTTCTGCTGGATCCCCAGTACCCGACAGGGCAGCTGGCCCAGAGATGATGGATGCATCGACTCACTGATAAATAGTTGAAGAGCACCATAGACGCTAACGGGGGAGGGGGGAGTTTGCAAAAAAAGAGTTACCATTTTTTACATATCAAGTTGGCAAAGATCAGGAAGTTTTAGCCATGGCATTGGGAGAATAAGGGAAACAGGCCTTCTCTAACCTCTGTGGGGAAGTCGGTTTGACAATATTCATCAAAATTCCAAACGCACGTAGACTCTGACCCTGCATCTCCACTCGCAGGCCTCTGTCTTCCAGATAGACTGCACCTGCAGGAAGCGACAGGCTACCAAGGTGTTCACTGCACTGCCATCCACAAGGGCAAAAGACTGGACACAACCGAGCGTCCACCAGCAAGAGGTTTGCTCAGTAAGTTATGGCACATAATGAAGGTGTGCAACTTCAAAAGAGAGAGAAAGAACCGGAGCCCCCTCCCCGGCATGTCGTTAATGGAAAAAGCAAAATGCAAAGCAGCACCGTATCAGGTACCAGGGCAGGGAGAGGGAAGAGAAGGTATGTAGTTACTTGTATATTCATCAAATATCTTTGGGAGGGAGGTACATAAAACCCAACCGCACTGGTTGACCACGGGAAGGGATCCCTGTGTTGCTGGAGGCAGAGATAGGAGATTTGTTGCTGTCTACCCTGTGGCAATTTTTTAATAAAAAAAAAAAAAAAGAAAGAAAGAAATCTAGGAGAAAAAAATCTAGCAGAAAAAAAAGAGAGAGAGAGAAGTGTCGAAAAAGATAGACATGATTTAGATACCCAGTCCAGAGCCTTGCTGCTCAAAATGTGGTCCACAGACCAGCAAGCGTCAGAATCACCTGAGAGCTAGTTAGAAATAAAAGATCCCAGGCCTGGTCCCAGATGGACTGAGTCAGAATCTGCATTTGAACAAGAGCCCTAGGGAATTGGAGCACATGGTGCGCTTTGATACACGCTGGTCCAGGCAGGGAACTCGCTCCCAGCTGCGCCACCTGGTTTGCACAGGCTGCCACTAATAAAACAGCTGCCTTTCCCCCCCTAACTGGGGCTCCATCCTAGTGAGGCACAAGGGGCCAGGCTGTTCCCATTAAGGGGGAGGTTTTCAGCAGCTCCTCTCAGGCCTTGGCTGGCCCTGGGCCCAGAGCCCTGGCAGGTCCCCAGCCAAGGAGACAGCTCACTTCCTCCTCCTGGAGCCACTGGGACTGCTCAGAACGGAAATATTTGAGAGTTATCCACTCCCCCCATTATACGCTCTTTCCAACATGAATAAAGACGCAACTGTCTGGCACAGGTTCTTCGTAACTGGTATTTATTTATCCATCCACCCGTGCCTCTAGGTCCCTGGTACACTGACCCAGCGGTGAAAGGAAGGCAGGGGAGGGAGCGGACGGAGCAGGCCCCCTCGGAGAAGGAGGGAGAAGGAAAAGCCAGGGGCTTGGTGGCTGCCTCTGCATCTCTGATCTGCCTGACCTGCTCCAAGCCACATCTGGAGGCCACATCTGGAAGAAGTGACGCCACTGGACTTTTCAGAGCCGCAGGGAGGAGGGCCAAGAGAGGAGTGGGGAGTGGTGTTGACGTAGGTCCAGACCACCCAGGAGTCTGCAGTTGGAAGGCCAGGCGGGGAGACTAAGCTCTCCCACCACACTCCCCCCACTGACTCCCGACTCTGAGCCCAGCATTTGAGGGAGCGCGGGGCTGGCTGCCGTGAGTGAATCGCCCTCCACCGCGTTGTCCTGAGCCTTCCCCTCCCCAAAGTGGAGGGACTCCGGAAAGCCGAGCCCTCTCTCTTTCTGGATCCTCCCACCCCTCCCACCTCCTAGGCAACCCTCCCCCTCAAACAGAACCCCAAGTCCTCATTTTCTCCCGTCATGCCCCCTCCTAGGTCGTTCATAGGTCCCTCGTAGCCACCATCCCTGAGTGGCGAATGTCTCTCAAAGGAAAAACAAAACCAAGCCATAAAACCGCTCCGATGTGCACAGCCCCAAGAAGTTCACAAAATGCCTCCACATACCGTGCCTCAGTCTGTCAGCTAACAGCCCTGCAAAATTCGAATTCCTACACAGGGGAACAGCAAGCCCCGGAAATGTCAGAGGACTTGACAAGATCGCCCAGCCTGTAGGCAGCAGGGACCACGGGGCTCAGCTGAACATGCCCGCTGCCATCTCCCAAGGCCTCGTGTGCCTTCCAGTGCGGGGGTGCTGCAGATCAGAGAGGTCTTTCTCCAGCAGCCACCTGCCGACATCCCAGCTCTGTCAACGGTTATGCTGCAAGAGTTTGGCGATGGATTAGCAACACCTGCCATGGTTGTAAACAGCGCCGTGGGCCTGCAGGGGCACTCTCCCATCTTTTCCCTGTGTTCCTCTTTGAGGAACGAAGCAAGGAGATCCCTCTTTGAGGAGGCGTGTGTGTGTGTGTGTGTGTGTGTGTGTGTGTGTGTGTGTGTGTGTGTGTCTGTGTGTGTCTGTGTGTGTGTGTGTGTCTGCATGCGCGCACGTGCATGCATACACTTGTGAGCTCTAAGGCATATTTCACATCTTGGGTTTGGTCTCCTTTTCTGCTGAGGGCTCCCTGAGGCCCAGGCTCTGTTTCACCCCAGGAAACATTCCCCAGGCAGGGATGGGGGCCCCTCATGCCCTGAAAGCTGCGCCTGCCTAGTGCTCTGTCTAGACTGTAAGGATCCAGCTCTGTGGGCTCGGGTCAAGCCCCTAAGTCCAGTAAGACCGGTATGCTGCAGCATGTCCCTACAGAGCTAAAACTGGAATCCCTTGCTGGGCCGGCTTGCCCTGCAGCTGCCCTCAGCAGCTCTCCCCACCCTTCCAGGGGGGCTCTCCCTGCCCTCTGGCTTTCCCTCATGAATTGGGCTGGTCATGGGATAAGCTCCCTCTGGCTGTCTGATCACCAGGACTTGATGAACCAGAGTGACTTAGGACACCATCCAGGTCTCTCTGACTCACCCCTGGGCTCTTTCCACAGAGCGTTTTTACCAGGCAGGGCGCTTGGTCTCAAACCACAGCAATGGCTCTGGACGGCCTCAGCAGAAGAGGGATTTATTAGAAGATTACAGGGTGACTTATGGGATTGATCAGAAGAACTGACCATTGCAAGCATGTGGCCAGGCGCTGCCGCTCCTGGCACCCTCTGTCTCTGACTGTGGCCGTGTTCTCAGTGCTCTCTGCTCTCTGTGGCCTCATCCCAGACTCAGAGCTCTGGGAAGCACTCCAGGGAGGCCGAGCTTGGTTCTGGACTCCCACCTTTGTCACTGGAGAAAGCAAGCCCATAGTGCCAGGTACCTCCAAGTATAAGGGGAGGTTTAGATACTGGGCAACCAAAGGAGGTGATAAGGACCCCCACATCACTCCGTCCTTTTAGGATCTGTTTACAAGGAGCTGGGTGTTCCAAGCAGACCTCAACTTCAGAGGTCATTTTCTTTTCATCGTGTCATTTTTTTAAAAACATTGAAAATGTTTAATTTGCACACATCTTAAAATGCATACATCTTAAGGATTCTGCTCGATAAAAATTTTAAAACTTGCCTACATACTGTGAAACTACCACCCGGAACAAAATATAGGACATTTCCATCACCCCAGAAAGGTCCTGTGTGCCCCTCCTGGTCAATCCCACCCCCCTCCCCAGAGGAAATGACCATTCTGATTTTAGCTTAGTTTAGCCTGCTCTTGAACTTCATACAAAAAGAATCATACAGTGTGTGCTCTTTTAAGTGTAAAGTTTCTTTTGCTTAGCATAATGCATTTGAGATTCAGCCAGGTTGCATGTGTTTTTTGTTTTTGGCTTTGGTGTGTTTTTTATGCTGAGTATTATTCCACTGTATGTACAGGCCATAATTTGCTTATCCATTCTCTTGTTGATAGACATTTGGATCGTTTCTAGGGTTTGGTCTTTAATAAATAAACCTGTAAACATTCATATACAAGAAAAATATACAAGTTTTTCTGTAGTCAAACATCATTGCCTCCCAGGGTTTTGATTTGCTGTCCTGCCCTGCTGGATTACTTCTCTGCCAAGTTAGCCACAGACCTCAGCTAGAAAGACAGATGAATGGAGTTTCCCCATAAAATCACAGTCCATATTCAAGATGGAATTTCTCATGCATGGCCCTAAATCTGCTCCTTCCACACTCTTCCCCATGTTACTGTATTTCCAGACTAGTTGCTCAGGCCAGAAACCTTGACTCCTCTCTTTGTTCACCCCCTTCAACCAAACCATCAGCAATCCCATCATCTGTGCCTTCAAAACACCTGACTACATATCTCCTCCATGCTGCCAGCCTGTCTGGACCACCATCACCTGTCACCTGGCTCTCTGCAGTATCCCTCTCCTCTGCTTCCACCCTTGTTTCTCTCTCCCACCCCCACTCCTCCCCACTCCCAGGTGATTCTCACCAGACTAACCCCACAGAGGCTAAGAAAGACCATGTTCTGCCTCTGCTTGAGACCCTCCAGTGGCCCCCCACCCCACTCAAAGCAAAAGCCACAGTCCTTACAATGTCTGCAAAGCCCTATGTGATCTCTCCCTGCTACTTCTCTCCTATCATCCCCTTTCCCTTTCTCCTCTTCAGTCATACTGTGTTTGTTCCTTTAATATACTAAGGGTGCTCCTGCCTCTGGACTTTTGCACTGGCTGTTCCCCTGAATGCAAAGCTCTTCCTCTTTTATGGTCCACGTGACTCCCTCCTTTACCTTCCTTCGGCCAGATCAACTTTATCGGCTCTATTTTTCTCTAGAACATTTACCATCGTCTGACACAGTCTGTTTACTGGTTGACATGTTTGTTGTCTGTCTGTCTGTCTGTCTGTCTGTCATCAGCACGTCAGCTCCACGAGGGTAGGGCTTTTTTAGTTTGCACTTGTGTCTCCAGTGCCCAACAGCATTGGCCTTGTCATAGGCACCAAACAGGAGACACGTAGAGACACAGGGTGTACATTAAAATGAGAATCAAGTGTGGCATCTTCTACCTTGAGCTCATTATTTGGCTGTTGGATTCTGGAAGAGACTAAGAGCATCATTAGGGCTCTCCCTGCTCCCCACCCCAGAGATTTAGCTCACTTTGGCCTGAGCCCCCTGTTTCATAGCCTGTGCAAATCAAGAGTACACTCAGAGATTGGATGAGGCTTTGGGAAATGGTGAGGTGGAGCCCAGCCTGAGGCAGGTAGGTAGAGTCTGGGCGGGCAGAAAGGACAGCATGGGCTGGCATGGGGCAGTGCCACTCAGGTGAGATACGCATAGGGGATTAGGATTTCAACATATGAATTTTAGAGGAACACAACCATTCAGTCCATAACACTGTCTGTGTGAGCTTGAACAACCACTTAACCTCTCTGAACTTCAGAGATGATAATAATAGCACCTGTTTCATAGGGGTGTTGTGATCATTAAATGAGATCATTCTTAGAAAACAATTACCAAAGCACCTGATCCATGGTAAATGTAAAATAAATATTTACTATTTTAATCACTAGGGTTCTGGTCATTCGGTCCAGGGATTATGCGTTCTATGTCCCTAGGGGTTGAGCAGACTGGAGCAGGGTGAGGTTAGAATTTTAAGAGAAATACACACTGAAAAAGGTTAGGCTGATCTGATTTTCAATGAACAGACTCATGTGAGCTCCTTGGGATTTGGGGGCCACATGAATAGCAGATAACTCCTTTTGACTCTTACCACTTCTGGCTGCCAGGACCTGTGATTTTTTTTTTTTTTTCCTGAGAGCTTTCTCTGATTGCTTGGCCTCATCCTGTCTATCTGTAACCAGAGAGTTAACATCTTACCACAATAGCCCTCAGTTAATGACTGGTGGGAGGTGGCATATAAATACCCCAGCTCCCTCACCCCTCAGATGCCAGAACTCACATATGCGCTCTGCACTGTCTCCCAGCCTTCCTCAGCAGGATTAAGATCCAGTCACCTACAATGACAACCTAGTTCAAAATCCACCTTGCACTGGCTTCGTTTTCTTCCCGGTCTCACTTCCTGAATTTCCTGTGGGTGGTCCTGGGATTATTCTGCAAATAAGCTACTTGTATGACTTGTGTAATCCTTGTCTTGGGGTCTGCTCCTGGGGGGGGGGGGTGCAGCCTAAGAGTCCATCTTTGGTGAGTCCAGGTCTGCCAAGCTAGTAGTCTTCTGTAAGGTCCACACCAAGTCTGATCTCTGCCCAGTAACTCAAGCTGCCTGAAAATAATAGAGCCTTTGGGCTGCCCAATCAGACCCATCTCCATCCCCAGGCATTCAAGCTAGAAGACATCCTAAAGACAAATTTTCTCCATTTAAATTGCTTCTCACATACTCATGTAGAGATTCCTGTGTGATGGCTGTCAAGCCATCTTGACCTGAGGGCAAGGATGACAGACACACAGGTTCTAGCTCAAGTGCCACCTCTGATCAAACAATAGAAGCTATCTGGAAGCTCTATCCAGCATTACAGTTTGCAGATATAACTAGAGATATCTGCCTTGAGCACTGAAACGGGTAAGCAGTGACCTTATATACACCACCCTGGCTCTAGAAGTAAATTATTTCCTTCATGGTGAAGTTGGATGAATTTTTCTTTAGCCTTCCTAGTCCACCAAGACTATCTCTGCCTCTTTTTTTTTTTAAATTAATGTTTATTTGGGGGGGGGGAGTGGAAAGCATGAGTGGGGGAGAGGCAGAGAGCGAGAAGGGCACAGAGAATCCAGAGCAGGCTCTGCACTGTCAGCCCAAAGCCTAACACGGGGCTCAAACCCATGAACTGTGAGATCATGAGCTAAGCTGAAGTCAGATACTCAACCGACTGAGCCACCCAGGCACCCCTCTGCCTCTTTTTTCTTATAATTAAAACTTATTTATTATTTTGAGAGAGAGAGAGAGAGAGAGGGAGGGAGATGGTGCACACACGGGGGAGGGGCAGAGAGAAAGAGAGAGAGAGGGGGAGAGAGAGAATACCAAGCAGGCTCAACACTGTCAGTGCAGAGCCTGGCATGGGGCTCAATCTCACAAACCGTGACCTGAGCTGAAATCAAGAGTTGGATGCTTAACAGACTAAGCCATCCAGGCACCCCTATCTCTGCCTCTTGATGATCTACTTCCTTCATCTGACTTGCCCCATTCCAGACAATAAGCCTGTATACTGAACATGGCAACCCATTTACTGGATGAGGAAACTGAGACGCTGAAACATTAAGTGACTCTCCCAGAATCACAGAATTTAAGGATGGAACAGAGGTTTTTATTTAGGTCTACCTGATACCAAAGGCCCCACGCTATATTCTTTCATAGAGAAGGCAGTAATAAAGGTCTTTAACCAAAGAGAACAGTCCGACATGTCTCTTTTAGTTTAGAGAAGTCTTCAGCCAACGGGTACCCCATCCTTTGTTGTCTTCACCGGCCAGGTGGAGTAGGAGGTTCTTTGGGGGCCAGCGAGGAGCCCTTCCCCAACTCCACAGCCGCCCTCAGTAATCTCTCTGCCAGGCTCTGGCTCTACCTTCTTGGGTCCAGACTCTCTCATCTCCACCTGGGAGAGCTCGTTTCTCACTTATTTGCTATCCTTGAGCAGCTGACTCTCAGAGAGGGCTGGAAGCCTCCTGGGAAAGCTGGAGGCAAAATTCTAACTGGAACAGGCATGACTGGAGCACTTCCAAACCTCTAAGTTATGGAAAAATCCGGCTGAGACCTTCCCAGGGTGGTGACTCAGCACTCCCACAGGCAGGGGGCTGCGAATGGGGCCTCGGGCCGCAGCCTAGGCCCAGAGCCTGCTGACCAGGCAGCCTGCCCACCCGGGTCTGGCTCACACCCTCTCCCAAGCTGCAGCTCAGGACTTCAAGTACGGTCCTGTTACTGCACATCTGGCCTCCTCCTACTGAAAGCTGACTCCCTGCTCTCGGAAGACTTAGGCCTGAGACACACAGACCCATGGTCTCTTCACTCACAAGCTTGGCCTTCAACTTGCCCTTCCCTGCCCTTGTAGAGGTACCTACCTGGGCAGCTTGTTGCTGGTGTCGTGGTTTGTGGAATAAGACAGCAGCAAGGGGCGAGCAAGCAAGGGAGGGAGTGTGACAAAGTCACTAAGAACTTCCTAAACGCTAGGACTCTTCTCCACTCCTCAGCTGAGACCAGGGGCCCTCAAGGATCATTCACACCTGACAGCTTACCTCCTCCAACTCTGGACAATGCAGGGGTTCAGTGGGCCAACTTCGAAGTCAACTAGACCTAGCTCTAAATTCCTCATTAACAGGTATCTTAGATCTCATTGTCTAGAATCAGAACCCAAGATGCGAATTCTTGGGCACATGATTTACTGAGCAAATGATCTCAAGAGCAAGGGAGGGAGGAAAGCAGGACAAGGTAGAAGAAGATGCTCAGCAAGAATGGGGTCTCAGCTGGTGTCTAACCTCTGTCTGATCCCACGGGGAGCTCTAGGGAGTAAGTTGTCCAGCACTGTCTCCCCTTGAGGTAAGCAGGCCAAACTTTTGTACCCCTGGGTCAATCAGTCATTGTCCATCCCTGAAGGATGGGGCAGTGGCAGTGGAAGAGGAGGATGTAAATTCCCAGAAGGTTCTGGAAAAAAGCAATCCCATCGGTCACACGCAATCCTCCAGAGATGGTCTCAGATGTAAGCTTTTAGCCACCTCACTGGCAGCAGCTGGAGCAGGAGTCATTGGTTGGGAAAAGAGAGCAAGTGGGGCATCAACACTGGCTGTAACACCGGGCAAGATTCAGTTGACTCCTCTGGGAAAGGAATGTAAAATCTACCACACATGTGGTAAGTGCTGGGAAGTAAGCACAATGCCCCCAGTACAAGGTAAGTCCTCAGTGACTAAAAGCTACCATTCCTATTGCTTGGTGAAGTCATGTTAGTAAGGAGGTTAATTTTGTGTGTCAACCTGGCTTAAATGGGACATCCAGATATTTCTGGACATTTCTGGATATCTGGATACTTCTGTGAGGGTTCTTTTAGACGACATTAACATTCAACTCAGTGGCCTTTAAGTAAAGCAGATTGTCTTCCATAATGTAGGTGGGCCTCATCTAATCAGTTGAAGGCCTGAATAGAGAAAAGGCCTGACCTTCCCTGAACAAGAGGAAATTCTGCCATCAGATGTCCTTTGGATTGGAACTGTAACATCATCTCTTCCCAAGGTCTCCAGCCTGGTGGCACACCATTCAGATTTTGGCCTTATCAGCCTCCATAATCACATGAACCAACCTCTCCCTTCCCCTCCCCCCTTCATTCCCTCTCCCTATGTATTTTGGATTGGTCCACTTCTCTGAAGAACCTAGACTACTACACATAGAAAGGAGAGCAGGAAGTGGGCATCTCAGGGCTCAACATCATTGTCCAAGGGCATGGCCCTATGTACCACCAAACCATGCTTGTAGGAAGCCCATGACACTCCAAATTCCTACATGTCTGAGGTCAAATTCTTGGGAATCAAGACAGAGCACCTCTCTCCCAGCCTTCCGGGCATCCACTAAGCTGGATCCCCCAAACAGACTCTTCAGGTGGGCACTCCACTTCTGAGGTGCCTCCCACCAGCCCTGCCTCCAGTTTTTCTGCACCCCATCCCTCCTTAACCTAAGGTGGTAGAGACATGAGCAGAGGAGTGAATCCCCAGAATGGGGAGAGAGAGACCCAGAAGGGGCAGCACTTGGCAGAGTTCTCTGCTCCCATTCACTCCTGGTGTTCTCACCAGGATGCTGAGGACCCAGGCCATCTCTAGGGGACAAGACGGGATATGAGAATGCCCAAAATATCCTCCCTTAATAAGCTTAGGCTCTATAATGTTCCCACCTGTCTTCATGCAGTGAGGGCCCCCAACCCTTCCACATGTCATCAGGACTGACAAATGCATCATTTTGCCCTACCCTTGGCCTCCACAGAAAAGTTACCACCTTGGACAAGGGAGCGATGGTGACCACCCCCCTCCCTGACAGGAGGACACCCTAGAGCCTTGGAGAGAGATGGCCTTACTGACACCTTGATTTCAGACTTCTAGCTTCCAGAACTGTGAGAGAATAAATTTCTGTTGTTTCAAGCCACCCAGTTTGTGGCACTTCATTATAGTGGCCCTAGGAATCTGATACGGTGAGTCTAGCTGATACCGTCCACAGTCGCCAAAGTGCCAACCTCTAATTTTCTGAGGGAAGTCTGGGGATTAGAGTCCAGAAATTGGTGGCCACACCCAGGGACTGCCCTCCTGTCAGAGCGGCCGGCTGCACTTCCCCAGGCCAATCTTCTACCTCGAAACCACCATTGCCCTAATATGGAAATAAAAGCTCAGGGAGGGTTGGTTACTTGCCCATGGTCATACAGCTGGCAAGTGGTGAGGCTAAGACTTGAACTCAGACGCATTCTAAAGCCTAGGTTTTTGTGACATGAGCCCCAGAGAGTATCCCCACCTGACACCATGTGGGCAGCCTCGTCCTCAGAGCTCCATCCCTGCTGGCTCATCTCACGGATGTTTCCCGCCCTGAGTCAGAGCAGCTGGAGACTTTATGAGCCCTCTAATGGGCTAACTACCTGATAACTTGATTATGCAAAAAGCCACATGTGAAACTCCTGCCCTCATAACCACATCATTTATAAGGAAATGAGTCTACCTTCTCCTGAGGCCTTTGGCTGCCTGCCCTTCAGGAAGGCTCAGTGGAGCTTTTCAGGCTAAAAGGAGGAACAAAGAGGGGTCCCTGTCCACCTCCTGCTCTGCTCCCGGTCCCAGAGAGCCTCAACTGCCCCAGGCCTCCTTCCAGTCTGGGCCTTTTTGCCATAGGGACCCAAGGGGGCAGGAGGCTGAAGAGACGATGAGCTGGGGCTGGAGGTGGTCACTGGGGGTGGTCAAGGGAAGCAAAAGGGGAAAGGAAGAGAAGGAAGTGGCAGAATAAAGACATGGACAGACAGACAAGAGGGAATGGAGTCACAGCAATCTGGCTGCAAGTGCTGCTACTCTATATGGACTCTCACATTGAATATTGGGATTCCCAAGCATGTTTACACACACACACACACACACACACACACACACGTAAATGCTACATTATTCCGCATACTTTTAAGCTTTGTATAAATTGCAACATCATGCATATTGTTATGTAGCATGCTTTTTTCACTCCTGATGATATTTGTAATTCTTGTTCATTTTACCTGCTGCCTTCCACTGTGCGAATGTATCCAACTTAGATGAGCATTTTGTTTATTTCTAATTCTTGCTATTTCAGAGTACGCTGCAATAGTCTTCTGCTCATATTCTCCTGCTCATGCAAACATTTCTCTAGGTCAATGGCTGAGAGTGGAATTGCCGGGTCATAGGATACGTGAGCCTTCTACTCTATATTACCTTGCTCTCCAAAGTCCTATACCAATTTGCACTCCCTTGAGCAGGGTGTGAGATCATCCGCTGTTGTTGCCTCACACAGATCCCCTTTGCTGGCTGGGACACCCCTGGCCCAGCTGTTGTGCATGTTGGCTGCTAATGGCTCCCAGATGCCTCCTTGCTGGAGAATTGCCCTTGGCCATGGGAGTCTCCCATCTTGTATATTCCAAGGCCAGAGTAAACCTCTATTCATCTTTGTTTATTGAATTGGGTCCAAGGAATAGGAATTAAAGGTGGAGGCAAAAGAAGGAAGCCACAGTTACTGTCTCCTCCAGGCTTGGTCCTCCTAAGCTCTAGGAAAAGGAAGACATGGAGAGAGGAAGAAGAGCAAGAAAAGAGGGAAAGGCTCCAAGGAAGAGGAGAGCAGGGAACATGTGCCTCAAAGCTGCTTCCCACGTCAGGTGGGAAGGAGGATGGCCACTGGGCAAGCCTCCCTCCACATGTGACAAAGATACTGAAAATCACACTGCATCCCTTATTTGGCCTCTGTCACCCACTCCCCTCTCCCTCCTCCATACCCTTGTCTTTCTTTTTCTTTCACACTGATTCTCTGAATCTGTTCATTCACCTCATTTGCTCACTGTTTGTATCTCCAGTGCAGCAAATACTGCCCAGTGCCTGGCAGTAGCTCAATGTTTATTACATGAATTCACAGATGAATCTCATTTGAAATTTACAGGGAACTTTTAATAGGGGACAAAATGCTTGATAGAGGTTGCAAATTTATCACTTTTCCCCAACCAGTTAGTACATTTAATGCTCATCACGCCCGGAACTTCCAAATATAAAAACAACAGTCCTATTTCCCAGAACAAACCTAGTTTCTCTTTCTTTTTCCCCTTCCTGGTCTCAGAACCCTGCTTCCTCTCTCTCTCTCTCCCTCTCTCTCTCTCTCTCTCCCCGCCCCCACCCCCACCCCCAATCCCGGACTCATTGAGAAGGCTCCGCCCACCCTGTGCTCTGCCTGGAGCTCCGGACCACACTCCCTTCCTCTGTTTTTACCTCAGGGTCACTTCCTCAGAAATAGCCCCACCCTACCCGTCTCCTCCTTACGGTTCCTCTTGTTCCTTCCAGAGGCCCCTGACACTGTTAGAGTCATCTAGCTCCCTCCAGCTCCATGCCCCGCCCCCCCCCACCCATGATCGTGTGCACACACACACGCTCACATGCATGCACACACACTATAAATATATACTGTATATAAAGCCACTGAAATATCTTCTTTGTATTCTCCAATTTAGGTAATAGCCTCTTTGCCACCTTCCCCTTCCTCACAGTGCTGACTTCCTCTGGGCAGGTATTGCCAACTCACTGCCCCTTTATTCTAGACCCTTGACCGTGGCACTATGGTAGGCAGAATAATGGCCCTCCAAGATATTCCTGTCCTAATTCTCAGAACCTGTGAATATGGTGCTTTATATGGCATAAGGGTCTTTGTGGTGTGACTAAATCAAGGATTTTGAGATGAGGCGATTATCCTGGATTATCCAGTTTAGTCCAGACACGAGGATCGTCATAAAGTAAAGAGGGAAACAGGAGAGTCAGAGAGGGAGATGTGATGATAGAAGCAGAGGAGAGAAAGAGAAAGAAAATTTCAGCTATTACACTGCTGACTTTGAAGATGGAGGAGGGGGCCACAAGCCAAGGAATGCAGAAAGCCTCAAGGCGTCTTTGAAAAAGTCAAGGAAACAGATCCTTTCCTAGACAGAACCTCCAGAAGGAACCCAGAGCTGCCAAAAATCAAGAGCTGCCTTGATTTAGGTGCAGTGAAACCCATTTGGGACTTCTGACCTCCAGAAGTGCAAGATAACAAATGTGTACCATTTTAAGCTACTTTGCTACCGCAACAATAGGAAACTAGTGCAGGTACAGATTTGTACAGCTGCAGCAGTTGTACAGTGCACTGCCTAAATAGCTGTTCATGGTAGCCTAGTTTGGTGCTGCCCCTGCATAATGCCTTTGCTGGCCGCAGTCAGTGTGTGACTGAAGGATAATGGTGCCCTTTAGCAATTACCTTAATTTAGGTTCCCTCGGAAGCCGGAAGCCGACTCTCAGACAAAAAACTGGATGCAAGAAATTTGAGAGGTGATGTTAGGAAACATTGGTAGGGGAATGAGGAAGTAAGACAGGGAGGGGAAGACAGTCAGTAAAGGTACCTTATCAACAAGTTACCAGTACAGGCAACTACAGTTCAATCCCACGAGGAATTTTGGGAGCCAATGGAGAACATGCCGCAGTTTTACCTCTCCCAGACCCCAGGAGGGAAAGGGAGCTGGGATGTTTATACACCTGCTCTCATCAGTCACTGGTTGAGGGCTGTGGAAGGGGTGATGGGAGAGTGATTTCATCTCTGGGCGGCATACCCAAAACCACCTTCATGCTTTGAAGAAAGCACTCCAGCAAAGAGTCCCAAACAGGGAGATAGGTACCTGTCCAGCCAGCAGTGCATTGCCCCTCAAAAATGAGGGACACCCACATCCTTGGCTTCCATACCCTCCGGGACCAAAGTGGAAAGAATAGAGGCTCTGGTTTCTAATCCAGGCACCTCTGTGGGATTCTGTAGACTGTCTCTCACTTTGGGTTTGTCTGGTATTTTATTATGATTAGATCGAGGTAACAAGCAATACTGTGCCTTTCTCAGTGCATCATGTCAGGAGTATGCAATGTCAGTATGGCTATTACTAGTGATCTTAACCTTGATCCCTTGATTATAGTGGTGTCTGCAGGGTTTCCCCACTTTGATATTCTTATAATTAATAACTATAATAATTATAAGAAGTATGCTGAGGAGATACTTTGAGATTTTGTTGCCTGCTAAATTTTCACCTACTAATTTTAGCAACCATCACTGGATCTTGCCTGCAAATATTATTACTGTAGGGTTTACCTAATGGGGGTTTTCGATTTCCAGCATTCTTAGACCCAGTTTTAAATTCTTTTGCACCTCAGTCTCCTCATCTGTAAATGGGGATAATACTTTTTCCTGCTAGAGACAAAGAACAACATTACATAAAAATAAAAGGATCCATCCACTAGGAAAGCACAAGGATCCTAAATGTGTACATGCCGAAAAGAGTCTCCAAATATATGATACGAAAAACTGATAGAGTTGAAAGAAGAAATAGACAAATCCACAATTACAAGTGGAGACTTCAACCCCATTCTCAGCAAGTGATAAAACTATTAGAAAATCACTAAAGATAGAGAAAAACTCAACATCATCAACTAGGATACTGGCATCTGAAGAATACTGCACCCACCAATAGCAGAATACACATTTTTTTCAAGAATTCATAGGATACAAACCTCAACCAATTTAAAATAATTGAAACCGTATCGACAAAGTATGACCTCTGACCACAGTGGAAGCAGGGTAAAAAATCAATAATGGATGGACAACATGCAAAGCTCCAAAATTTAGAAGCTAAACACACATCTAAATAATCTATGGGTCAAAGAGGACTCAAGAGAAATATTTTTTTTAAAGGCTGAACTAAATTAAAATGAAATAACAACATATCAGAATGTGTGGGATGTGACTAAAGCCATGCTGCATGGGACATTTAAAGCACCAAATGGTGGGGTGCCTGGGTGGCTCTGCCAGTTAAGCATCTGACTCTTGGTTTCAGTTCAGGTCATGACTTCATGGTTTCATGAGTTAGAGCCCTGTGTTGGGCTCTGGGCAGCACTTCTCTCTCCCTCTCTTTGCCCCTCCCCCATTTGCACTGTCTGTCTCTCTCAAATTAAAAAAAAAAAAAATTTATAATAAAGCACTATAGGGTGCCTGGGTGGCTCAGTCAGTTAAGCGTCCGACTTCAGCTCAGGTCATGATCTCACAGCTCGAGGGTTCAAGCCCCAGGTCAGGCTCTGTGCTGACAACTCAGAGCCTGGAGCTGCTTCGGATTCTGTGTCTCCCCCTCTCTCTGCTCCTCCCCTGTTCTCTCTCTCTCTCTCTCTCTCTCTCAAAAATAAGTAAACAACTTTTTAAAAATTAAAAAAAATAAAGCACTAAATGCTTACATTAGAAAAGAGGAAAAGCCTCTAAACAATAATCTAAGTTCCTACCTCAAGAAACTAGGCAAAATGACAGCAAAATAAACCCAAATCAGTCTGAATAAATGAGGAACAAAAAAAATCAATGAAGCTAAAAATAGGATAATAGAGAAATTATTGAAACAAGAAGCTAGTTCTTTGAAAAATTTAATAAAGTTTATAAACTTTTAGCAAAACTGATGAAGATCAAAAAAAGAAGACAAATATTACCATATCAGAAATAAAATAGGATATCACTTCATTCCTGAAACTATTAGGAGGATAATAAGGGAATGCTATAAAAAAATTTTATGCTCATTTAAAAGAATTTTATGCAATTTAAAAGAAATAGACCAATCAACCTACCTAACTACCAAATTTCTACCAAGATGGAATAGATAATCTGGGTAATCCTATAACCATTAAATAAATTAAAATTTTTTAAAATGTTCATTTATTTTAGAGAGAGACAGACTGCAAGCAGGGAAGAGGCAGAGAGAGCATGAGAGACACAGAATCTGAAGCAGAGTCCAGGCTCCAAGCTGTCAGCACAGAGCCCAACACAGGGCTCAAACCCACAAACCGCAAGCAAGATTGTAACCTGAGCTGAAGTCAGACGCTTAACCGACTGAGCCACCCAGGTGCCCCACATTAAATAAAATTAATCCATAACTTAAAAACTCCTGCAAAAGAAATATCCAGGTCCCTATGGGAATTCTAACAAACATTTAAAGAAGAATTAACACCAATTTATACAATGACTTCTGGAAAAGACATTTCCAGAATTTTCCAGAATTCTAACAAACATTTAAAGAAGTAATACCAATTTATACAATGTCTTCTGGAAAAGACATTTTCCAACTCATTTTACGAGGCCAATGTTATTCTGATACCAAAACTGGACAAAGACTGGAAGAAGCAGCAGAAGGGGAAGCGGGAGAAGAGAAGGAGGAGAAAGTGAGAGTTATAAGATGAATAAGCTCTGGTGATCTAATGTACATCAGGGTGACTATAGTTAAAATACTGTATTATATATTTGGAAGCTGCTAAGAGAGTAGATTTTAAAAGTTCTCACCATACATACAAAATATAACTATATGAGGTTATGGAAGTGTTAATTAATCTCATTCAGGTAATCATTTCACAATATATACATATATAAAATCACTATGTTTTATACTTTAAACGTATACAATGTTATATGTCAATTACATCTCAAAGAACCTGGGGAAATTAATATAAAATTTATATGGAAAGGCACAGGACCTGGAACAGATAAAACAAATGTGTAAAAGAAGAAATATCAAGAGGAATTAGTATACCAAATTTAAAGAGTTATTATATAGCTATAGTAATTAAGATTTTATCAGGGTGCCTGGGTGGCTCCGTTGGTTAAGCATCTGACTCTTGATCTCAGGGTCTCGAGTTCAAGCCCTGAGTTGGGCTCCTGCTCTGTGTGAAGCCTACTTAAAAAAAAAAAAACAAAAAAACAAAAAAAACCCCACAAGTTTAATAACAAAAACAACAACAACAACAACAAAGACTTCGTGGTATTGGCATAGGGATAGATGTATAGGTCAGTGGAACAGAAGAGAGAACACAGAAGTAGAGTCACACAAATATGCCCAATTCCCCTTTTACAAAGATGCAAAACCAATTCAACAGAGGAAGGGTAGCCTTTTCAACAAATGGTGCTAGAACAATTTGACATCCAAAGGCAAACAACAATAACAAAAAAAGAAAGAAAGAAAGAAAGAAAGAGAAAAGAAAGGAAAAAAAGAAAAGAAAGGAAAAAAAACCCCTTTAACATAATATCATACCTTGTACAAAAATTAACTCAAAATGAATCATAGACTTAAATGTAAAATTTTAGAAAAAACCTTAGGAGAAAATTTTTAGGATCTAAGGCCAGATAAAGGGTTCATAATTTGACACCAAAAGTATAATCCATAAAAGGAATATTTGATAAATTGGGCTTCATCAAAATTAAAAACTCTGTGAAGGAACCTTTAAGGGGATGAAAATAAAAGCCACAGCCTGGGAGAAAATATTTTTAAGCTACATATCCAACAAAAGACTAGTGTCTAGAATATATAAAGAACTCTGAAAATTCAACAGTAAAAAATCAAAAACAAACAAACCCCCCACAAATAATCCAGTTAGAAAACGAGCAAAAGATTGGCCAAGCGGTTCACCAAAGAAGTTCTACAGATGGTTAATAAGCACATGAAAAAAATGTTCAACATCATTAGCCACTGGGGAAATGAAAAAAACATGTTCAACATCATTAGCCACAATGAGATATCACTACACACCTACCAGAATGGCTAAAATAAAAAGCTGTGGCACACAAAATGCAGGTAAGAATGCAGAGAATTTGGATTACTGATACATTGCTGGCGGGAATAGCAAATGGTACAGCCACTCTAGAAAACAATTTGACAGTTTCTTATAAAATTCCATATGACTCAGCAATGACACTCCTGGGCATTTATCCCAGAAAACTTATGTTCACACAAAAACCTGTACATAAAGGTTCATCACTATTGTATTGTTTTTACTATTCATAATAGCTCAAAATGGAACCAATTGAGAGTCTTTCAATCGGTGAATGGTTCCATAAACTGTGGAATACTAGTCAGCAATAAAAAGGCATGAACTACTGATACATACAACTTGGATGAATCTCCAGGGAATTATATGTAAATAAAGCCAATCCCCAAAGGTTACATGCTGTATAATTTCATTTATACAACATTCTTGAGATGACAAAATTATACAGATGGAGAATCTATTAGCAGTTTTCAGGATTTAGGGACAGCATGGGGTGGAGTAGGGTAGCAAGGATATGGGTATGATTATAAAAGGGCAGCATAAGGGATCCTTGTAGTGGCTAAACTGCTCTATAGCTCAACTATGGTGGTGATTACATGAATCTACGTTTGTGATAAATTTCATAAAATGGAATACACACATACACACACACATGCACATGTGCCTATAAAACTAGAGAAAATTGAGTAAGATTGGTATATTGTAGCAATGTCAATTTCTTGGCTCTGCTCTTGAGCTATAATTATGCGAGATTTTACCATTGGAGGAAACTGAATGAGGGGTACAATGATCTTTCTGATTACTTACAATTTCATGGGAATCTACAATTATCTCAAAATAAAAAGCTAATTTAAAAAACAGTCCACTAGAAAGAAACCTAGAGGAATATACGTATATGGTATAACATATTTAAGAAAATACAATGATTTGAAAGAAAGCACTCACCCATACCTACACTAGAATAAATCCCCAAACTGAGTGATACGGAGAATTACATGATGGTGGATACCTGAGAAAGTTAGCTCTACATCTTGCCTTTTTTCCTCAATGAAACCCATATAGGCTTAGAAAATCCAAGTGTAGAGATAACCCTGGATAGAGCTCAGGATGGCAATAAGACCTCCCAGAGGAGATAGTTGTGTGCATGCAGCAGGTTGAGTCAACCTTGTCAGGGCTTCCAAGAGTCCGGAAAGTGTGGAAAGAACAGGATGAGTTGTGTCTATCTGTGAATAGCCCAGAAAATCTGAAGAGTCCTGGATAATCCACCAAGTGCTCTTAGCCCATCACAAAACGTTAGAATACCCCATTAATCAAGAAGGGCACAGGAGTTGGCTGAGAGACAGCCAGCCCCCAAGGAGTCAAGCAGTCAAGAATGAGGGTTGGGCCAGCAAGGATTTGTGTGAACTGACCACCAAAGACAACATCAAGAGAGCACATCTCATGTGATACTGACGTGGACAGTGATGATGCAGACCGGAAGCCACCTGCTGACGCTTTGGATTTCTGAAAGCCTCCTGGAAACGGGCAACAACTGATTGATATTAAGGTGACACCAATACACAATGAAGTGCACAATAGAAACTGAGTTCAATTTAGGTTGTGAAAATTGAAAGGTATTTCTTACACGTCTGCATTTTTCTGCTGAGTTGCACATCCATTACACCAACAATTTGCTAAGAGAGCCAAGAGTTCTAATAATACAAGCCTGTTTTACCAACTGTCTAGAGAAAAAGCTCTACTGTTCACATCGGGGACTCTAATAGAGGAGGGGGAAGATGCATGGGTGTGATTCAGCAGTGGGGATGTAGCCCTGTTTTGGGGTGGTCTCCATCCATCCTAAGAGGGGGCAGTTTTACCTCTCAGAGTTCCCCTCCTACTCTCAAGGCAAAACAGTTCTCATCCTTAGAATTCATCCAGTGGGACCGGGGGGTTCGTTGTCCTGGCTGTCTTCTCACACCCTAATCACAGAAGTCCTCAATGCTCCTCTCTGAAGCTGGTTTCATTCTCTCACTGGTGGGGCAGGGCATAGCTGATGGTGTCAATGCCCCACACATCTCTTATGGCACTCACTACTGCACACCAAATGCTGCTTAATGTGAACACCTGTAACTTTCTGCCTGAGGGCTTTTTTTCTGGTGGCAAGAACATTCTTGATCCACATACCAGGAAAGCCAGAATGCTGGGGAGTTAAGGCCCCCAGAAGCAACCCTCAACCAATGGTGAAAGAAGAGTTGGTAGATAAATATCCTAGCTTCTTCACTCATTAGGCTGGACAGCTCTGGGTTGTGAGTTCTGCAATAGATCCCAGAGTCCCAAGAGAGTGGAGTTTTTGAAAAAAACAGTGATATTCTCCGTGAAAAAAACACACCCTATACTGGCTCCCTTCCCTTCCCTGTCTTCATTCCCCTAAGCAGCGCTTCCAGAGATCATCTCCTACATCAATTATTAACATTTGAATTCTTGTCTCTGAATCTGCTTCAGGGAACACTGAAAACAAGATTAGTGGTAATTGATGGCTAGTGTGTCAAACCATCTGCACTGTGTAAAATGAAAGGAGCCAGACTCAAAAGGCTTTATACTGTATGATTCCATTCATATGATAAATTATATGATACAACTATAAGGATGGAGAATAGATTGGTGGTTTCCAGGGGTTAAGGGGAGGAGAGATGGTTGACTACAAAAGAGTACCATGAGAGCATTTTTTTAGGGTGATGGAACTGTTTCTGTAGCATGACTGTGGACGTGGTTAAATGATCTATGCATTTTTCAAAACTCATAGAATGATATATCATGAATAAATTTCACAGAGGCACAAATAGCCTTAAAGACACATGGAATTCTTGCCCATTCAAGACATGCCCATTCTTGACATTTACAGAAGATGATCTAGAAGTCCAGGAAGGGAAAGAGACTTTCCCAGCACAGCCACTTCAAGCCAAAGCCAGGACTGGATACCAAGTCTCAACAGTATTAGGCTAGAAATCTTTCCAACAATAAGTGGGGTCTCTGTCATTTAGCCAATTTACCTCAGAAGTCTGTACCTCAAAGAAAAACTGGTTATAAAGTGCTATGGTGTCGATCTTAGTAATGACATCTTGGTAACGACAATCCTTAACATCTCTGTTTCTTGCATCTCTCTGCTCCAATCCTCCTAGGTTCATACTATATCGGCCTCACAGGGATTCCCCACAGTGTTGGATCTCCTTCTTCCTGTATTCTGTGTCATTCTCTATGGTGTAGTCTCATTTTGGTAAAGCACATACTTCAGTTACTTCCAACTAATGAAAGCATGAGATTGTGCATATCTGAAAGTCTTTATTCTACTTAGTTCTTGATTGATAGTTTCACGGGGTATAGAATTCTACATTGGAAACAAATTTCCTTTAGAATTATAAAGATATTACTTTAGTATTCTACCTGCCAGTGTTTCTGGAACAGTTCCAGTGAAGAGAAGTCTGAAGCCATTCTGATTCTTGAGACTTGGTATATGACTCGTTTTTTCTTTATTCAAGCTTGTGTAATTTTCTTTGTCCTCAGGGTTCTGAAGTTTCATAAGTATGTGTGTTGGTTGGGCCTATTTTATATGTTGATCTAGGCATGTGATGGGCCCTTTCAACCTGGAAATTTGTTTTTTTCAGTTTGAGAGATTTTTCTTGATTTATCTCATTATTAATTTCCTCTCCTCTCCTTCTAGAATACATGTTATTCAGATTTTAAACCTTCTGGACTATTCCTTCTGCATTCCTCTTTTCTTTCCTATTTTTCATTGTTTTGTCTTTTGGATCTATTTCTGGGAGATAACCCAGACTTTATTTCCTAAACCCTCTATCGAGTTTCATTTCTGCCATCAGGGTTGTTTGTTTGTTTTTAAAAGCTTATTTTTGTTTCCTGTCTTCTAAAATAGCATCTTATTCTTGTTTCGTGGATGTAATATCTCTTATCCTTGAGAATAAGTCTTGGTTTCTTCCAAGTTGTTTTTTTCTATTTCTTTTAGTTGTTAGTTTGCTTGCTTATTTTTATTTGTTTTTATTATTATTTGTTTCTTCTCTTGCATGTTAGCAGTTTTCCTCAGGTATCTAGTAATCTGTAGCAGATGTTATTGGTGGCCTACCCATACCCTCAGCTGCTGCGAGTGTTGGTTATTAATGGATCAGAGTTGCCCCTTTCTCTAGAGAACTGACCTCAGACAGGAGCTTCCTTGTTTGGGAGATTATGGCCTCCTCCCTGGCAGCCCACAATCAATGATTGATTAATGTGTGGGCACAAAACAGCCCTCTTGCTTCAAGGCAAAATCAATCCTGTCATGCAATTCACACTCCAGGGCTCCCTGTAGGATCAGACTGAGGCTAGACTCCAGCTGAGACCACATCCTTGCTCAGCTCCTTCCGGAGGAGGTGAGATATGAGGAGTAGAGAAGGTGTCTGCTGAGAGCTCACCCTCAATAAATCGTGTGCACCTGAATCTTCATTTAAGCCTCTTTTCTAGGGAATCTAAGGTGATCTTTTGCTGTCTGCTTTTGATTAAGAGCAAAGCCCTGAAAAACTTATTGAAAGTGTGGGAGTCAGACGTGTCAACTCAGAGATTCACTGTAGGGAGACATGGGTTGTCATTTATTGAAAATTCTAATGTCAGTATCTTTAGTTCTTTCCTTTTGGACTGGTCAGAATTCCAGAGACAAGGGATGGAGTGTGGCTGCCAGGGATTTGATAAGTGAGCAGAAAAGAAAGCTGAGGATCTGTCTGCAGTGAGTAAATATTCGTTTAATGGCCCTGCTCTTCACCTGAAACCTTTTGTTCTCAGCTGTTCCTGATGTACCCAATCCAGAAACCTTGTTTTACCCTCTCTGGAGACTACATTTCCAGCGCTCTGCCTGTTGGGAGAGGGGCTCTGCAGCATGGAGAGTGGTAGAAGAGAACTAGGATTTTAACTGTTTCCCAATCACCTTTCACCCGATTCTTCTGATATTGGCTTGCTCAGTTCCAGAGGTATCTAGGACTGCCAACTCCTTTATTTGTTTGCTTGGTTTTGGTTGTTTTTGTTCTGTTTTGTTTTAGGATTTTGCCATGAAAATAGGGCTGTTCTTTGCTTTTCCTGGGCTTTTAGCTTTTTGGGGGGAGGGGGGTGCTGCTAAGTCAGTTACCACTCATCCATCTGTTTTCCAGCTTACAAAATTGTTTTTGCCAGTCTCCCTTTCTATTTTCTCTGTCCTCTGAGTTTGCATCTTTTTATTTATTTATTTTTATTTTTTAAATGTTTATTCATTTTGGAGAGAGAAAGAGAGACACACAGAGCTTGAGCAGAGGAAGGGCAGAGAGAGGCAGGTAAAGAATCAGAAGCAGGCTTTGGTCTCTGAGCAGTCAGCACAGAGCCCAACGTGGGGTTCGGACCCACGAGCTGCAAGATCATGACCTGAGCTGAAGTTGGATGCTTAACCGTCTGAGCCACCCAGGTGCCCCAGGTTGTGTCTTTTTAAAAAATCCATTGAGGGGGCACTTGGGTGGCTCAGATAAGCATTCCGACTTCAGCTCAGGTCATGATCTCACAGTTCATGAGTTATGATCATGTGGGTTGGAAGGGCAGAAAGCCAAGATAAACTAGGGAAAGCTGCTTAGAGGAGGTGCTACAGTAGCAGGAGAAGCAAAACATAGGTTCATTTTTCTAGGGAGAGAGTGCATCCCTTCTAGCTCTGCTTCTATGACTCTGTGATGCCAGCAGTCCTTCCAGAAAGACTGCCTGTCTCTCTTTCCTGTCTCTTGCTTTGGGATGAGGTGATGATGGCAGAGAGCTATTTGGGTAGATCAGATAGTTTCAAATGGGGGAAGAACCACTACAGTTCCTTTTTCCTAGAACAGTTTGTGGGCAAAGATATCACCCCACTTCACTTCCTCTTTCAAGATCAGACCTAAGAACAAAGAGAAAAGGTAGTGACACAGTTGGGTGGGAAAACTGAAGAGGGGTGGGAATTGTGGTGATGGTGGTATTCTAATGTGATGGTAGTGGTAGAGGCAGGAGGAGCTGAGCTAGGTAGCATGCCTTGCTGCACAGTCGTAATTTGAATGTTCCATGGTGGTCATCTATAAGCAAAAGGGAGATGGATGTCAGTAGGTAAATACTCCAGTCTCATCAACATTTGGAAGGACAGTGTTGAGACTGTTCCACAAGGTTTCTCTGAGTTGCCAGCAGAATGGAGCCCAAGTCACCCAGAGCAGTAACTGGCTCATCAACACACCTTCGTATTGGCTTTTCTCCCTTCCCTATTCTGCTTTCCCATTTTCCCCCTTCTGTTTCCTGAGATTACCTCCTAAGTAAATTACCTGAATTCCAGTCCTTGTCTTGGGTCTATTTGGGGGAGAACCCACACTAAGACAGGTGTACTCCAATCCAGTAACTAGTCTGAGCAGGCTGCACCAGCCCTGAGGAATTGTGCCTCCACTTTCTCCATCTACAGCTGGTCTCAGCTAGCTCCCACATGGAATCCTGAGCACATTTATGTTTTGAGGGCTCTGAGTTCTATTTGGGTTATTGGGCCTGTGGGTGCCAGAAAGGCGGAATGGATTGCTGGTGGCTAAGGAAACAGAATCCCTGACTCCTGTTTCTGAGAGTGGACATGGCCTTACCCAAAGCTACCATGCACATGGAAGCCTACACTTCCTCCCCCACTTGCACTGTTTTCGTTGTATACATACATCCTTCGTCAAGAAGCAATTCAGGACGCTATGGGCAGGGTCACACCCCACCTAGAGGTCCACATGGGCTATCAGGAGGGTTCTTGTAGGAGGAAGCCCAGCAGGAGACTTTGGAATTCTCGAATGAAGGGACTCAGGGAACACAGAAGTATGCCTCAAGCTCTCACAGAAATGGTGGGGACTCCTCTGCTGACCTAGTCCAAAGGGTCAAAGCATTGAATGGTCAACCCTTGGAAGGGTTATTCAGAGCTCTAGATAATTAAGCAGCCAAATCATTGGCCAATATGAGGAATGTGTTTCTGGAATAGTGCCCACCACTCAAGAGATGGATAGGCCTCACCAGGAGGAGAGGATGGGTAGAGGGGCTGGGCTGAGAACAACCCACATGATCTCTTCGATTTCTAGCTTCTCTTTGAAAGACTGATTTTGCCTTTATTGATCACACAGTCATTCAACAAACTTGTATTGAGCACCAGATCCAAGATGACTGGTAGCCCTTGCTCCCACAACAGTTATCATTCAGAAAGTTACTGTTCCAAAATTGGTTACTAACATTTGACTTAAAATTAGATGCCATTTATTTTCCAGAAGATAGAGGAGTCTTGAAGGACTTTTGACCATGTGGGTAAGGGCAATTTCCTGAGTAATGGGTTGGGTGGGGGTGAGGAAAATGCTTTAAAAGAAGTATAAGGTAGGAAGAGGACTGGGGGGAGGGGGAAGAGAACATAGAAGGAGGGACATCCTCTGAAGCCCTAAACAGTGAAGCCTTCCCCACCCCTCCATCAAGGAACAAAGGACCGTGTTAGCTGAGAAAGCTACTACTTCAAGTCCTGGATGCCTGCTGTTTTGGGGTATGCACCTAAACTGCCCAGGCCTCTCTTAATGTACCCACAGTCACCCCCACATGCATTTTGTCTAGGTGGGGGTGGCTGGGTATAGTGAGAGGGAAGTACAACCCTCTGTATCAGTAGGCAGATAGGATCATGGATCAGCTTGTGAATCTCCAGCTGGAGACACAAGGAGATCAAAAAAATCTGACTTCTCCAAGAGAAACAAGGAACAATCTATTATACTCTCTCTCTCCTGAGTTTCACAAGGACAAAGGACATGAAGCTAACGCCACTCCACCCTCAACCCTATAGCCTTCTTGGACTGGAGAATTTCTAACCAAGCTTTTTAAACAAACAAATAAGACAGGTTTTCAAACACATATCAGTGGCAGCAGGGAAAGGAAGCCACAAGAAGGGAGGAGAAAGAAAAGAGAGCTTAGCTCTTCTCACACCTGTGGAACCTTCCTGGCCTACCAGGGAACATCACCTGCCCCAACAACCATTGTTGGTGATTGTTTGCCAATCACCTGCTAAGTCTTGAGAAGACATTGTTCCCATCATTAAAGGGTTCACATTCTGGTTGGGGAGGAAAATACTAGCAAATGAGTATGAATCCTAAGTGTGCCTGGGGCTGGGATGGACTTGGGTACAGGACCCAGAAAGTTTCCAAAAGAAAGTCTGTCAACAAGGTAGGGATAGGAAGACTTCATTAAAAAGTAACTATGGGGCACCTGGGTGGCTCAGTCAGTTGAGCATCCAACTCTTGATTTCGGCTCAATCATGATCTCACGGTTCGTGAGTTCGAGCCCCATGTTGGGCTCTGTGCTGACAGCACTGAGTCTGCTTGGGATTCTTTCTCTCCCCCTCTTTCTGTCCCTCCCCCGCTCATGCATGCGCTCACTCTCTCTCTCTCACTCTCAAAATAAACTTAAAAATACATATTTTAAAAAGCAACTCTTAAGCGTTCCTAGATAAGCTTGCTTTCCTAGCAGAGAACAGCAAGAATACAGGCACTGAGGGTGCTGCTCTGGAAATGCCTGGAAAATAAGGATCAAAGTACTAAGTGGGATACTTTAGAAAAAGAGCAATATGGACAGATTTGCATATAATGAGAATTGATTTACATGGGAATCAATAGGCCAGGAGAGAGATGAGGAGGCCCAGTTTAATCAGTGACAGGTATCAGGGCACCTGGGTGGCTCAGTTGGTTGAGCCACGGACTTCAACTCAGGTCCTGATCTCACAGTTCATGGGTTCGAGCGCCACATCGGGCTCTGTGCTGACAGCTCAGAGTCTGGAGCCTGCTTCAGATTCTGTGTCTCCCTCTCTCTGCCCCTCCCCAGCTCGCACTCTATCTCTGTATCTCTCTCTCTCTCAAAGATAAGTAAACAGTAAAAATATAAAAATTTAAATTTAAAAAGTGACAGGTATCAGCAAACCACAGTTGAGAAGGCCATCCTGGTAACAGCTTTCATTGAGATCTAGAAGGGAAGGTAGAAGGAAAAGCCCCCTGAGGTTCTTTCAGGGCAGGGAGGGATAAGTGTTGACAGGCAGCTTTAGAGGAAGAATGGGTCTCCCACATCCTTCCTTTTTCTACACTCTATGCAGCACATGCCTCCAACCATCTCTCACCTTGGAGGCCTGTAACTACTGAGTAACTTCTTGACATGTTCACTGATGTTTTTGTCTTTACTTCCCCCTTGCCGGAGGCTTATGGTTTGCCAAAGCAGAAGGAACTTGTCTACAGGCACTTTCCACGATGACTTTTTGCTTCCCCAAATTAAGCCACTGAGTTGTTTATGGCTTAATTGAGGAAAACCTGGAAGGTAAGAGAAGGAGAGCCTCAGAAGGGGACAGGGGGACTGAGCTGTACCCTCACACTCAGCTGAGGAACCTCAGAGGGGAAGGGTGTGAGGCCTCCCGCAGGCTCCCAGCATCGACAAAGATTTCTGTGGCCCAGGAGTGGCAAAGCTAAAGGGCTAAGAACAGAAGGGTGTCTCCACAAAATATACTGCCTACGAAAGATGAGAGGCCTGCACAGATCCGTGGAGCTGCAAAACTTGAAGCTTTGATATTACAGAAAAGGCTGAGCCCACTCCAAAACCAAGGTCAATTTCTTGACTGCCCTGTGGAATGACAGCTGGGGGCTGAGGGGACCCCAAACAAACAATGTAATGCACTCTTTCTTGCACACAGTTCACTCTGTTCAGATTCTGGGTCTCATCTCCCACTGTGGTTCCAGCATTCAGCTGACAGGACCTGCTGCAAGAGAAACGGAGGGTGGGGGCGGTGTGCGCTGTCTTTCCATCAAACTAATGGGCATTCCTGTGCCCCCGGAGACTGGCAGACTGGATGGTAGGCAGGAGGTAGCGTTCCAAGCCCTCTCTTGAAAAAAATGTTTATAGAACATGCAAAAATACTAAACAGATGAGAGAGTAGATAGATCTGTCCGCGACAAACCGGCCCGTGGAGTATCCGCCCCCACCCTCCAGTGGGCGGGGCGGGACCAGGCCAGGCCACCAAGCGTTGCGCGTGCGCACTGCAGACTCTGAAGCCACAGCGCCCTCAGTGAGGTGGGCGGGAGCTGCCCGGGCATCCGGGTCCCTCACCCCGCCCCCGCTGCATGAATGAGAGGCGCGGTGCCCGCCCCTCCCCCGCCGGGCCCGCCCCTCGTCGGGGGCCGCCGAGCGCAGTCTACCGCCGCCACCTCAGCCGCGCTCTGTCCGGACGGACGCTCGCAGCCAGCAGTCTGCCGCCCGTCGCCCGCCTCCCGGCGCTGACCGTTCCGCACATCCGCCGCCGCAGCCGGCGCACCCGAGTAAGTGAGGGAGCGAGGGCGGAGCGCCGGGGGCCGTCGCCCCCGGGCCGGGGCTTAGGGGACCGGGCGGCTCCGGGTTCGGGATGCTGAGGAGACCGCGGGCCCGCGCCAGCCTCCCCCGTTCACTCTCCGGGCGTTTCGACGAGGAGCGGTGGCACAGCGGCCCAGGCCGGGAGGGACGCGGAGGGGGTCCACCGGGGCCGGGGGTGCGTCCCGCACAAAGGGCGGCGCGAGGCTGTCTGTCACCCGGAGGTCACAGAGGGAAGGTTCGCGGCTCCCCGCACGCCCCGCTAGCCCTTGCCCGGCGTCGGTCCCCGGGCTTGGGTGGCGGCTTGGATAAGCGGGGAGGCGAGGACGAGGATGGTGAGGACGGCTGTCTCTGCTCTGGCTATGGGAACGCGCTTTAGGGGGCGCGGCGTGGCAGTGTTTTCCTGGTCCCCACCTGCCCCTCCCCTTTCTTTGTGGCGTTGGTCTCGTGCCCGTTTGTCACTGTGCGTATGGCTGTGGGCTGGGGTGAGACCTCTTGCCTCAGCTTACCCATTAATTAAAGTCAGGTGGTGGCCCCCTGTCTGTGGGTGGGGGCGTGTGTGCTTCCATAGGCCGGAGACCCTCCTTTGTTTCTGGAGACCTAATTGTGTGTGTGTGTGTGTGTGTGTGTCCCTCCTCCGTGTCCCCTATGAAATGAGAGAATCAAAGATCATTAAAAAGGGTCTGAAGAAAAAGAGACACTACTTTATCAAACCTCCACCCAATTCTGCCTCTGGTGTTCTTTAAACAATATTGTATGTTTCTTACTGCAAAACCAGCGTGTTTTAATTGAAAGTGAATGTTTTTATATGTTGGTTGGAAATTAATATTCTCCTCTCTGTATACCTACAACACTTTGCTTTTTGGGTTTAATGGAAATATGCTCATATATGTGTGTATGGGAATACTCCAGGACGTATAGGACACCGCCTTTGGGGTTTCGTTCATTGGTAATGTCAAGGTACTCACTCCTATACACGTCCACAGAAATACTTCGGTATATCTAGGACACTGTTTTCTCAGCTCCTCAGTACAAGCAGATTTTGTTTCTCCCTGCCTCCCTGTGTTAAGAAGATGGTCTCTTCACCTCCTTGCTGCCCTTTTTTTTTTTTTTTCCCTAAATGCTTTGGCAAAGGGTTTTATTGCATATTCTCCTGGCATGCGCCCTTGCTTTGATCTGAATTTTCCTGTGTTCTGTTGTCTGGTTGTGTGGCCCAGCTCAATGGCTCCTCTTACAGGACTAGGGGAAAACAGAACACCTTTTATCCTTGTCCTCATCCCCAGAGAGAGAGGGAAGCTCTGCGGTTCTCACAGACTTGGGTTCCGTGGGCCGGACCGCCTCACTTTGTTGTCTTGGTGGAGTTAGGAAGAGTTACAGTTGATGCAGACCGATGAAAAGGAGGCATTAAGAGTACCAGTTATTCCTTGTGGTTTCGGTTGGACCTTTTTCTCTTTTTAAACCAGATCTTGTAAGTTTTAGAAGATTGTTGGTTGCATTTTCAGTTTCTTTTTTACTCTTACAATTTTGCAGAGTGATAGGAAATTAGCTACACTTGTTGATAAGAAATATATTTCCAAAATATATTTTTATGATGATCTTTTGATTGAACATAGTGGTGGTAAAAAAAAAAATAAGAGGATCTTATTGGGTGATGTGAATAATTGAATTGGTTCAGTTTTAAGGTTCTCTTTAAGCTTATTTTTTAATCACGTGTATTTTAATTCCTGGTGTTTTTCAGTGCAAAATGAAATCCAAACTTAAGCAGTCTTCCATAGCATGTGTTTGTTTATGAATATTTCCTCTATTAAAAACATTTGCTTTTAATTTGAAGGGGAAATTTTCCATTGGTTGGATAAGGATATTTTATTCTTGGTAAAAGTCTATGTTAGCATAGTCAAATTCTTTTTTTGTAGAAGTTAAAGTTAGTAAAGGTTGGCTTTTCAGTTTGGAGAAGTTTTGATTTTATGGTAGAATTTAAATAAAATTTCAATGTCATTGAACTTAAAAGAAGTTAACTTACAAATAAAGGCTTCATTAATTTCATAAACTAGTGTCACTAATATTGAAGCAACCCCGATAATTTATAACTGCCGGCATGAAATTTTTTTTTTAGGAATTCCCTTAAAACAAACCACAAGGGGAAGACTTAGATAAACAGAGTAGTATAACCGGAATTATCACTGAAATAGGCTTGCATAGTACCGCAGTATTGTGGAACTTTAATTTTGCAAGAGTGACTTAGCTATTATTTGTATCAAGAAAGGAACTGAAAAACATCTTGGCCATTTTATTCAGCCATGTTGTTAATCAAAGTCTTTACCGACCCATAGATTAGCATTTGTGTAGTATGATGTTTGAAGGAAAATTCTAAAGTAATGTCTTTGTCATGAAAATAGATTAAATTATGTTAAATGTTGTTTTACTAGTAAATGTATTCTTTGTTAGCAATACTAATATTGTTATGTCAGTGATGGTAATAGCATGTATGGTGATACTTTTTTACTCCAAACTGGGATATGTTGTCCCCCCAACAATGTCTGATAACAGAAAGTAGAATTTTGTTTTCTTTTGAGCATTTTCTATCAATAATTGTTTTGTTTCAAATGGTAGCTCATTTAAAAATCAGTAATAAAGTTATGTTATTATAATGTATTAGTTCAAACTATATGAAATTGCCATTTTTTAGATTAGGGAGTAGTGAAAAACCAGCAATTTCAGAATGTTGAACCACCTTCAACTCTCAACACTTCCTTCGGATATTTACCTTTGTATTTGATTTTTAATGTTTAAACTTCTTGATTATCTGTCATTGGACATTATCTGCGGAGTTCTATTTTGGAAGTTGAGGACTTGGTTGTCCTACATAACCATCCTTCCATCCCCCCACTCCTACCTATACTTCCCAGTCAAGTCAGTATTCAGTATTTATATGACTGACAGTGTACCTGTTATTCACAGATGAGCCCTGTAGGGTACTAACAATTACATTTGCTGTCTTGTATGACTTTGTTTCTCTAAATTAAATAATTGCCTCTTTTGTTTGTTTTTCATTTGCTTAGTTTTCTTTGTCCCAGTCACTGACTCATTCTCAAATTCTGACAAAACTAATAATCTTTCAGTATTTCCAGGTAATCTGTTGTATTTCTTTTTCCTAGCTGTCACCTAGGACTTCCGTTTGTCATCACTTTGGGAATTCCTTTTGCCCTCCTACTGTGTTGGATCCTTTATTTCCTGGATCCTATCTCTTCCTTATTCTTTAGCACCTTCCTGAGAAAGGGGACATACAAACTGAATTTCTTCCTGAATTCAGAAGATGCGTATCTGGAAATGTCTTCATTTTACCCCCACACTTGAATAGTGGTTTAGCTGAATATTGAATTCTACATAGCCACCCTCTTCTGAAGGCATTGTTCTGTTGGCTTCTGGTATTTCTGTTAAGAAGTCCAACCCAAGTCTAATCCCCATTCTCTTTTTTCTCCCACTTTGGAAGATTTTAGGATGTTTCTGTTTTAGGATCTCAGTTAACACAGAGGAAGTTTCTTCAAGCCATGAAATGGAATCACCTCTGGAATCTACAATAAGACTATCCAGTTCATTTTTTTAAATCCACCTTAGGAAGTGACAGAACCATTCATGACCAAAAAGAAACAATCTTTAACCTTCATAATTAAATATGTCATGACTAAATACAACAAATATATTACTTACAAGAATTTCTATTCTGAGAAGATGGAGACAAATGGAGCTACGTAGATAGACAACAGTTTAATTGGACATTGTCAGTGACTCTGATATAGCTCATGGATACATATTTTTTATTTTATTTTTTAGCCTTGAATTGTTTTCTTTTTACAGTTGCCTTATCCCTCATCTAGCTTTTCCTTGAGTACACATTAAGTAGTTGAATATTAGAGAACTTCAGATTCATGACCAGAAAACTGAAGTATGCTCTCAGCCCAGGAAGGCTATCAGATTCCTAATGTTTTTGCCTCTAACCATTTAATCATTTCTTCCCACTCTTTAACTCATGAGCAGCCCACCCTTCCTCATGCAGATAAGCAGGCTTCATATTTCATTGAGGTTTAGAAGTTATAAGACAGATACCACTCAGCTTCCCTTCACTGAATCTAGAAATCCACCTTCTTTAGGGCCCATGTTTTCTTCCTATCAGAGGCTAACTTCCCTCCCTTCTGTATTCCCCCTCATACCTACTCAAGGACTTCACTTCTGAATATATGCCTGTCTTTTGCATCATCAGCAACTCTCCACGGCCACTATCCATGTCAGCATGCACACATGCTCTGACATTGCCCATCTTTAAAAGTAATTTTAAAATTACAACAGAATTAAAAACTTCCCTCTGACCTCCCATCCATCCTCTTCATTTACCGTCATGGTTAAATGTCTCAAAAGAGAACTGTACATTTCCTCCCTACCTCTTTGTAAAATGTGTCACTCTCTGAAATTCTGTTGTTAACTGGTGTGTGTGTGTGTGTGTGTGTGTGTGTGTGTGTGTGTGTGTCTTACCCCCTTGGAACATCAGGTCCAAGAAGGCAATGACTTCCATCTGCCCTGTTTACCACCATGTCCCTTAGAATAGCAACTGGCACAAGTACCTACTCAATGTATGGGCAAAAAAGGGTAAAACTGACATTTTTAACCTGGTAGACTAGCTCTTGCTTTTAAAAAAATTTTTTCTGACAAAAAAATCAGTGTTTATTTTTTTAATTACCACCTTATGCTACACTTAGAGTTGAAAACATTACAAAGACTATATTAATTGAATTTTTCTCTATATTACATTTCATTCTTTCATAAGTATAACTTAATACTGTCATTTTTTGCACCCAGATGCTTGGAGTTGAATTCCAGCTCTTTCAGTTTAGCCATGTGATCTTGGACAGGTTTCCTGATGACTGTGTTTCCTCACCTGCAAGATGGAAATAATAATAGTACCCACCTCATAGGTTTGTTGTGTGGGTCAAATGAAATAATATGTAAAATGCTAAAGTCAGTACTTGGCATGGGGGTAAACACAGTGAAAATTACAATTGCAGTTATTTGTATAGCCTTCTTCAGTTTCTAATATTTGATCTAATATTTTTGTTCAGAGTACTTACATCACATAAGGTATATTGGCTATAAATGTGACTCACCTGTTTTTGTCCTTTTTCTGATTGCTTGCATCTCTATTCCTCATATTACCCCATGTGATAGATTAGTAAAATGATCTACAATTGATAGGTGAACACCCTATAGCAAGTTCTGCACTTCCCAACAGTTGGTCACTTAATAAATCATTTTGAACACTTGATAAAATATTTTTTTTATTTCAAGCCAAATCCTGTTCTTTGGCTTGCCTGGAAGTGAGGCCCTTTCTTCATGTTATTCCACATTAAGTTTTCTAATATTTCTAGAAATGGAACTTTTAAAACACCCAATACATCATTAACAGATATTTTTTCAGAAGTAGCTGTAAGACACTGTTGTTTTCACTTAACTTGGTGGCTGGGAAGATAAGTATATGTAGCAATACAAAGTCCACTTTTAGGGACTTTGAAGGATACAGACAGGCTCTGTAGAAGTTCAGAGTAGAGTGAGTCAGGTCCTGCAAGCCTTAAGGGATTTTTACAACTTTTCTGCATGTTAAATTGTCTGTTTAGCCTATTTCCTTATTATTTGACTTGATCTTTACTTTGAAAGTTTACCTGATAATCATGGGAATAGTTTAGATTTTAAGGTAGATAATGTACAAGCTAAAATTGAAAGCAACTTCTAACTTGAGAAATTATTTCTTGAAGTAATTGATTTAGCAGTTATTCTGCCTCTTTCTTTTCTTATCTAGGTAGGCAGTGGGGATTCCTCCAATTATCTGAGCATTTCGGAGAGCAGAGTGTAGTGCTTGGTAAATTTAGGGTTCAAAAAGAATGCCAGATGGTTTGAAAGGAATTGTGAGCACTCCAACTAGTGCCGTCCATTGAAAGCCAGCTGGCTGAGTTTCCCCTGCTCTGGAGGTAGGAACCAGACACTTTGTTCCATGCCAGCTGGCCCAGGAGTAGCTGGCCAGCGGCCTTACTTTTGGTTGGTCATTCCTGGGAAAACCAGCCTGGGCCTTCCATCTGCCCTAAGGACGGTCTGACACCAGAGAGTTGCTCTCTGCCTCCATGGTACTCCAGAGAGTTGGAGCAAGCCTGTGTGGCAAGGAAAGAAAGCCACTTTTTAGATGCCATTACAAGTGAATCTCACATTAAATTGTGAATTTGCTCTGAAAAAGTGTAATGCAACTTGAATTTTTATGCATTTAGTGCTATTAGGTGTATTAGAGTTGCTTACTACTAAAGTAACCATAATGAATGTTTTTACATTGTAAATAACTTCCAGTTTACCTACCTACTTTCCAAGTTCCTTTTTTTATTTATTGTCTTTTTTTTTTTAAGTTTATTTATTTTGTGAGAGCATGCACCCAGGAAGGGCAGAGAGAGGGAGAGGGAGAGAGAGAGAGAGAGGGAGAGAGAATCCCAAGTGGGTTCTGCACTGACAGCCCCTGCTGAGGGGCTCGAACTCACGAACCTGATTAAGAGTCAGACACTTAACTGACTGAACCACGCAGGCACCCCATTTATTGACTTTTCTTAAAGTGAGGTTTTCCTGTTCTTAATCTTCTAAAGTTTTGGTCATTCAGATTAGTAAATTTTCACCTTGTCAAAGAACTTGCCCCTATATAAACCATAGGTTTCTGTAGAAGGTTAATTATGTGTGTTGCCTGAAAATCTGTGTCTCATTTTGTCTGTTATTTATGTTTTCACAACTAGGCAGGTGTTTATATCAGATACAGTTCTTCCATTAGCAAACTTAATGTCAGAATAATTTAGGTGTTCCCTTCGGCAGCGCATATACTAAAATTGGAATGTCAGAATAATTTGAGAACAAAAGAAGTACAAATATGGCATTACAAGTATGAGCATTCAGTTCATTTGATGACAGTGTTTATTGAATTCTAAAAATTAATAATTTTGCCACAGTCTATCAGTATGCTTTATGTTACCTTTAAAAAATTTTTTTTTTTAATTTGGAGATTGAATGGTGCTGCGTCATCTATATTTGTTAAGTTCATCTAGGCAAACCAAAAAGTTATGAACTATTTGTATCTCTTTATTATTTTCTCCCAACTCTGAGCATGAAAAATTATGCTCAATGATATAAACTTCAAATAGAATGTAGGTGTCCTATCCAAATAGGCTCTTCATCTTGAACTGAAAGAAAAAGTTTGGCAGATAATGAAACACCAAAGTATGAGCTAATGTAGTTTATAGGAAGTGGGTGGGAAGGAAAATCAGAGGTGTAGGCTTTCATTCTTTTCCTTTAGCAGGAAAGAAATTGCAAAACTTCTTTGGAAATATGCTGGAAAGTCTCATGCTTGGCTATAATTAAAGTTTTTACTTAAAGTTATTAATTGTCCTTGAAAACAGGCCAGGATGAACTATTATGGCAGTAAGAGTGATTTTTTTTTAATCATAGAACAGTAGATTAATAGCCAGGGGCAATATTATACCCAGAAAATCATCCTTCACATTAGCTAACCTTTACTAAATACCTTTTTTGTCAGTAGCTTTACATGTATTGCTTATTTTCTCCTCACAGCAACCCTCAAAGGATTTTTCATAGATGATAAGAGGTCTAAGAAGTAACCTGTTCAGGTTCACAAGGTCAGAAGCCAAGTTTAGAACCCAGGTTTTCGTCCTCCAACCCACCACATGTCACAGTTGATAATGTCAACTTTCACAAGAATACAGCTCTTTCCTATTCAGATGCTATCCTGCACTGGTACTTTGAGAAGATTGTTGATAAAGGGAATTCAGAGACTGTTGCAGAAAATAGCAAGCAAATAAGGAGAGATTTGAAGAGCCTGTACATTTTTTTAAAATCTCTTCTGATGCTCTTGAAGTAATTAACCATTGCAGAACTACACAGTAAACAAAAAATGAAGCAAATAAAAATAACTAGAAAGGACTATATAGTTTCCTAGTGTTGTCATAACAAATTATGACAAAGTGGATGGCTTCCAGGTTTCTCCAGTTCTGGAGATCAGAAGTCTGAAATCAAAATGTCAGCAAGGCTGCCTGCCACACTCCTTCCAAAGACTCTAGGAAAGAAACCTTCCTTGCTTTTTCCAGCTTTTGGTGGTTCCACCCATTCCTTGATTTGTGATTACATAATTCTAATCTCTGCTTCTCTCTTCATATGGCCTTCTCTTCTTTCTATTCTAAAGACGTGGTCCTTGGGCTTGGGGCCACCCGGACAATCCAAAATGATCTTATCTCCAGATTCTTAATTATATCTGCAAAGACCCTTTTTGCAAATATGGTCATATTCCTCAGGTAAAGATGTGGACATATCTTTTGGGAGGCCACCATTCAACCTGTTGTAGGGGTAAGAACTTCTTTAGTGATAATTTTCATTTTTCACTGCTGTGTTACTCAGAATCCCAGATTAGATAAGTATTTGGTAAACCATGATACAAAATGGGGAAAAGTCTTGAAAGTATAGGATAGAAGACAAGTTCAGAGGGAGGTTTAGGGAATCGGAAGGTTTCATGGAGGTTGTATTGCTTATGACAGACCATGAAGAATAAATGGTCGAGATAACCTGAAATGTGCAGATGGTGGAAATATCCAGAACAAAGATAGGGAGGCATATTCAGGGAACCATAACTAATGCATTTGACTAAAGTGTGGTACTTAGAGAAATAGTGGTGAATGGGGTTGAAAAGTCTGAGCCAATTCATGGGAGGCCTTTAGTGTTGAGTTGATGAATTTGTACTTTGTTTAGAGTTGCATATCCATGAGAACACTGTATTACAAAGGTTTCTAACAGGAGCCTTCAGAGCTATGATAAAATCTTTGGAAAAAAATCTACATTTTTTTCTATAAAAAGATTTTCAGAGGGATTCATAACCCTAAAAAAAATGTTAAGGACCACTGCTCCATTAGAAATGAAATGTTTTATGCTTTGAAGATGTTGCTGGAAGATTATTGATTTTTCTGTTTGGTTTACTTTGAACTACTTGGAAGATAAGAAAATGGAGCTCCAAGGAGCCTTAGTCAGCACTCTGTGTGGAATACACTATGAACATTGCATACTAAAAAGTTAAAATACTATTTCAGGAGGGATGTGAAGTAGGTGCAGGGTTCTTAGAAAAGCGATCAAATGATTACATAAAAAGAAAAAAATTCATAGCATTCAGTTCAAAATGCAGCTGTGATTTCTGTTTTCTGTGTCTCAATTTTTGTTATTTCAGTTCACTACCACCACCCATTTAGAACTCCAGAATTATATAAAAGCATGACACAATTCTGAGGAGAGAAAGCCAACAGCTGTGTTCTTAAAAGTTGGTTTTTTTAATGTAGTCTGTGAAACTGCTTGTTCTCTGCTGTGGATTTTCAGTGGAATAACCTACTTCAGGAATAAAATGATATATTCCGTAGCTGTTTGAATGTCTTTGTTTATTTGGGCTGCTATAACAAAATACCCTAGCCTGGGTGTCTTATAAATAACAGAAATTTCTCACAGTCCTGAAGGCTGGAAAGTCCAAGATCAAGGCGCCTACAGATTTGGTGTCTAGTGAGAACCCACTTCCTAGTGCATAGATTGTACATTTTGCTTTTTTGCTGTGTCATCATGTGGTGGATAAGGGCAAGGGAGCTATCTGGTCTGGGCCTCTTATAAGGGCACTAATCCCAGGGTGTCTGGGTGGCTCAGTGTACAACTCAGATCTTGATCTCACAGTTTGTGAGTTTGAGCCCCACATAGGCTTCAGATCCTCTATCCCCCTCTCCCTGTGCTCCTCCTCTGCCTGCACAGGAACACGCTCTCTTGAGAGAGAGAGAGAGAGAGAGAGAGAGAGAGAGAGAGAGAGAGAGAGGCAGAGTGTGAGTGGGGGAGGGGCAGAGAGAGAGAGACACAGAATCTGAAGCAGGCTCCAGGCTCTGAGCTGTCAGCACAGCTGACATGATGTGGGGCTTGAACCCACAAACCAGGAGATCATGACCTGAGCTGAAGTTGGACGCTTAACCTACTGAGCCACCCAGGCACCCCAATAAATAAACATTAAAAAAAAATAAGGGCACTAATGCCATTCATGAGGGCTTCACCCTCATAATGTAATCACCTTCAGATACCAGTCGCATTGTGGATTAGGTTTCAATATATGAATTGAGGGTTGGGGGATACAAACATTCAGTCTGTAGCACTGACCATATGGTACAGAGAGAAAATTGATGTTTCTCCTTATAACTCGATTTCTAAATAATCAACTGCCATTGATTTTTTTTTATTGATCCGTTTATTTTCTACCCAAGATTAATATGACTTAAAAGATTTACCTGTACTGTTTTTCTTTTTTTTTTTTTCAATGTATGAAGTTTATTGTCAAATTGGTTTCCATACAACACCCACCTGTACTGTTTTTCATACTTCTCTGGTAGTGAGGTTCTTCTTTTTCATTTTTTTATTATAAAAAAATTGTAAGTATATTCAAAAGTAAATAGTACAACATACCTCCATATGTCCATCACAAGATGTTCAGCTGTTACCAGCGTTTTGCCACATTTGTTTCATTTATCCTTTTTTCTTTCACCTTCATTTGCTGAGGTATTTTTTTTTAATTTTTAATATTTAATTTTTTTATTTTAGAAGAGAGAATGTGAGCAAGGGAGAGGGGCAGAGGGAGAGAGAGAGAGAGAGAGAGAGAGAGAGAGAGAGAATGAGAATCTTAAGCAGACTCCATGCTCAGCACAGAGCCCAGTGCGGGCTCAGTCCCAAAACCCTGGGATCATGACCTGAGCCAAAATCAAGAGTCAGACATTCAACCAACTGAGCCACCCAGGCGCCCCTGTTTGCTGAGGTATTTTAAAGCAAATCTCCAGCATTTCAGTGTATGTACCCTGACATATTTCTAAATGTATTTCTAAAAAAAAGTAGACATTGTCTTATAGACCCCAAATGCCATTCTCACACCTAATAAAATTAACATTTACTTCTTGGTGTCATCTATTAGATAGACCCTATTCAGGTTTGCCTGATTATCTCAAGAATATGTTTTTTAGAGATGTCTTGTTCATACCAGGATTCAAAGTCCCTGGACCACTTTTGGTCATTTTGTCTCTCGTGTCTAATTTGATCTAGGGCACATCCTCTTCCCACCCTCTCTCCCCACCTTTTTTGTTATGTCATGGACTAGTTAGTTGCAGGAACCAGGTCATTTGTCCTGTGGAATATCTCACATTTGGGATTTGTCTGTTGGCTTCTTCATGGTGTGAGTTTATTAATCTATTCCTAGTATTTCCTACAAATGGAAGTTAGCTCTAGAGGCTTGACTAAAATCAGACTTCAGTGCTTTGGCAAGAATGCTTAGGAGGTGCTTAATATTATACCACATCCAGAGGCCTGCTGTTGTGCCTGGCTACCCTGCTTGTAGTAATGATAAAAGACTCCACTGATGGTCATGTCAGTATCATATTTCATCCATTGCAGCAGAATGGTGATTTTCTTATTCTGTTATCTGATCCACATTTAGTAACAGGAATTCTGTAAAGAAGACTATCTCATCAAGTAGGGCTATTTAGGGTTACCCTGAAATATGCTTTGTATAAGAGGCTGTCAAGTATATTTTTTAATATTTTTTTAATGTTTATTTTTGAGACAGAGAGACAGAGCATGACCCGGGGGAGGGGTAGAGAGTGAGAGGGAGACACAGAATCCAAAGCAGGCTCCAGGCTCAGTTAGCACAGAGCCCGATGCGGGACTCAACCCACGAGCTGTGAGATCATGACCTGAGCTGAAGTCGGACGCTTAACCGGCTGAACCACCCAGACGCCCCTGTCAAGTATTTTTATAGTAATTGTGTTCTTGATAAAAGATAATGAGTTTGAATCAGAATAAAAAGAATTGAGTTAATCTTTTGTTTTAATGAGTGTCACAGTGAAATTCTGAGTACTATAGCAAAATGTGAACGATTGCTTTTCTTTTACAATTGAGAATGTGGACTCCAGTTGCTCTGAAAGTTCAAGGTGTATATATGAAAGCCTGTTATAGACTAGAATCAAGCAGTGAAGAGGAAAGAGTACTAGATTAGGATTAAAAAATCAGGGGATTTCCAGAGTCAATTTGGCCCAGCCCCTGAATATCTATCCATTCATTCTTCCCGGGCTGAGCATTTTGTGTGTGTGTCCTTAAAATATTGTCAGTGTTTTTGTGAAATTGTGTGTAAAGAAATCAGAGTTGTATGTTGTAGAACTAATGTTTGAATATCTTTAAAGACAGGGAGAATTCTTTATTGGATATCATTCTTTTTATTTAAATTGTACTTTATGTGTCTCTTGATCACCATTTCTCCTAATACTTCTTGTTTAACTTCATGTCTTCATATTCTTATCCAGTAAAACTACTAAATAAAGTCATGCTGAAAAAAAAACCCTTACTTATTTGTCATGCTTCATTTACCTTAATCCAGATTGTTTTTATTCATCTTTTGAATTTGTGTGTTGTGGGAAAAGTAACCTTGATACCAAATGGAAATTAAAGAGGCCAGTGTTCTTAGCTTAGTGACCATCTCTAGAGAGTCTGTAATGTTACTTGAGAAAGCCGTTAAAAGTTTGTGCTAATATGATTTTTCATAGGCATACCCTTGCTTACTATTATTTTTAAATAATAATACCGTGTGTCTTTTCTGAAAGATAAAGAATGCTGTTATAAAGGGATCTTTCAAGAGACCATCAATAAGATCTATACTTATTTTTAGTCAGTTGAGCTAAGTATAAAAACTAACTATTCCTCATCAGGACTCTGAAATGGTTTTAGTATTGAAAATTATATTTTCCTAGGTTTCAGCACCAAAAAAACCCAACAAGAAACAAAAACAAACAAAAACCTATTACCTTTTCTTACTTTAGAATTAACACAGATGCTTGTGGAACACCTACTCTCTTTAAGTCATTGCACTTACTGAGTAGTAGAGTTGATTTCACTATTAGGATGAAGATTGTTGTTGTTGTTGTTGTTGTTGTTGTTGTTGTTTTTAAGAGCCCTCTAGGAAATTGTATTTCAGCTGTTGCCTCCTCACCTTCATTTAATGCAGCAGGAAGCCCCTGGGCCTGGGCCCCAAGATGCAGCCTTTGTCTTGTTTCCTTGTTTGTTAAGTGCTGTATGGGCTAGAAAGTGGTGGAGTACTGGAATTGTGGGGTTGAAACTCTCCTCTTTGGAGGCCACAAAGCTTGTGTATTCTCACACGTGGCTTTTGTCTTCTTAGGAATATCTCAATTATTTCATCCAGTATGCTGCTTGGATTTACTGTCTTGCCTTTATTCATATCAATAAATTCTTATTGAGTATCTTTTTTTTTTTTTAATGTTTATTTATTTTTGAGAGAGAGACAGACAGACCTTGAGCAGGGGAGGGACAGAGGGAGGGGGAGACATAGAGTCTCCAAAGCAGTCTCCAGGCTCTGAGCTGTCAGCACAGAGCCTAATGCGGGGCCTGAATCCACGAACTGGAAGATCATGACCTGAGCCAAGTTGGATACTTAACTGACTGAGCCACCCAGGCACCCCCTTACTGAGTATCTTTTAAGAGCCAGGTATTGTTCAGTCTGAATTTATAGAAATCTCACATGTTGTGGTAAATAACTGTTATTAAATAGCTCCAGTACGTTTAATGAAGTTAAGGTATAGTTCAATTCTGAATTTATTAGATCTGAGGTTGTAGTTCTAATATTCTTTTTCTGACATTTTAAATATAATCTGACTTAAAAGTTCCTATAAAGCAAATGAAAACTGGCTCCTCATAAGGAATTTCAATACTTTCTGCAGGCTAAGATAAATAAGAACAAATGTAGTGAAATCAGTGGAACTCACATTTAGATTTTATTCAGACTAACTTTCCAACTCTTATAAACCTAGCATACATTTTTGCAGTTATTTACAGGTTTAATTTCCTAAAGGCAAAAAAGGCATGTGGTATTTAAGTTCTGGCCCTACTATTTGTTAACTGTGTGCTTCAATGAAGGTAATTCTAATGGAATGTTTCATAGTTTTTGAATTTATAATTGAGTTACTTCAGAGATATTGTGAGTATGTTCTATCTCATTTAATAAAGTGCTCTCCTAATGATTTTTGCTGTTAGGCAATTTGATGGAACATGGAAAGAGTTGAACACAAAATGGAACACAAGAACAAACAATCCTCGCTACATGTCAGTGATCTCCTTTTCATAAGGATGAGACCGTGATGCTGCCATTTTCACCTGGCTACTGAGCTGTGGCTGGTTCCATTCCAATAGCAGTCAGATGATATTAAAAAAAATTGTTACCACTTAACTGCTCTGCATACTTTCTTAACTTTTTAGGAGATTCTGGATACATCATTTCTAATGTTTGTCTTAAGTCTGTTCTCTTCCTTCTCCCCTTTTTTTTAAACAGCTTTTCCGAGACATAATTTATAGCCCATACATTGAAAGTGTACAATGCAGTGAGTGGTTCTTGGTATATTCAGAGTTAGGCATCCATCACCACAGTCACTTTTAGAATATTCTCATTGTTAATATTAACAATATTCTCATTGTTATTGGATTATCTCAAAAAGAAATCCGTATCCTAGCCATCACTCTTCCATCCTGCCCCTTCTGCTCGCCCGTTCTCCACCCTAAGCAATCACTAATCTACTGTTTGTATCTCTATAGATTTTACCTATTCTGGGCTTTCATATAAAAAGAATCAGACAATATGTGGTCCTTTGTGATTGGCTTCTTTTACCTAGCATGATATTTTCAAGGTCTATCTATGTTCTCTTTTATAACAAAAAGAGATACTAAGATTCCTAGAGCTGGGAGTGCCTGGGTGGCTCAGTCAGTTAGTATCTAGCTTCAGCTCAGGTCATGATCTCACAGTTTGTGAGTTCAAGCTCTGCATCGGGTTCTGTGCTGTCAGTGCAGAGCCCACTTCAGATCCTCTGTCCCCTCTCTCTGCCCATCCCTCCAGTCACAAAAATGAGTAAACATGTTTAAAAAGATTCATAGAGGTACACTAACCTATCCTGTAGGGAGAAGAGATGAAATGATTTTCTTTTAAGTAAAGTTGACTGGTATCTCAGGACTGGTTATCAATCACAGATGATGAGAAAAGTTCTACAAATAGTTACTGTAACTGCCAACCCAAGAATGGTGTTCTAACATAGACTGTGGAAAAGATTCATTCATGTCTCAGCATTCTTTTTAGCTTCATTTGTGTGTGTGAATAATGTCATAATTATAGGTACATCATTCAATATGGATAATAAGATATAACTCTGTGGGACTGTTGTAACAAACTGTTGCACACTCTCATTTTTATTTGCTATTTTCCTTTTGTAACTAATTTTCCTGTTGAATATTCTGCATACCTCATACATTATCATATAATGTCTGTGTTTACCTGCTACCTGTTACGTGCTAATGTCTGTGGTTACATACTGCATTTTTTATTTTTATGTGAGCTTGGTGAGCTAAAGCCTAGATATTTTATTTGGGGATAACCAATGAGATGGATAGATAGATAGATAGATAGATAGATAGATAGATAGATAGATATTAGTATAAATGTTGGAGATAGGATACACAGAAATACAATCTTCAGAGCATCTTCCCCCTCAAATTTGTGGATGTAGTTAAAAAAAAAGAACAAAAAACAAAGGCCAGCCTTTTGACTTTGAAAAACCTGACCTCTCTGTGCCTCAGGTTCTTCCTCTATAAATTGGAGCAATTGGACTATGATACTTAATTAGTGCTGATGGTCTTTAACTCTGTGATTCTGTGAAGGTAATTGGTAAATGTACTACTGATGGGCCCAGACTACTTCCTACATTACATCAAGAGGTTAGGGTGTTGTAATGTCAGATTTCCTGTGTTCTAATTAGTTATCTAATGTGGTGTCATGACAGAAGGCTAAATATCAATTTAGCGAAAATCAAATTTTCCTGAAATAGAATTTGGAGCCATGGTCTGATATTCCAAATGGACTATTAATATAAAATAATTTAAAATAATACTCACCCAGAACATCTATATATGAGATAAATATTCAGCTATGAGTAGCAGAAAACCCAAAACAAAAAGTGGCTTAAAACAAGATTAAATTTTATTTCTCACTCATGTAATAGTTGGCACAAGTCTGGGATGGAGCTCCATGACATCAGGGACTGCTTACCAATTGTCCCTTTTTCCTTCTTAGCACTCTACCCTCGCTCTTGGGTGTAAACCATATTCTTATTGAGCAAGATGGTGATATCCACATTACAGGAAGCAGAATGGAGAGAGGGATGAAGCAGAAAGTAGAAGGTACCTTCACTGCTCTGTTAAGCATAATTATGAGATATTTCCATGTGAATCATCACATGTGAATCCGTGAGACATATGGCCATGCATAGCTGCAAGGAAAGGTGGGAAGTATAGCCATATGCCTCACTAAAAGTTCTACCTATAGTGGAAGAAAGGAAGAAAAGATACTGGGGGTGGGGAGTCCACTACAATCTGGTTGATGATAAATGAAAGGGAAAACTAAGGAGCATTTGCCATTGTATCTCTTCCATTAAAGAAGGAGTGTTTTCTATTTCTAGTAGGTGATACTGGTTCTCAAAATGGAAATGTCATTTTATAGGTGAAGAGCTGACAATGTAATGGGAACATCTCTTAAGAATATGTGATTCTCGGGGCGCCTGGGTGGCGCAGTCGGTTAGGCGTCCGACTTCAGCCAGGTCACGATCTCGCGGTCCGTGAGTTCGAGCCCCGCGTCAGGCTCTGGGCTGATGGCTCGGAGCCTGGAGCCTGTTTCTGATTCTGTGTCCCCCTCTCTCTCTGCCCCTCCCCCGTTCATGCTCTGTCTCTCTCTGTCCCAAAAATAAATAAAAGGGGCGCCTGGGTGGCGCAGTCGGTTAAGCGTCCGACTTCAGCCAGGTCACGATCTCGCGGTCTGTGAGTTCGAGCCCCGCGTCGGGCTCTGGGCTGATGGCTCGGAGCCTGGAGCCTATTTCCGATTCTGTGTCTCCCTCTTTCTCTGCCCCTCCCCCGTTCATGCTCTGTCTCTCTCTGTCCCAAAAATAAATTAAAAACGTTGAAAAAAAAAATTTAAAAAAAAAAAAAAACAAAAATAAATAAAAAATGTTGAAAAAAAAAAATTAAAAAAAAAAAAAAAAGAATATGTGATTCTCTTTTCTGTAACTGGGTTAATGCATAAGATCTTCCAAGAGAGAATTGCTAGGTCAATTTCCTGGTTTGAATTCATGAGTTGATATTAAGATTTATGAACCAGGCTCTTGTGAGTTTAGTTAGTGTGAATTTTTCCCACTGAGCCCAGTAGCCCCCAAGAGAACTGATCAAGCAGAGAATAGACCTAACCCTAGATGTACAATGACTTTAGAGAGAACATATGCCTTGTAAGGCTTCATTTGACCTGAGCCACCCATCTTATTCTTGATCTTGAAAAGGGAGAAAAATTACAAACTTATAAATAGTCTCTAATATATCCATCTACAAAATCAAAATAATAGTGTTTTGCATGATGAAGATTAGTAGTGGTCTTGTAAAAATTTTTTTATATAGGAAAGAGCCTCTAAGGGCTAATGATATTGCAAGTCTTGACTCTTAAAAACCCATTTAGAGAAGAATTATTCACTGTTTTGGAATGATTATGACCTTTTCAGAATTTTTGAAAATACAAAATCAGCAAAACCAGACTCACCCCCAGAATATTGAAATAACATGTTTCATCTGTGCCATTATCTCAGCTGTTCCATAGTCTGCCTAAAATCCTCTTAAGGATGATGTCTTCCCATATCTTTCTTAAAAGAACAAAGCGATCCCAGTAGACAAAGGAGAGCCTTTGAGGCTATGCATAGGACTATAATATCTATAAACCTGAGGCAATACAAGGTAAACTATCTATAAACTTAAGGTAATCATCACCAGTGTCAAAGTACCAGACAGCCTGTACACTTCGCTGGCTTCATAACTATTTGAGGTTTGCTAAGTTAGTCATGAACATCTTAGATGGTGTTTTATGGCTATAGAATTCTCCTATAAAATTAAGATCTAAAAACTGATAGGCTTTTGATTTACACAGATCAGCCATCTATAACTGTTGTTGAAGAAATGTAGCTAAACTAATTCCCATTTCCCAGAATTCCCTATTCCTAGTCACATCAGAAAGAAGTCCACTTGTGGCCCAGGCTCAGAGATTTGGATTGGAAAAGAATGGCCCAGGAAAACGTGGCCTAGACTCATATTATCCCTGACACGAGAAAATTCAGACGCTAATTCCAATGCTAACCTTGCAACAAAGAACTAGAAAAGACCCTGATAATGTTGATGAACACTCACTATATACCAGGTACACCCTCCAGAGACAGATGTGGTAACTATCCCCACTTAACATATGAGGGAATTGAGACTTGCCCACAGCCATAGTGAGGGAAATGACTAAGGTTGAATCTGCACTTAATGCCTCTGCTATGGCATCTTCCATAGAGCTCACTTACTGCGGTGGAGCCCTCTGATTTACCCTCATTTCCTGGCTGATGAATTTCTAAACCACAGAGACATTGTTTTCTCTCATTTTAAGGCTGTACAATAACAGAATCTTCAATCAACAGAATCTTTTTCATTTGTTAACTTGTTCTTGTTTTACTACTCTAGAAGTGCTTGTGGTTTACTTAACTTCCTTGTTTAGGTTTTAGTACGTATAGTTTATGCCATGTAATCTTCCTTCTTCGGGGATTCTAAGCTGTACAAATGAATTCTAAAAAGCCATTACCTTTTTGGTAATTGAGAATTCACCAATAAAGTTCTGGAATTAATGTGCTCAACCCAGAACTTTCAAGAATAGGAGGTAACCTATAAAAGTTTATAGAGGACCTTCTTGGCACTTCGCCCAAAGTAACTTGAACAGGGTCTGTCTGTGCACCTTCCCAGTGGTTCAGGTTTGATTTAGAGTTAGCCACAACTCAGCCACTTTTATGATACAATTTACAAAAGGTGATCCATATGTAAAGGAAATGTAGTGCCTTCTAATAACCTTTCGTATACTTGAATATAATTATTAAGTTACCTTATCTATAGACTGAACAAACTCAAGTCCTTTAATTAAAAATAATAATAATAATAACCTTTCATGACGGCTCCATTAAACAGAGTTGCATTGATTTCTGTCTGGTAACCTGTGTTTTTCCAGGGAGTTACAAGTGATTGTTCGTGTATTTTCTGTGGACAAACGTCTTAAATACAACTGACCTCTCCAGATTATCACAGCTGACTTTTTCCTTTATTTAAAGAGTGGCTCTTTTTCTGTCTTTCAGGCCACTCTGGCTCTTTGTTCAGGATGTGTTCTTGGTTATCACGTATACCCAGCAACTCCCAAGTGATGTTTTCAATAGTCAGTGCTGTTTCCAGAAATGCCATGACATTTTCAGAATCAGAATAAAATAAACTTTAATTAATTTTAATTTAAAAGACACAGTTCTTTGTCACAGATTGGAGAAAAATAAAGGGACACAATTAAATGGGATGTGAGATCTTGGAGTAGATCCTAGAAAAGAAAAAAAATCAATAGAAAAACTGGTGAAATTTGAAGTCGGCAGTACAGTAGTGTTACACCAGTCTTGATTTCCTGTCCTGGTGGTTGTGTAAGATTTTAACGTTAGGGGAAGCTAGGTGAAAGGTTTATGGTAACTTGTGCAGCTTCTCTGAAAATCTAAAATTATTTCAAAATTAAAAGTTTAAATATACATGTATATTCACAGCTCCAAATTGTTTGGTAATTATATTGTTGGCCTTTCTTGAGTCTCTCTCTAAGGCAACAACAATGAACCAGGATGCATCAGCATACTCACTGCTCACAGGAATCCCAGAAATCATTTGCACATCCATTGAAACACTAACAGTAGGATGCAACAGTAGGATGCAGTAGGATCTTATGGGAAGAAGAAAGGATTTGGATTCAGATGTGAGTTTCAGTCCCTCTTCCACCATTCACTACTGTTTTCAGTAGGGCAGCTACCTTGACCTTTGTTAGTCTCAATTCCTTCATCTGAATACAAAGTATAATACCCATCCCACAGTGATTTTAAGAATTAAATGAGATTTATATATGTGAATGCTAGTTATAAACTCTAAAACACTATGCAAAATGTTCACTTTGGTTCATATCCTAAAGAATTGTTTGAAGAAAAAAGATTCTCCAGTTTCAGAGATTTTTAAGGTTATTTTTTTTCCCTAGATTAATTGTATTGTAGCATTGAGTGCAATCAGAATCCATAGGTGATATATTTATAATTGTGTTTACATTATTTTGAGTCTTTTATCATTAACAGTCAGTTTGAACTTGAACCAATATGACTAAGAACCACAAAGCAGTAAGCTGAATATTGTATAGTATACTTAACATAGAGATTTTACATGAACATTATTTTTACTTATTTAAGCCAATGTCTAGCCCTTTTGCTTTAGAAGTCATAACACTAAGAAGAGAATTTCAAATATGAAAGCTCCAAATTTGTTGGTTTTCCTGAAATTTAAAGTGAAAGTCATCAGTGGAAGCTGTGGATCTACTTTCAAAAAAGACCCTAGAAAGGTACAATGTCCAGTCTACCAATTATATGAGGCTTATATACAAACTTGTAGTTTGTTTCCAAAAGTAAGTTATTCTATAACAAATTGGGAAAAAAAAAAAAAAAAAAGCTCAGCCAATATATTTAAGTAGTGCTGAGGTGTCTGTGGCGAAATTTAATTTTTTTAAATTTTACATCTAAGGGTTATAAAGTTGATTCTAAATCCATATTTCAGGTGGTTTAATGCTCTGATTCAGTACCTGGTGAAGGACTGCTGTTTGGTTTCAATCAGATGTTAATTATTCTTCTTGCTTTGTCTTGATTTTTAGCTGTTTCATTAAAGCAGCCTCATGTAGATCAATCAGGCTCTTTTTCAAAAATCCCAATCTGAAACCAAGACCAGGGGTGCCTGGATGGCTTAGTAGATTAAACATCCAACTTCCACTCAAGTCATGATCTCACAGTGTAAATTCTAGCCCCTCACTGGGCTCTGTGCTGACAGCTCAGAGTTTGGAGCCTGCTTTGGATTCTGTGTCTCCCTCTCTCTCTGCCCCTCCCTCGCTTGTGCTCTGTCTCTCTCTCTCCCTCTCAAAAATGAGTAAACATTAAAAAAAAATTTTTTTAATTTAAAGCCAAGACCAAAAGGCCAAAGAAATAGAAGATCTCGTGAAGTCAGAGCTGCTCATCAGTAGTCCTCAATTGCTTATCTTTTTTTTTTGGAGTATCTAGTTTTAGTGAACCACAAATTAAACAAAATGTCTCTCAAGACAGGGCAGAAACACATAATTTTAAACTTTGTATTAGTATCAATATATTGGTACATTCTAAAAATGCTGATCTGCAGCAGATTCTTTTTTTTTTCAATTGCTTATCTTTGAAGAAGAGAAATATTAAAAAGATTGTTACCGAGTTGGTAAAATGAAAAAATAAAATCTGTTATCCTCAAGCAATGCATTTTCCAATTTAGTAAAAAAGTAGTTTATTAAGAATAGATGGAAACTTCCTTAATATATGGTATGTATATGTGTGCCTGTGTCTGTGTCTCAGTGCTATACACATCCTATTTATTTATTTTATTTATTTATTTTTTAATGCTTATTTATTTTTGAGACAATGCGAGAGACAGAGTGCAAGCAGCGGAGGGGCAGAGCAGACAGAGGGAGACACAGAATCCGAAGCAGGCTCCAGGCTCTGAGCTGTCAGCCCAGAGCCAGACGCGGGGCTCAAACTCACGAACTGTGAGATCATGACCTGAGCCAAGGTCGGATGCTCAACCTACTGAGACACTCAGGCACCCCTACACATCTTATTTATTGATAAAACAACAATCTCATAAGATTATGAGGAAAACAATTTCCATTGTATTTTTAACATTGTTCTAATGTTAGATTAGATGTTCATTGTTAGATTAATGTTCGTTGTTAGATAATTGAGAGAAGAAACAGTGTATATAATTTGTAAAAGAGGAATTAAAATCATTAGATAATTATCCTAAGCAAATGTTGATTTAAGATGGATAGCCACAGGATATTTATGAAATATCTAATAATCCTTATGGAAAATTTTCCTCACCAAATCTGTCCCAAAAAGGCCAGGATTTTCAACCAAGTCTTTTAAATAATAATCAAATTTGAAAAATCCTTACAAATCTTTACAAACAACACAGGGAACCTTTTTCTATTTACATTTACAGTTAAATTTCTGTTGTAGCCTCCTTAGTAAGTAATGTATGCACATATTATAAGATATAAAAGGTATTCTATTTATTTATTTTTTAATGTTTATTTAGTTTTGAGAAAGAGAGAGAGAGCATAGGCAGGGGAGGGGCAGAGAGAGTCCAACGTGGAGCTCGAACCCGTGAACCACAAGATCATGACCTGAGCCGAAGTTGGAGGCTTAACCAACTGAACCACCCAGGTTCAGTATTTTAAACAGATATTTGATGAAAAGTCAGTCTTCCTCCAGCCCTGTCAGAAACAGTCACTGGTACCAGTTTTTTATATATCCTTTAAGAGATGTTTTAGGCATATGCAAAGCTAGTTTCTCTCTTAATCTTTTTACATTTATGGTAATGTGCCACATACACAGTTCTGTACCTTGTTTTTATTTTGTTTACTTAGTAATATTATCATGCAAACTGTGCCAAATCAGCACAAAATACATTTTTAATCACCCAGTGCTCATCATTATAGGTGCACTCTTTAATCCCCATCACGTATTTTACCCATTTCCCCCCCCCCCCCCCGCCCACCTCTCCTCTGGTAGCCATCAGTTTGTTCTCTATAGTTAAGAGTCTGTTTCTAGGTTTGTCTCTCTCTTTTTCCCCATTGCTCGTTTGTTTCTTAACTTCCACATATGAGTGAAATCATATGGTATTTATCTTTCTCTGACTGACTTATTTTGTTTAGCATTACATTCTTTAGCTCCATCCATCCATGTTGTTGCAAATGGCAAGATTTCATTCTTTTTATGGCTGAGTAGTATTCCACTGTATATATATATACACCACATTTTCTTTATCCATTCATCAATCAGTGAACTCTTGGACTGTTTCCATATTTTGGCTGTTGTAAATAATGGGGCAGGGGCACCTGGGTGGCTCAGTCGGTTGGGCGTCCAACTTCAGCTCACGTCATGATCTTACAGTCTGTGAGTTTGAGCCCCGCGTCAGGCTCTGTGCTAACAGCTCAGAGCCTGGAGCCTGCTTTGGATTCTGTGTCTCCTTCTCTCTCAGCTCCTCCCCTGCTCATGCTCTGTCTCTCTCTGTCTCAAAAATAAATAAAAACATTAAAAAAAATTTTTTTAATAAAAAAATAAAAAATAATGGGGCAATAAATATGGGGGTGCATGTATCCCTTTGAATTAGTGTTTTTGTATCCTTTGGGTAATACCCAGTAGTGCAATCGCTGGATCGTAGGGTAGTTCTATTTTTAACTTATTGAGTAACCTCCATACTGTTTTCCAGAGTGGCTGCCCAGTTTTCATTCCCACCAGCAGTGCAAGAGGATTCCTTTTTCTCCACATCCTCCCAACACCTTTGTTTTCTTGTGTTGATTTTAGTCATTCTGACCAGTGTGAGGTGATATCTCATTGTAGTTTTGATTTGCATTTCCCTGATGATAAGTGATGGTAAAGCATCTTTTCATATGTCTGTTGGCCTCTGTATGTCTTTTGGTTAATTTTTCGTTTCGTTTTTTATGTCTTTTTTGGAGAAATATCTTCATGTCTTCTGCCCATTTCCTAATTAGATTATTTTTCAGTGTTGAGTTTTATAAGTTCTTTATGTATTTTTGATACTAGCCCTTTATTGAATATATCATTTGCAAATATCATCTCCCATTCTCTAGGTTGCCTTTTAGTTTTGTTGATTATTTCCTTTGATGTGCAGAAGCTTTTTAATTTGATGTAGTCCCAATAGCTTATTTTTGCTTTTGTTTCCTTTGCCTCAGGAGACATATCTATAAAAAAGTTGCTACAGCCAATGTCAAAGAGGTTACTGCCTGTGTTCGCTTCTAGGATTTTTATGGTTTCAGATCTTACAGTTAGGTCTTTAATCCATTTTTAACTTATTTTTGTGTATGGTATAAGAAAGTGGTCCAGTTTCATTCTTTTACAAGTTGTTGTTCAGTTTTCCAAATGCCATTTGCTGAGGAGACTTTTTTCCATTGGATACTTTTTCCTGCTTTGTCAAAGATTAATTGACCATAGAATTGTGGCTTTATTTCTGGGTTTTCCATTCTGTTCCATTGACCATGTGTCTGTTTTTGTGCCAGTACTATACAGTTTCGATTTCTACAGCTTTGTAATATAACTTGAAGTCTGAAATTGTGATGCCTCCAGCTCTGCTTTTCTTTTCCTAGGTTGTTTTGGCTATTTGGGGTCTTTTGTAGTTCCATACAAATTTTAGGATTGTTTGTTCTAGTTCTGTGTGAAAAATGCTGTTGATATTTTGATAGGGATTGCATTAAATGTGTAGGTTGCTTTGGATAGTATGGACATTTTATCAGTATTTTTTCTTCCAATCCATGAGCATGGAATGTCTTTCCATTTCTTTATGTTGTCTTCACTTTCTTTCATCAGTGTTTTATAGTTTTCAGAGTACAGGTCTTTCACCTCTTTGGTTAGGTTTATTCCTAGGTATCTTATTTACAACATTTTTTAACAACTGCAAAATTAGTTTATGGTGATAAACTATAACCAGTTACATATTTAGGTTGCTTCCAACCTTTTGCTATTACAAGCAGGACTGCAAAGAAGAGCCTGGTATATATGTGTTTTTGAGTAGACATGTAAGCACATTTGAAAGTTAAATTCCTAAATGTGGAATTGCTGGGTCAATGGGTAAATCCATGCATAATTTTGTCAAGTTGTTCTCATGGAGGCTGACAGTTTTACTAATTGACAATGTCACTAATGTGTGAGTGCTTACTAATGGGTAATATCAACTACTGGATAATATCAACTTTATAATATATTAGATTCCTATATGAATTTAGACTGCTCTCCAGCTTTCTTGTATCCACCAGGGTAGGCTAGGTTAAACCGCCATAACAACCTCAAACTCTTAGTGGTTTATAATAAGAAATTTCTTTCCTTTTGGTACATGTCCATCAAGGGTCGCTGGAGGCTCAGCACCATGACTTTCACTCAGTAACTTAGGCCAACAGGGTTGCCACCATCTTGAACATTGCTCTTTGTCCTGGCTAAAGGGAAGAGGGCCCTGAAGAATCTCACACCATCAGTATAGTCATACATGTGCCCAGAAGATGGAAAACGAGATATTTGGCAAACTGCAGCTATGATTAATTATCACATCTCTGTTCTGTCCTGTAATCTGTCAGTTCATGTGGTAGTAACACAAGTTTTTCTTTTTTGGAATATGTCTGCTATTTTCCCATTTTCATTTTTCCTGTTGAACTGGAACTAGCTTCTCTAACTACCCTCCAGCCTCCAGAAAAAAAGCCAAATTATGGCAGTATTTTTCATTTTGTCTGCATTAAATCTATAGATTTAAAGAAAATTGATAATCTTTATAATATTGAGTTTCCACAACCAAGAAGCAGATATATATTTTCAGTTATTTACATCTTCTTTTGTATCTTTCATATTTTCTTAATATAGATTGTGTATATTTATTAGTAAGTATTCTTTTTTATTTTACTGTCATCTGCAAATAATCATTTAAATTCCTTCTGTATAATCAAGTTGGTTTTCTTGAAGGAATAGAAAAGATAACCATTTCTCAAATAACATATCCATAACATAATCAAAAAAATTTTTTTAAAGTTCATACTGAAGATTTTTCTTTTCATGATCCATCTTTTTAATAATTCTAGTAAATAAGTAGATTAGCATTACACCAACAATAATACATTTACTCCAGCAACTAGAAGCACTTACCAGTTTTTAAGAATTATATTTGTTTTGTGCTCTGCAGGTGTCTATTATGCCCACCTGTACAAGAACCCAGGAGATGATGAGCCATTAATGTAGAATAAGATCTGGCTCTAAAGAAAGAGGCTCACTGGCCCATTCATCAAACTTGAGAGATGTTGAAAATTAAACATCCCCAGGTAATTAGAGTATGGTTTTGAGTGACACAGGCATTGCTCTCCTGTTACATTTTTATTTCTTTTGTTGTGAGAAAAAACATTTGTGGGGGGAATCAGCTTATTTCTAAAAGTAAGCAGGTATATTACATTTAGGGTTTGTTTTCATGCTAAGAATGAGAACTGCTCATTACGTCTCATTTCTTTGTACTGCCTTTGTAATTATGATGTAAAGTTCAACCTGAGAGTATTTTCCTTCTTTACAACTTCTCATTTTGTACTCCTATCTCAGCATTATTCTGCTCTTTTTCCTACAATCCATACTCTTTTAAGAGTTCCGTCCTTAATCACAAGACCGAATCACAAGACTGAATTAAATAGAAGTTGGTCATTAAGTGCTGATAAGCGGATTATTTGTGAAATTATATTGTATGTATGGTTGTGCTTAGGACAGAGGTCAGAAAGGAATACAAGACATCAAATTTGAATACCTCACCATCATCAAAGTGAAGTCTCATAAAAATCCGATGGAATGATTTAAACTGAAAATAGAGACTTTACACAAAAATGGAGAGAAAGTCTTTATGGAGCCAACGCAGAATAATTACTGGGAATATGACAGAGTAAAAAGAGACCCACCAAAATAACAAACATCTGAAATATAAAATGTATAAGAAGACAGAGTTCAGTTGTGGCGAGCAAAGGTAGCACCATAGCCTTGATTTTAGAACTTGGGCACTACCAACAAAGAGAAAAGCTGTGTACAAAACCAGAGAAAACAATGGTAATAGAAGAAGCAGGGGGAAAAAAAAAAAAAACTGAAATGTAGAAGGAATGGAATTGTCAATAATAGGACTGAAAAGAGTAAAAGACACAAAGACTATTAAAAAGAACTAGTTAGAATTAAAAAAAAAAAACACCTTGAAGCACCGTGGTAAAAATATTTTTTTAAAAAATGTACATCCCTTAAGGGGAAAAAAATCTTATCAGGATAGTGGAGTGGTCAGGGCACCTAGTGGCTCAGTGGATTGAGCGGGTTGAGCATCTGATTCAGCTCAGGTCTTGATCTCACAGTTGGTGAGTTCGAGCCCTGCATCGGGCTCTGTGCTGACGGCTCAGAGCCTGAAGCCTACTTCGGATTCTGTGTCTCCCTCTCTCTGCCCTCCCCCGCTTGCACTCTGTCTCTCTCTTTCTCTCTCTCTCTCAAAAATAAATATTAAAAAAATTTTTTTAAAGAATAGTGGAGTGGTCAATAAAATTCAGGCCAAATGGAAAGATTCAGGTTAAAATTCATGGAATAGACAAATAGGTTATAACAAATCCTGTATACCTAGTTTTTTGCTCCTGCAACTCTCCTCCAAATAATGGGGGGGGGAGGGAGTGTTACAAATAGGAAGAAGTTTCAGTAAAGGAAAAACTGAAGTTATTGTAGAGAAAAACCAACCTTTGCCTCCAGGTTGAGAGTTTGACATGTACTTATTTTCCAGATTTGACACTTAAAGACAGTATACTCACATACCTACTTACCAGTTTAACACTAGAAATAACTATCCTCTGGAGGATGAAAGATAAAAATGACCTTAGACTTGTAACTCAGATAACACAAGATGCATTTAGAGAAATATTTACAGAATACCAACCAATTATCTTGTCTAGTTGTCTGCCTTTTGAAGATGAAAGATTTTTGAGCCCTGATATCTTAGAATCTCCAATAGCCCAGTACCAGAGGAGATTACAAAAGACTGGGAATGCAGAGGAAATTTCTGAAAGTGATAGACTGGAGCACTTTGAAGGAAGTGAGTTGGTGGTACCATCTAAGAGGAGCAGCTTAGGTACTCAGGCACAAAGCACCTCAGGGCATGACCTCTACCTGAGGTTCTGCATTCTGGGGTTTGGGCCTCTGCACATACGGAAATGCAACCCTAACCTATACTCAAGGATAACCAGGGCCTAGGAAAATCTTGTTGACCAAAGCTCAGAAGACTATCAATTTACAGACTTATCATGAGAAATAGAATTTTCAGGTGAACCAGGGGCACCTGGGTGGCTCAGTTGGTTAAGCATCCAACTCTTGGTTTCAGCTCAGGTCATGATCTCACAGTTTGAGCCTCATATCCAGCTCTGTGCTGACAGCGTCGAGTGCTTGGGATTCTCTCTCTCCCCTGCTCTCTCTGACCCTCCCTCTCTTGTTCTTTCTGTCTCTCTTAATAAATGAATAAACTTAAACAGTTTTTTGTTAAAAAAAAAAAAAGGAATTTTCAGGTGAACTCAAGTGTTGACTAGGCAGGAGTAAAACTTTTGTAGTTTCTCTTATGTAAGTCACATGGGGGAAACGGAATTAAAATTACTGTATAACTTTGGTACATTAGAATAGATTTAGAATCAAGGAGTGTAAGTGATCTTAAGCAGTGTTTCTCTGCTAAACTTGGAAGTATTCTAACGTGGTATAGGGATGCTTTCTGGGGGACCTAAATGCTTGACATTCACTGGTGCACTGTAGATATGGCAGGAAATGTATGCTTAATTCTGTACATATACTTTATGCTTCTATACAAATGGACTTCTAATACTTGCTCCCTTTAAATCTTTTAATACCAGGGAAGCCTGGGTGGCTCATTCGGTTAAGCGTCTGACTTCGGCTGAGGTCATGATCTCACCATTTGTGAGTTCGAGCTCTGCGCAGAGCTCTGTACTGACAGCTCAGAGGGAGCCTGCTTCAGATTCTGTCTCCCCCTCTCTCTCTGCCCCTCCCCCACTTGCACCCTGTGCTCCTCTCTCTCTCAAAAATAAACATCAAATCTTTTAATACCATTGGCTCTACCAGCTTTTATAGACATAGACAAATACTAGTCAGATACATCACTGGATTTTTTCTTTTACTTTAAATACAAAAAATTAAAAAGATGCAGAAAATTCCATAATGAAGACTCTGTCCTCCTAGATACCTCATCCCCTCACCAAAAGCAGCTCATGTTATCAATTTCTTAGGCATCTTTCCAGAGATGCACACATTCAAATTCCTGTATTCTTTAGTAGTGAAATATACCAAATCCAACTCATAATAGATGTGTTGTGGTTTTATTGGCCTCTGACAAAGTAGAGAACAGTCAGCTTGGACTGAGCTGCAGAGGCTCCACATCTGCTCCTGACTATTAATAGAGACATAGAACCTGCCATCTAATTCTTTTAGGCTCAAGTTATTGCAGTAGAGCCAGGTCCTGGCCAGCCTAGTAAGGCCACACTGTGGCTCATCAGCTGAACCTCAGTCACAGGTCTGAGAGAATAATCTCTTCTGCAGTTGTTTTCCTATGCTCTAGCTAAACAAACAAGGATGTATCTTGGTTTTCTTATGTTTGTAATTCATTCCTGAGACCATCTTTGGTTATGCTTAGAAGACAAAAAGATTGCATCTTCTAAAGCACATACTGTTTGGGCACTGTCCCATTTGGGCAGGGTCTTGAGAGACAACTTGTAAATTTTCTATTTTATTGTCAGAACAATGAGCCAGAGATCACCTAGTTCAAAGTAAAGTTATATTTGGTGAGAATATATTTATAACAATTATTTTAAATGGTGATATATAAGTAAAAAGCCTGATTGAAAGTCACTATGTTCATTTGCCTTGGTGTATGTTTTGTAGCTAGTTGTTCTTGGGGTCTCACTGCTCAGAGCTGTGAGTGCTTTATTAAGATTTATTTTTATGTAGGCATTTAGTCACACCTACCCTAAAAAATTTTTCCATGTTAGGCTCCAAAGTAAATATACAAAAAGCAGTAGCTTTTCTCTATGCCAGGAATAACCAGCTTAGAAAACATAATGGAAGAAAAGATCCCATTCATAATAACAGCAAAAGTACATGTAATAACTAGGAATAAACTAAAGGAAAGTATAAAACCTGTATGAATATAGCTATAAAGTCTACTGAAAGGCATAAAATGAAACTAGAATAAATGAAAAATAAGTTCCCTGAAGTAAGCTATAAATTTAATATACTTTCAGTCAACTTCCCAACAGGATATCTTTTGTTTATCTGAAAAAAAAAAAAAAGGTATAAGAAAGCCTTGAGGAGTACCTGGGTGGCCCAGTCGTTGAGCATCTAACTCTTGGTATCAGCTCGGGTCGTGATCCTAGGGTCATGGGATAGGGCCCCATGTTGGGCTCCGTACTCTGAGTATGGAACCTGCTTAGGATTCTCTGTCTTCCTCAGCCCCTCTCCCATATGCATGCACGTGCTCTCTCAAATAATAATAATAATAATAATAATAATAATAATACATAAAGGCTTACTGAAAATATTAAAAAAGAAGAGTAATAATGGAAATATTGCCCTATCATGTACTAATTATTGGTATGATAAAGCTATATTAAAACAAAACATTGCATGCTGGTGCAGGCCATTATCACAGATAGAAAAAAGTGAAGGGACTGCAGAATCCAGGAACAGACCCAGACATATGTAAAAAGTGACTCTGAAAAAGGTAGAATTTTAAGACAGTGGAGAAAGAGCTTTACAAATGCCTTTGCAATAGATGACTAACCATTTGGAAAAACAATTTTAGGCCTTTTTTCCATGCAATAGTTTCTAGATGGGTTAAATACCATGTAGGTATTAAGAAAGAATATAGGTGAGAATTTCTATTATCTGATGTGGGAAAATCAAAGATAGAAATCATAAGGGAAAGGCAACAAACTTGGTGGCAATAGGGCCAGGCAGAAAATTGAATCACTCAAGTACACTTGGGTAGAAAACAAAATCATACAGTCCTTGATTCATTTCTTTCTTTCTTTCTTTCTTTCTTTCTTTCTTTCTTTCTTTCTTTCTTTCTTTCTTTCTTTCTTTCTTTTGATAGAGGTAGAAATATTTATCTACTTTGAGAAAAGTAACAGGATAATTACAAGTGACCTACTGACATTTGGTTCAGAGTTAGGGAGTATTAGGGGATAGTGGAAATTGTGATAAATGAGAGCATAGTGACTTAGCCCAGGGGTGCACTTTACCCTACTATGTAAGAATGTCCCCTCCTCACCTCCCAGTTGCACAGCAACATAGCAGCTTGGAGGCCCGAAGACCACTGAGCAATTGTTGCCCTGCAAGAATGAAGCCCAAAATTATTAGATCTTCTGATCTTTTTCCATGTAAAGCTGGACATTGCAAATTGTGTATATATATATATATATATATATATATATATATATACACACATATATATACATATATATACATATATATGTATATATATGTGTGTGTATATATATATATACATATACACACACATATATATACATATATACATATATATATATATGGAGCAGAGAGAGGGAGAGAGAGAATCCCAAGGAGGCTTCACACTGTCAGCACAGAGTCCCAGTTTGGGACGCCAATTCACTAATTGTGAGATCGTGACCTGAACCAAAATCAGGAATCAGATGTTTAATCTACAGAGCCACCCAGGTGCCCCACAAATTGTATATCTCCCAAATTTAAACTGTTATTCTCAATTTTTAAAACTTTGTATATGCCAAACAAAACATATTCACAAGCCCAGATTTAGCTCATAAGCCTCAAGTTTGTGAACTCCACTGTATAGTTTTAGTTTTGGTTTCGTGATTATGCTTACCTGCTTAAAGATGTTGGGATGCTCTCTACCTTTTTTGTTTTTTCTTTGTTTCTGTACTCTGGGTCAGTTTTTTTGGTAGTGGAATTATCTGTACAAGTTTAGATGGAGTTCCACCTCCATTGCCATCAGTGTCTGGACCTTTTTATGAAGACACAGTTGTATATTTTCAAGATTTCTTCTTGAGCCAGTTTGGTTCCTATTCCTATAAAATTCTATATATTCCTATAAAATCATACATTTATAAATGAATTCTCTTATAAGAGATTTTTTAAAATGTCAGCATAACACTAGTTTTTATCTTTTTCACATTCTTAATATTTTATTGGTTAGTTGGTTGATTTCAGTTCCCCTGTGGAATTTTTTGTTTGTTTTAACCCATCTATTTCTGTTTGACCTTTATTAATACATTTTTCTAGTTTATTCTGTTTGATTTACTCTTTTTCTAGCTTCTAAAGTGAATTCTTTTGCTCATTTATTTTCATAAAGATTGGTAATACAAGATTGAAGATTATGAATTTTTCTCTTAGTACAAGGCTTTTTCCTCCAATGTGATTAATTTCTAAATGGTCTATAATTTATTTTGATTACCTCTTGGACCCAAGTCATTTCAAAGATTATTTTTTGAATTCCCAAGTAGTTAGTTTTCTTTTGTTTATCTTTTTACTGTTGAGTTAATTTTATTGTATTGTGGGCACAGAATGTGGTCTTTTAAATGTTCCTTATAATAAACAGTTTATCTAAATGTAGATGTTCCAGAGTCATTTGAAAAGAATGTGTTTTCTCTGTAAGATACAAAGTTCTAAATGTATATGTATTATTTGTTAATGGTATTGTTTATATTCTCTCTCTCTCTCTCTCTCTTTAGGCTGCACCATGGTTATATTTTTACCAAATTCTTAGTGTGTTTCTAATAACCTTTGCTTCTGTATTTGGATGCTGTGTTAAGTAAAGGTTTATGTCTATATGTCTTATTTGGTTATATATACCTCTCATTTTTTAATCATAAAGCATCATTGTTCCATGTAACCTGTTTCTGCCTTCATTTCTACTTGTTCGAAATTGGCACTTATACAATATTTACCTGAGATATTTTTGCTCATTTTTCCTATCACCATCCTCATTTAGAAAATTCTTAGAGGGGCGCCTGGGTGGCGCAGTCGGTTAAGCGTCCGACTTCAGCCAGGTCACGATCTCGTGGTCCGTGAGTTCGAGCCCCGCATCAGGCTCTGGGCTGATGGCTCGGAGCCTGGAGCCTGTTTCCGATTCTGTGTCTCCCTCTCTCTCTGCCCCTCCCCCGTTCATGCTCTGTCTCTCTCTGTCCCAAAAATAAATTTAAAACGTTGAAAAAAAAAATTAAAAAAAAAAAATTCTTAGAATTGTCAAGTATTTTCTTATAAACAGCATATAACTGATTATTGTTTTTATGTAGTCTTAGAGTCTCTTTTTTATTAAGGGGATTTAAACCATTTATTTTCCTCATAATTAACTTTAGATCTTGTTCCTACCATTTTATTTTATATTTCCTTCATTTGCTTTCTTATGACTACTCCCCCACACATACAACTTTTGTTCCTTCTCAGATTTTACTAAAATGATCCAGTTTTCTTTGCTTCATAGTCTTCCCTCCTAGTCATGAAAGCTATACATCCCATTTGTGGCTCACTACATTTTAACACATGTATTTTTGTGTTTGATTTTTTTTGTTGTTATTTTTTGTAGATGCTTTTTATCAAGTCAAGGAAGTTCCCTTCTAATCCTGTATTTCTGGGGGTTTTTATATTGAATTGATGTTGAATTTTGTCAGATGCTTTTTTTTTTTGCGTTAATTATTATGGTTATATGATTTTTTGTATCCTTTAGCTGTTTAATATAGTGATTGCATTGATTTTTTTAAAAAAATATTAAGCCAGCTTTACATCCTTGGAATAAGCTCCACTTGGTCCTGATATAAAATTCTTTTTATATATTACTGAATTCTAGTTGCTAAATTCTGTTGAGAATTTTTATGTTTATGTTCATGAGATACTGTCCTTATCTGCTTTGGCAACCAGGGTAATACTAGCTTCAAAAAATTAATTAGAAAGTATTTCCTCCTGTTTTCTGCAAGAGATCTTCAATAATTGGTTTTAATTCTTCTTTAAACATTTGGTAGAATTCTCGGGTAAAATCATATGGGCCTGGAGCTTTCTTTTTTGTGTATTTTTAAATGACACACTCAACTGTTAAAAGTTACAAAGCTATTCAAATTACTTTATATTAGAGTTATGGTAGTTTGTGTTTTTTGAGGAATTGGTCTTTTTTATTTAGGTTGTTAAATTTATGTGTGTATGCCCTAATCCTTTTGATGGCTGCAGGATCTGTAGTGATACCTCCTGTTTAATTTTTAATATTGGTAATTTGTGCCTTTTTTTTTTTTAAATCCTTGCTACAGGTTTGTCAGTTTTATTGATCGTTTCAAAGAACAGTCTTGGCTTTTTGTTTCATTGGTTTTCTAGGTCATTTTCCTTTTTTTAATTCATTGATTTCTGCTCTTTATTTCCTTCTTTCTGTTTAAGTTGGGTTTATTTTGCTCGTTTTCTAGAGTCTTGATGTGGAGTTTAGATTGATTTGAAATTCTCCTATTCTAATGTTATACATTTTAGTGGTATGAATTTCCCTCTAGGTACTGCTTGATCTGTGTCCCACCAATGTTGATGTATTGTATTTCCATTTTCAGTCAACTTTACTGTATTTTTTTGTAAGTATCCTTTGAGACCTCTTTTGACCCACGGATTTTAGAAGTGTGTTGTACCCAAATGTTCATAGCAGATTTTTTTGTAATAGCCAAAACTGGAAACAACCCAGATGTCCTTCAGCAGATGAATGACTAAACAAACTGTGGTACATACATAACTGTGGAATAAAAAGGAACAAACTATACATGCAATAACCTACCTGAATCTCCAGAGAATTAGGCTGAGTGGAAAAAGCTAAAAGCTAACTCTAAAAAGTTCCATAATTATTCCATTTATGTATCAATTTGGAAATGACAGCATCTTAGACATGGAGGACATACTGGTCACTGCCAGAGGTTAGGTCCTGAGAGTGAAGGGCAGTAGTGTGTTGTCGTGAAAGAATCCTTCTGGTGTTCGAACTGTTCAGTATTCTTCTCTGTGGCGGTAGATACACACATATGCATGCATGCAGGAACAAGCATAAGGAAAACTGAGGAAATCTGAGTAAGCTTGGTTATATCAATGGCTATCCCGTTTGTGATGTTATCGTTATAAATATAACTAATATATAGTTATGATTTTTTAATGTTTATTTTTGAGCGAGAAAGAGAGAGAGACCGAGCGCAAGCAGGGGAGTGGCAGACAGAGGGAGACACAGAATCCGAAGCAGGCTCCAGGCTCTGAGTTGTCAGCACAGAGCACAATGGGGGCTTAAACTGACGAACTGCAAGATCATGATCTGAGCTGAAGTCAAGCACCTAACTGACTGAGCCACCCAGGCGCCCTGTATAGTTATGATTTATACTGTTCAATGTTAGCACTGTGGGACACTTGGCAAAATATACAAAGGATCTATTATTTCTTACAACTACATGTGAATCTATAATTATGTCAATAAATTCTCAATTAGGGAAAAATATTTTAAAATTCAAAAAAGGAATTAAAATAGTACATTAGAAAATATCCACTCAATACAAAAAAGGTCAGAAAAAAGACATGAGATATATGGAAAACAAATAGCAAAATGGCACATAAACCCAAGCATAGCAATAATAACATTGAATGTGACTAGATTACTTCAACTAAAAGGCAGACATTGGCTGACTGGATTAAAAAAAGGTCCAACAGTATTCTGTCACAAGAGACACACCAAATTCAAAGACAGAAAATGATGGGAAAAGAGAAATCTTGCAAAGAATATGCATAAGAGAGCTAGAGTGGCTATGCCAACAACAGACAAGATAGACTTTTAAAAAAATTATGAGACAAAGACATTTCATAATAAAATGATCAATTTATCAGGAAGATATAACAGTTAAAAACAAATACCCACCTAACAGCTGAGCCCCAAAATACACAAAGCAAAACTGATAAAATTAAAGGGGAAAATAGGAAATTCAACAATAAGAATTGAAAATTTTAAGACCTCACTCTCAATAATGGGTAGAACAGTTACACCAAAAATCACCAAAGATCTATGAAAGTTGAACCAACACTATCAACCAACTTGACTTAACAGGCATTTATAGAATACCTAATGACAGCAGAATACCAATTGTTCTTCAGCACACATGGAATAACCTCCAAAATAGACCATATGCTACCAGGTGTTGGTTAAAATTTTCTTAAAGGGTCACATAGTATTTTAGACTTATTACCTGAATTGTCTTTGTCACAGCCTCAACTCTGCTGTTTTAACTCAAAAGCAGCCATGGACAAAACATCAATGAATAAGCATGACTATGTTCCACTAAACTTTAGTGGAAACTTTATGCTAGGTCATAAAACAAGTCTCTATAAATTTAAAAGGAGTGAAACCTGACAAGATGTGTTCTCTGATCATGATGGAATTAAATTAGATATCACCAAAAGAAGGAAATTTGGGAAACCCACAAATATTTGGAATTAAATACTATATTTCTACATGGCCCATGGGTAAAGAAAACACAAAATTAGAACACATTTGAACTGGATGAAAATGAAAATACAATAACCAAAATAATGGATTGATTACCTAAAGCAATCTATAGAGTCAGTGTAATTTCTATAAAAATTTCAATCATTTTTTTTGCATAAATGGAAAAGCCAGTCCACAAATTCTTATGGAATTGTAAGGGGCCCCCAAAACCAAAACAGTTTTGGGGCGCCTGGGTGGCTCAGTCGGTTAAGCGGCCGACTTCGGCCCAGGTCATGATCTCGCAGTCCATGAGTTTGAGCCCCGCGTCGGGCTCTGTGCTGACAGCTCAGAGCCTGGAGCCTGTTTCGGATTCTGTGTCTCCCTCACTCTGACCCTCCCCCGTTCATGCTTTGTCTCTCTCTGTCTCAAAAATAAATAAACGCTAAAAAAAAAAAATTTTTTTTTAATAAAAAAATTAAAAAACCAAAACAGTTTTGACAAAGAACAGAGTTGGAAAACTTAACACTTCCAGTTCAAAACTTACTATGAAGCTACAGTAATCACAGCAATGTGGTACTGGTATAAACCAATGGAATAGATTTGAGAGTCCAGAAATGAATCCCAACCAGCTATGGCCAGTTGATTTTTGACAAGAGTGTGAAGACCAGTATGGAAAGAACAGTCTAATAAATGATGCTAGGGTAACTGGATATTCACATGCGAAAGAATACAGTTGGATCCCTTTCTCATATCCTACATAAAAATTAACTCAAAATGGACCAGTGACCTAAATATAAGAACTGAAACTAGAAAACTCTTAGAAGAAAATCATAGAGGTAAACTTACATGATCTTAGATTTAGCAATAGATTCCTAGGTATGACACCAAAAGCATGAGCCACAAAAGAAAAAAGATGAATTTGACTTCACCAAAATTTAATCTTTTTGTACATTTAAGGAAATTATCAAAACATAAAAGACAAACTACATAATAGGAGAAAATAATTATAAATTATGTGTCTATTAAGGGTTTAGTATCCAGAATACAGAAAGAACTCTTATTAGCTTAGCAACAAAAAGCCCATTTTAAAAAATGTGCAAAGGACTTAAACAGACTTTTCTCCAAAGAATATAGACAAGTGAAATAAGCATACAAAATGATGTTTAACGTTACTACTCATTAGGGAAATGTACATCAAAATCACAGTGAAATGCCACTTTTATGCCCATGAGAGTGGATATTTTAAAAAATAAAAATCACAGAAAATAAGAAATATTATTGAGAATATGAAGAAAGTTGAATTATGAAGAAAGTACATTGCTGCTGGGAATGTAAAGTGGTATAGCCATTGTGGAAAACAGTTTGATGGTTCCTCAAAAAGTTAAATGTAGAAATATATATGACCCACTAATACCACTTCTAGGAATATATATAAAAGAACTAAAACAGGTGCTAAAGCAAATCCTTATATACAAAGGTTGACAGCAGCACAGTAACCAAAAGGTGGAAAGAACCCAAACGTCCATCAACGGATGAATGGATAAACAAGTTGTAATATATACATACAATGGAATATTGTTCACCCATAAAAAGGAATGAAGTACTGATGCATGCTACAATATGGGTAAAAACCTCAAAAACATGCGAAGAAAGAAATCAGATACTAAGGTCATTTATTGAATGATGCTATATATATGAAATATCCAGAATTGGTAAATCCATAGAAAGAGAAAATAGCCTGGTGATTGCCAAGGCTGGGAGTAGAGAAGGTGTAGGGAATGATTGTTTCATGGATACAGGGTGTCTCTGAATTTAGAGTAATGAAATGTTTTAGACTTAGAGGTGATGGTTGCACAACATTGTGAAGACACTAAATAACACTGGTATTGCTCACTTTAAAATGGTTAATTTTATGTTATGTGAATTTCACCTCAAAAATTTTTAAGCATATGCACGGTATGCCTCTTAAGAAGTTGTGACAAAGGGCACCTGGGTAGCTCAGTTGGTTAAGCGTCTGACTTCAGCTCAGGTCATGATTTCATGGTTCGTGAGTTCGAGGCCCGTATCAGGCTCTGTGCTGACAGCTCAGAGCCTGGAGCCTGCTTCAGATTCTGTGTCTCCCTCTCTTTCTGCCCCGACCCCAATCACGCTCTCTCTCTTTCTCTCAAAAAAAAAAAAAAAAAAAAAAAAAGTGACAAAGTAAAATTTTGAAAGTTATATTCAAAGGTATCACTTTTGTAATAATCATTTGCTACTTGTTTTTTTATAAATTCTATAAATTATTTTTTTAATTATTGCTCAAAAAAATAGATCTTTGATAATTATAAAAAATTAAAGGGACCTAGTTAAAGCAGAGGTTAGAGAGAGAATTTATAGCTGTAAATGCCTGTATTAGAAAAGAGTTAAGATGGGGCACCTGGGTGGCTCAGTCAGTTGAGCATCTGACTTCATCTCAGCTCAGATCATGGTCTCATGGTTCGCGGGATTGAGCCCCATGTTGGGCTCTGTAGGCTGACAGCGCAGAGCCTGCTTGGGATTCTCTCTCTCCTTCTCTTTCTGCCCCTCCTGCTCATGCATGCACTCACTGTCTCTCCAAATAAGTAAATAATTTTTTTTTTTAAGTGAAAGAGTAAAGAATACGAACCCATGACCTAAGCTTCCACTATAAGGAAGTAGAAAAAGAACAGACTAAACCCAAACCAAGTAGAAGGCAGGATGTAATAAAGATCAGAGTAGAAATCCATGAAATACAAAACAAGGAAATGCAGAGGAAAATCAGTAAAATTAAAAGTTGGTTCTTTGAAAAGATTAACAAAATTGAGAACTTTAGCTAAAGCAAGAATTGGTAATTTTTTTTATAAGGGACCAGAGAGTGAATATTTGGGGCTTTGAGGGCCACAGGTGGTCTTTTTCATATATTCTTGTTTGTTTGAGTTTTTAGCACACCTTTTAAAATGTGAAAAATATTCCTAGCTTATAGACTATGTGAAAATAAGCCATGTGCCTTAGTTTACCAACCTCTGAGCTAAACTGATCAAGTAAAAAGGAAGATACAACTTACTAAAATCCCGAATGAAAGAGGGATTTCATGAAACACACTACCAAATCTTAGAAAAATTAAAAGAATTATAAAGGGATACCATGAACGATGAATGTTAAAATGCAGATGAAATGGGCATATTCTTAGATCCAAATCACTGAACTGACTCAAGAAATAAAAAATCTAAATAGACCTAGAACAGTAAACAAATTGAATAACTTATGAAGTCTTCCCACAAAGAAAAACCCAAACCCAGATAGGCTCACTGAATTTTACTAAACATTTAAAGAAGAAATAATACCAATTTTTCATGAACTCTTTCAGAAAATAGAGGAACTGGGGCACTTCACAACTCATTTTGAGACTAGTATGTTATCTTACCATGATACCTTGGTATCCTGGGTATTGGCCTGATACCAAAGCCAAAAAAAAAAAAAAAAAAATCACAAGAAAGGAAAACTACAGGGGCACCTGTAGGTGGCTCCATTGGTTAAAGGTCCAACTCTTGGTTTTGGCTCAGTTCATGATCTTACAGTTCGTGAGTTAGAGCCCCACATCAGGCTCTGTGCTGACAGCATGGAGCCTGCCTAAAATTCTCTCTCTCTCCCTTTCTCTGCTCCTCCCCTGCTCACTCACTCACTCTCTCTCTCAAAATAAATAAACTTTATAAAAAAAAAAAAAACTATAGACCAATATCTTTTATGACTGTAGCTTCATAAATCCTCCACAAAGCTGATTCCCAGAATATATAAAAATGATTGTGACTGAGATTTACACCAGAAATGCAAGATTAATTTAACATCAGAAAACAATTAATATAATAGACTGTTATGATTAAATACTCTCAGCAAATTAGGAATAAAAGAAATTTGCATATAAAATTTCTACATAAAATCCTAACATCATAATTAATAATAAAATACTAAATGCTTTTCCTCTAAGAATGGAAACAAAGGATGTCTGCATTCACTACTTCTTTTCAACAGTGTTCTGGAGGTTCTAGCCAATTAATGCAGGAAAGAAAAATGAAATACAATCAGATTAGAAAAGAAGATATAAAGCTGTCTTTATTCACAGATGAAATGATCATCCTGCATTTAGGGAATGCAAAGGAATAAAAAAAAACTAATAAATGAGTTCAGTAAGGTCACAGGATATAAGATCATTATAGAGAAAATCAGTTTATTTCTATATATAAACATTGGACAACCCAAAACAAATTAAAAAAAAAACAATTCCATCCACAGTAGCATTAAAAAGGATAAAACACTTAGGAATAAATTTGACAAAAGAAGTGCAAGACTAATACACTGAAAACTACAAAACATATCTGAAAGAAATGAAAAACCATCTAAATGAGAGAAATTCCATGTTCATGCATTTGAAGACAATATTATTGACATGGCAGTTCTTCCCAAATTTATAGATTTAAAGCAATCTCCTTCAAAATCTCAGCTGGCTTTTTTGCAGAAATTAACAAGCTGATCCTAAGTTTTATTTGTAATAACAAAGAACCAAAATAGTCAAAACAATATTGAAAAACATCAAAGTTGGAGAGGACTTAACACTTTTTTATTTCAAAACTTACCACAAAGTTATGGTAGTTCAAGACTGTGTGAAATTGGAATAAAGAAAGACATACAGATCAATGAAGTAATTCAGAGCCCAGAAATAAATCTTTACATATTTATGGTCAACTGATTTTCTGTTAAGGTCCCAAGGCAATTCAATGGGGCAGGCGATATCTTTTCAAGAAATAGTACTGGGGCAGAAGTGCACAAGAATGTTTAGGCAGTCCTGGGTGTCGACCATGTTATGTGTGCATTAGCCATACATGTTGCCCACCAACAGTTGTATAGGACCATAGACTCGAAGGTTTTTTCATGATTCTATGAAAATAAAAGGTGAAAACCACCTTTTATTAGAGAACAACATCAGTAAAAGAAAGAATTCTGTGCATATCCACATCCTTTGTATTCCCTCCTAGCTTAATGAGGGAGCCCACTGGACTAAGCTGTAGCTAGCACTTCTGTTCTCTTAGCTACTAGAGACTTGTCCATATCAGCAGATGCCTCACCATAGAAGGGGCTTGACTGCTTCATTCATGAGCACCTCAGAGTTCTTATTTTCTTGTAGAATTTGATTGGGACAAAACATGGCAAGTGAATTGTATGTTTCTTCTGTTGAAGACCTAAAAAACAATAGGAAAAAAGAAAGTGCTCCACTGAAGAAGGACTTAAAAAATGGAAAGGAACACCTATATAAAGGACATAGTGAAAATTTCTTCCATGAAATCAGTAATACAACTAAAAAAGATAACCAGGAATTCTGTTATATTAATCGGCAATGATAGAAATCAGATCAGTGGGAGTGGTGATTAACTGCAAAGGGGTACAAGGGAACTTTCTGGGTAAATGGAAGTGTTCTGTATCTTGATTAGGGTTGTAGTAACATGGGTGTATTCGTTTGTCCAGACTCTTTGACCGGTACATACAACATGGGTGCATTTTTTTAATGTAAATTAAAAATCTCATGTTTCAAAAAAAAAAAAAAAAGATTTTAAAAACCCAAAATAATTGTTCTTAAGTTTTTCTTGGGCTTTTGTATTATAAGAAACAAGTATAGGATTTTTTTTAATGGTTTGTGAACCATAAATTATAAAATACAGCAGTCTGATTATTGGTGTCTATCTGAGCATTTTTGAAGCTAAAGTAGAATACTAACTACTGGGAAGATGATGATGTGATATTGTCCAGGGAACAGGAACTGGCCTAGGAAGTATGTGGCTACCAAACACACTTCAAGAACACTACTGTAGCCTGTCTAGCTGTGGTGCATTGTGTTCAACTCAGGTCCCCTGTGGAACCATATCTCTTGTATTTTGGTGGGAAATCCCATTGCTCATAAAATACTCAGATCTTCTGTGTTTTTCTTTTTCTTTCTTTTTATAAATAACCTAATTAGATAGATGGTTTGAAATTTAGGCTGAAACTACAGATTTCAGCAACTATGAATTTCATAAGGAGGAAAAAGGTTTTCACGTGAATTAAGTCAGAAATGGCAAGTAAAATCCAGTAGCATATTGTATGTTGTTTCTCCTCACAAGGAGCAGTTCCTAAGTAACTTTTACATTTGTGATACCTCAATAGCAAAGTATGCTTATTACTAGGATGATGAATAGTGGCTCTCTTTTTAAAGATGACATTTTAAAGGGTTATTAATACTCATACTGAAAAGATATTATGATGAAAATATTCTAAAACTAATGTGTCACTACACCAGGATTAACATCTTGGAATAATACACCCTCTACTTAGCTATTGGGCCAACATATCAATTGTAGCTAAGCAATTTCATTCATCAAAGGAAAAGGAGAAAATTCCTAAAATGTGTTCAGCATCAGCATATCCCCTGCCAACCTCACCCCTCTGGTAATAGGTTGTAAGGCCTTGCTAAGAAGGGAGAACTCCTAGGAAAGTCTCAGCAGCCAGCCAGCTCTCAGGAGCACCGAGGTAGATGTCTTTCCCCTCTAATGGCAGCGCTACCTCTCAGTCTGCATATCTGTGTACCTGTTCAAAATTCCTCAAGACTTTGTTGGTGGTGCCACCCAGTGCAAGGACTCCTGCAGGGCAGTGTTCTCAACACCACTGACACATGCCCTGCTGGCCTATATTGATGGCTGCCTTTAGAAAGGATAAGTTTCCAGTTCCTACCACTGGGGACTGGATTGGCAGGCCACTTGACACAAAGCTTGACAGTGTGTGCAGAGGAGCTCCCTGAGAAAGGAGTGCTTGGTTTGGTGAAATCCTCTCCAGAGACTTGATCTTTGTCAGAGCTTCTTTTATGTTCTTTTATTTAATGTCACCCCTCCTCCAGTCCCTGCCAAATGCACGCACATGCCCACACACACACACACACACACACACACACACACTAAAACTTTAGTATTTGGTCATGACTCTTAGAGTTCTCAGACACTTCAGTATCTGTGGTCTCATTTTATCCTTCCAGGAATCCAATGAAGTTGGTAGCATAGGCATTACTCCATTTGAAGATGAGATAATTAAGGTATAGATGGGCCAAATGCTGACATCTAGCTAGTGTTACCCTGGGAGCAACATCCGAAGTTGCTGACTATTAACCTGTCCTTTTTTCTACCACACCACTTTCTTTTTGCCTATTTCCTCTCTGTTAGCCCTTCTAGCATGGATGTTTAATCTCTTGTTTCCTAAAGTGAGAGTTCTTTTACCAAGCCCAATTTGTCTGGTGAGGGATATTTCTAAGGGATTGAAGGACATCATCAAAGTCTTGACTGTAGCAAGGGTCATCAGGTGAGGCCCTGTCAGCAATGTGGAGATTAAGGGTGAAGTTTTGTGCAGCTGTACTTTTCTTACAACTCTATAATGTATGTGCTAGATATATTTAGTAAAGTTGTCCTTAATTCTTTCCTTCCCTTCCAAGATGATCTGAGTATAGGAAAAAGGAAATTATGTATCTGAGTAAAAAAGCACTTGCAGAAAATGGCTGAAAGTTCAAAACTAAATATTAACCATTATTTATGTTTGGAAGTTCTCAGAGAAGAGTTTCCATGGGATGAAGTTGTTCTTTGTGCTGTTGACTTCCTGGTATACGTTATTAGAAGCTGGAAATTAAAGTAATAATAAGACATTAGATTTTAGATACAGCCAGTCAATATCTCAGTAGTGTCTGCAATTTAAGTATACTCTTCTGGGAACCAAGAAAGACATTAAAAATCAGTAAACATATTTTTAATTTACCTTATATAAATAAAAGTTGAAATGCTTTGTTTGGTAGGTTTTTGTTTACTTTTGTTTTGATTTTGGCAGTAGTGATTGTTATAATTCAGTTATCAATATGTGGTCTTGATAATCAAGCCTGGCAGTTGGTCTTCATTTTGACCATTTTGCAATGGATCCAAATGACAAGAAAAGTTCTAGTGAGAAGGTGTGATGAGCCACTTTATTACTGTAGCTCATCATCTAATGAAGGGGGCAGCCTCCATTCTTGGGTTTTGAACTATGTGGTGAGATCGGTATTACCAAACAAACGGACAGAAATATCCCCCTTTTTAAGGTTTAAACAATATTTGCTGTTTTCTGATTATAAGAACAACACAAGAAAAAGATTGTAGAACATATAGGGTGAGGGCGCACTGGCTTTGGAGGTGGAGAAGCCCTGGCTCCTGTACATACTTGGTCAGTCATGACTATGTGACCAAAACTCTCTAATCTTTGGTTTCCTCATCTATAAAATGGGAGATATTATGGTACCTACCTACATAGAAGTTTTATGTGGAGATAAAATAAAGTCATTAAAATGCTCAGAACAGGGCCTGACTTAATAAAGGGAGTTAAAAAAAGAAGAAAATCAAAATGGGGGCGACTGGGTGGCTCAGTTGGGTAAGCATCCAGCTTCGGCTCAGGTCGTGATCTCGCGGTTTGTGGGTTTGAGCCCCGCGTCAGGCTCTGTGCTGACAGGTCAGAGCCTGGAGCCCGCTTCAGATTCTGTGTCTCCCTTTCTCTCTGTCCCTCCCCTATTCACACTCTGTCTCTCTCTCTCTCTCTCTCTCTCTCTCTCTCTCTCTCTCTCGCTCTCTCTCTCTCTCTCTCTCTTAAAAATAAATGAAACATTAAAAAATTAAAAAAAAATAAACCACAAGCCACCGTTAACATTTTGACATGTTAGCTCTCAGGCTTTTTTCTGCCATACACGCACACATACATATCAGTGTGTACTACCCATATAGGTGTACATATATATCCTTTTTTTTAACCTTTTCCAAAATTGGGATCATTTTTAAAAATATTTTTTAATGTTTGTTTATTTTTGAGAGAGAGAGACAAAGTTGCAAGCAGGGGAGGGGAAAGGGGATCCCAGGTGCCCCATGGGATCATGTTTAATATACAATCTATATCCTGCTTAATTTTTCCCACATATCCTTATATTTCCCTTGACATTAAAATTTACCGAAACAGATTTTTATGACCTCATAATACTGTAACATGACTTAACAAAATTATTTCATCATTACCTCCTTGTGAGATATCTAAGTTATTGCCAATATTTTACCATTATTAATGTTCCTTACTTTAAAGGTTACAAAGTTTTTAAGATCTTAAGACTTGTTCTGTTTTTGTTTTGGCGGGGTGGGGCACAGTTTGCACTTTAAGGTTGAACTTTTTCATATGTCTATTGATTCCTGGCATTACTTCAGTGAAGTACCTTTTCATGAATGAATGTAACTTGTAAAGGTGTTTTAGGTAGGATCTCAAGTTTCTAGAGTAGTGTCAAGTACATAGTAAGTACTGAATAAATATTTGTGGCATACCCACAACTATATGGTCAACTAATCCTTGACAAAGCAGGAAAGAATATCCAATGGAAAAAAGTCTGTTCAACAAATGGTGTTGGGGAATCTGGACAGCAACATAGAGAAGAATGAAACTGGACCACTTTCTTACACTATACACAAAAATAAATTCAAAATGGATGAAGACTTAAATGTGAGACAGGAAACCATCAAAATCCTAGAGGAGAACACGGGCATTAACCTCTTTGACCTTGTCTAGAGCAACTTCTTACTAGACTTGTCACCGAAGGCAAGGGAAACAAAAGCAAGCATGAACTATTGGGACCTCATCAAGATAAAAAAAAGCTGCACAGTGAGGGAAGCAATCAACAAGACCAAAAAACAGCCTGTGGAATGGAAGAGGATATTTGCAAGTGGCATATCTGGTAATGGTTAGTATCCAAAATCTATAAAGAACTTACCAAACTCAATACCCAAAAAACAAATAACCCAGTTAAGAAATGGGCAGAAGACATGAATAGACGCTTTTCCAAAGAAGATATCCAGATGGCTGAGACACATGAAAACATGCCCAATAACACTCATCATCAGGGAAATATAAATCAAAACCATCATGAGGTACCACCTCACACATGTCAGAATAGCTAAAATTAACAACACAAAAAATAACAGGTGTTGGTGAGGATGCAGAGAAAGGGGAACTCTCCTGCACTGTTGGTGGGAATGCAAACTGGTGCAGCCATTCTGGAGAACACTATGGGGGTTCCTCAAGAAGCTAAAAGTAGAACTCCCCTACTATCCAGCAATTGCACTATTAGGTATTTACCCAAAGGATACAAAAATACAGATTCAAAGGGGTACATACACCCTAATGTTTATAGCAACATTATCAACAATAACCAAACTATGGAGAGAGCCCAAATGTCCATCGACTGATGAATGGATAAAGAAGAATGGATATATACATACGTGTGGTATGTATATATATACTCAGCCATCAAAAAGAATGAAATCTTACCATTTGCAATGATGTGTATTATGCTAAATGAAGTAAGTCAGAGAAAGAGAAATAACATGTTTCACTCATGTGGAATTTAAGAAACAAAACAGATGAACATATGGGAAGGAGCGGAGGAAGAGAAGAGAAACAAACCACAAGAGACTCTTAATGATAAAGAACAAACTATGGGTTGACAGAGGGAGGGAGGTGGGAGATGGGCTAGTTGGGTGATGTATGTAAGTGATGAATCCCTGAATTCTACTCCTGAAACCAGTATTGCACTGTATATTAACTAAAATTTAAATTTAAAAGAAAGGGGGAAAAAAAAACCCACAACTAGACAAGAAATTCAAAACCTTTTTAAGAGGATACTAAGAAAGTTTTCAGCCTAAAATATTTCATTGTAGTCCTTAAAACAATATTATGATGTGTTAAAGGAAGGGAAAATAACCTTATTTATAACTTTAAATTGTCACAATTTAAAATTTATCAATATTGGAAATTTAAAGTGCTATCCTCTGGTGATCACCTTTCAAATAAACTGATGATCTTTAAAAAACAAATTTTTAAAAATAAAATATATTTATAGCATGATAAATGAATGGCAAGAGTATTAACTCTTTGTCTATCATATTTATTTCAAATGGGGTCAAGTCTTAAGAAAATTATTGCCTCTATATACATTCAAAGATAATGCTATCTTGGTTCTTAGTCTTTATAACCTAATTTTTTTCCTTTTCTTCCCCCCCACAGTTCATCCATGAGCTCGGATTTCCCACATTACAACTTCAGGATGCCTAATATTGGATTCCAGAATCTGCCTCTCAACATATATATTGTGGTTTTTGGCACTGCTATATTTGTCTTCATTCTTAGTTTACTCTTCTGTTGCTACTTGATTAGGTAATCAGTTTTCATTCTGTGTTACTTCAGAATATATTAATCAATTATAAATCAGCTTTTTGCCCTTAGGTTAAAAAATTGTATATGTGCAATAATTAGCAAATTTTCTAAAATTAAGGTTGCTAAACATTTTAACCTTCTGTGAGTTAGTTACTAATGAATAAAACACCTTTATACAGTCTTCAATCCTATTTGTTGATGGATGTGTTTTACTCTATAGAAGAAAATTGTCCCCATTTATTTTTCTAACATATTAGCACCTGGTCCAGATACACTTATTATCTGTTCCCAAGATTTAATCTACATTCACAAAGATTTCAAGATATCTTTTCAAGGATGGTGTTGCATCATTGTTAGCTAAAGTCATTAGGGATTAGAAAACAATGTCCAAGACAAGGTCCAAGCCTTTAAACAGGTTCTTGTGGTCTCTTAAGATTTTAAGTTCCTTTGGTCAAGTGTTCAGGTGATTGATTATCTGCATAAAACACTAAATATTCCAAAAGCTCTGCAGCACATGTATGGAGAAGTGACAAAGGATAACACCTCACATGAAGGAGTAATGGATTTGGCCAGTAAAGATTCACAGTTGACTTACTCATAATTGTTTAAACAAATGTCTTATTCTTTTTAAGTTTTCAAAGCTGAAACTTAAAGACTGTAAAAATTAATATACTGTATTGTTCAAAGAGCTTTATGAGTAAAAGAGTAGAAAGTTGGATTTTATTAAACACCTACACCTCTAACAATTTTTAGTGCTTGTACAGAATGTGATTATGGTTACGATACGTACCCTCATCAGATGTCTTTAAGCAATAATTAATTGTTGCCACCAGTGACTACTCACTGATGGTCAAATTTGAATGAATTTAGTGTATTGTTTCCAATATTCTGATAAATCAGTCTACATTCCTACAGAAATTGAATCTTTTTTGAAGTTCTCACAAAATGTAATCACTTCTTACCTCTCATAGATATGCTGGCTACTTAGGATTTTTAGGTCTTTCTCAGAGTAATAAATAAACACTTAACTAATATAATTATAGCATTTAGGAAAAATGTTATTTGCAGAAATTTCTTTTTTCTAATATTTTTTTAATAATAGTTTGATAAATGTTATGTAAATATTTGGCTTTTTTTTTTTGAATGAAGGAATTAGCCATAGCAAAAACAGGACCTCATAACCTTAAAATATGATTATCTTTGGGGAGGATGGCAGAGGACTGCTGATTTTTTGTTGTTGTTATTTCTTTTCTCAGATCTACTAAATTTTTTGGTTTCGCTATAAATAGTGGTTTTAACTAAGAAACTTGTGAATTTAATATTTGAAACCAAATTATATTTTAAAAGATAAAATAATATAATAATATAACAAATTTTTTTTTTAATTTTAACATTTATTTATTTTTGAGACAGAGAGAGACAGAGCATGAACAGGGGAAGGTCAGAGAGAGGGAGACACAGAATCTGAAACAGGCTCCAGGCTCTGAGCTGTCAGCACAGAGCCTGACGCGGGGCTCGAACTCACGGACCGTGAGATCATGACCTGAGCCGAAGTCGGATGCTTAACCAACCGAGCCACCCAGGCGCCCCACAAAAGATTTCTTAAAGATTCATTAATGAAGGAGTTTTATATATGTAAAATATTCTAAAATATTCAAGCTAGCTCATAGTATAGTTTTTATTACCATGTCTAAGAATTAAGCCTTTAACCTTGTTTTAAGAAAAACACTAATATACCAATTGTGATTCTGGGTAAGTTTTTTGAGAAATCAATTGTGAAACACCATTTTACTTCATTGTATTCCTTTGAATAATCAAGCAAATAGGTAGAGAAAGGGAAAAAAATGATAACGGTTGTCTTCATATATTACCATTGTACTTCATTTTATCCTTTCTGTATCTTTTTTATTATTTATCTAACAAAGCAAATAAGTGGGGATCTGCTATACTAAAATAAAATTATCTTGTCTAATTAGAGAAACCAATCTTTTAGAAATGTTCAAACATTTCTAAACTTCATTTACAAGTCAGTGGTACCATTTTGAAAATTAAATCATGATGTAAGGAGCTTTTCCTTTCTGATGAACCTAGTGTTAGTTTTAACCTTTCATATATTAAATTTGGATTTAACAAGTCATTTGCAGTTAATCTGGAGATTTATGGATTCAGCTCCTTTAAAATGATCAAAGCTGGGGCGTCTTAAGTGGCTCAGTCAGTTGAGCATCCGACTTCAGCTTAGGTCATGATCCCACAGTTTCTGGGTTTGAGTCCCACATTGGTCTCAGTGCTGATAACCCAGAGCCTGCTTTGGATTCTGTGGCTCCCTCTCTGTCTGCCCCTCCCCCATTCATTCTCATTCTCAGGCCATTCATATTCTCTCTCTCTCTCAAAAATAAACACTTAAAAATAAGAAAAAATTGAAAACTAAAGTTATAGGGGGGATTTTGAGTTATCTAACAAAAATTTTAAGGTCTTAAACCAAGGTAATGACAGTAGAGCTACATAGGGTGTTATGGATGGTTGTGAGTAATATTTGGGTGGTGAAAATGAACAGAATTTGGTGACCAGATATTAATGATGGACAAGAAAAGATGTGCTCAGAATTGTTCCTGGACTTCTGGTTTAGGCAGCTGGGAAGATAGCAGTCCCTTTATAGAGCTAGAAAACAGGCAAGTTTGGGGTGGAAAGATGATAGATTCCATTTTAGACATGGGATGACAGTTTTTTTGTGTAACAGTCAAAATATTTAGTACACAGTTGGATATATAGGTCTAAAGCTTATAAGAAATCTGTCTAGAAAAAGGGAGTCATGTAATAATAGGTAGAAGCTGAGGCCAGGAGGGTCCCCTAGAAAGAATGTGTATAGAGAAATAAAATGGATCCAGGACAAAATCCTAGGAAAACACTGATATTTAAGAGGATCCCATAGAAGAGACTAGAAGGGGATAGAAGAAGATAGGAAGAAAAATCATAGGACAGGAACCCCACAAGTAGCATTTCAGTGGATTAAGTCAGTTATGTCAAAAGTTCCCATTACATTTGACAATTAAGCTTGCGTCTATAATTTTAGTTAGAAAAGTTTCAGTAGCATGGATACAGGGGTGATGAAAGGTGGACTGTAATGGGGCAAGGCCTGACCAGCAGGTGAAAATGAATACAAGAAATATGACCTCCTCTTTGAAGAATCTTGGCTGAGAAAAGACTAGGTTGGGGTAGGGTAGGTGTGCAGTTTGCTATAGAATCAAGGAAGTATTTTGGTGTTTGTCTTAAGAGATTCAGGCATATTAAAAAATACAGTATAATATAAATAGTATTAAGGAGAGTGAGCTAGTTGTGAAGGATTTGTGAGAAGGAATGAACCATGGAGGTGAGAGGAGACACACTTAAAAGTTATAGTGGTATTAGTTCTTTTTTTTTTTTTTTTAAGTTTATTTAAGTAATCTCTACATCCAATGTGGGGCTAGAACTCACGACCCTGAGATCAAGAGTTGCATAACTCTTCCAAGTGAGCCAGCCAAGCATCCCTATACTGCTATTAGTTTTAAGTAGGAGAATACCTTTTTAAGACAGAGATGAAAGTAACTGGAGAACAATATACACGTACAGATCTTCCTCAACTTACAGTGGGGTTACATCTCAGTAAACCCAATGTAAGTTGAGAATATCATAATCAAAAATGCATTTAATACACCTAACCCACTAGGGGCACCTGGGTGGCTCAGTTAAGCATGCAACTTTAGCCGGCTCAGGTCATGATCTCATCCCATGATTTGTGGATTCGAGCCCCATGTCCAGCTCTGCATTGACGGCTCAGAGCCTGGAGCCTGCTTTGGATTCTGTGTCTCCCTCTCTCTCTGCCCCTGCCCTGCTCGCGCTCTCTCTGACTCAAAAATAAATAAACATTAAATCCAGTTCTGAAGGCTAGAAGTTTGAAATCAAGGTGTCAGCAGGTCCATGCTTCCTCCGAAGGCTCTAAGAGAGGATCTTTCCTTGCCTCTGCTAGTTCCTGGTAGTTACCAGAAATCCTTGATGTTCTTTGGCTTGTAGCTGTATCATTTCAGTCTGTCTCTATCTTTACCTGGCCTTCTTCCCTGTGTTTCTGTATGTTCTCTCTTCTCTTCTAAGGACACCAGTTGTATTGGATTTAGGGTCTACCCTAATCCCAATATGACTTCATTTTAACTAAATAATCTACAAAGACTCTATTTCCAAATAGGGCTACATTCTGAGGTTCCAGCAGACATGAATTTTTTACACTGTTCAACCTAGTATACAAGAACAGGCAAATAGACCAGTGGAACAGAATAGAAACTCTAGAAACAGACCCACATATTGGGTCTGTCTTCCAACAGATATGCCACTGAAATGCAAAAGGGAAAATAGGGACTTTTCAATAAATGAGTCAAATGAAAATCTGCATGTGGATAAAAAGAATCTTAACCCCTACTCACATCATATATATAAAGACTAATTTCAGATGGATTGTAAGTAATTTCAAATGGATACCTAAATGTGATAGGTAAAATAACACATTGTTTTCACAGTACACACAAGAGAATATCTTCATGATCTAGGGGTAGACAGAGATTTCTTTAACTGGACACAAAAAGAACTGACATTATTGGGAAGAGTTTGTAAATTAGACTTAATTTAAATTAAAAGCTTCTGTTCATCAAAAGATACACCCATCAAGAGAGTGAAAATGCAAGCCACAGAGTAGGAGATAATTGCAGTACATAGACCCAACAGAGTATATCTAATATATGTATGTATACATATATATATTAGATATATTAGATATCTAATTATAATATATGTAAAGAAAAATTGATAAGAAAAAGGTAACTCATTTTTTTAAAGACCCAAATAGGTATTTTTTAAAGGAAGATATACAAATGGACAATAAGCATATAAAAGGGTTCTTAACATCATTTGGGAAATGCAAATTAAAACTGAAATGAGATACCACTGAATAGGCCTATCAGATTGGCTAAATTTTTTTTTAATGTTTATTTTTAAGAGGGAGACAGAGCACAAATGGGGAAGAGGCAGAGAGAGAGAGGGAGGCACAGAATCTGAAACAGGCTCCAGGCTTTGAGCTGTCAGCACAGAGCCCAACACAGGGCTCGAACCCACGAACCATGAGATCAAGACCTGACCAAAGTCTGATGCTTAACCGACAGAGCCCTGGGCTTTAGTCCAGCTAAAAAATTTTTTAATCAACCCTACCAAGTAGTGGCAAAAATGTAAAAACAGCTAGAGCTCTCATGCATTACATCTAGGAGTAGAAATTGGTATAAGCATTTTGACTAGCAATTCTACTCCTACGTATATACTCAACAGAATTGAGTCTATATGTCTGCTAAAAGACATGTAGAAGAATTTGTATAGCAGCTTTATAATAGCCCCAAACTGGAAATAACCTAAATATTCATCAACAGTGGAATGGATAGTCTTATATTCACACAGTGGAGCACTATATGTCAGTCAGAAAGATTTACTGCAATATGGATGAATTTCACAAGTATTTGTTAGCTGAAAGCCAACATAAAAAGTGTACCAAATGATCCATTTATGTGAAGCTCAAAACAAGCACAGTTAATCTGTAATGGTAGAAATCAAGATAGTGGGTACCTCTTAGGAGTAGATACTGATTGGGACGAGTCATTTCAGGGGTCCTGGAAATGTTCTATATCTTGATCTGGGTGATAGTTACAGCAGTGTATAAATATATATATTTTAACATATTTAACTGTATTCTTAAAGTTTTTGTACATTATTAGATGGATGTTATACTTAATTTTTTTAATTAAGAAAAATGTAATATATTAAATATTACTGAAACCAGTGGACTATCACCAATATAAATTGAGTCTTGTTCATTAAAATATTTGTTGTGTTAAGATTTTGTTTTAATGAGATTTCACTTGAGTTAATATTTTGATAATATTTTATGGTTATTGTCATAACATGGTAACAGGTCATGTGGGTATTTTTCAGGATAAAGGTTTTGGATTTTAAACAATAAATGATATAAATTAATATCAAAAATCTGTTTAAGATTTTTATCAAATTGTTACATTGGAAACCTCGATATCACATTACTCATATTCTGTCTTTTAGGCTAAGACATCAAGCACACAAAGAATTTTATGCCTACAAACAGGTGAGAAATTTACTTCAGATTGGCTTTGATCTTTATGTTTTTTGTTTTGTTTTTTTGGTTGTTTTTTGTTTGTTTTGTTTTGTTGCCAGAAAATGAGAATTTAGATTTCCACTCATATTTTAATCTGGGGCTGAATTTACTTGCGTTCATTTTAGCATTTCACTTGCCAGTTTGTAATACAAAATAGGTCAACTTCTTTAAGTATTTTCTTTAAGTATTATTTGAAGTTATAGAAAGTTCAGATGATATAATAATATAACAGGGAGGTTTAGCCAACATTTTGCTAAAGGGAGATGCTGTGATTTATAATCCTTAAAGCTATGGTTAATCTAGTGGCATTCAGAGATTCCATGAAATGAATTTTTTTTTTTTTTCACCTCTTCCAGTAGAAGACACCAGCTCCTCAGAGGGGACCAGTTGTATTATAGTGATCTCATCTCCTCCCCCTTTCTATTAATGTCACACCACCAGAAATCCAAATACTTGGGTCATTATTGTTAACCCCTAGCCCTTTGTACTATCATCCTTTTACTGATTTGTTTTTTAAGGTAATAAACTTAGCTTTTCTTGACAGCCAAGTAAAATTTGTTTTTTCTTCCATGTGTCATCCATTAACATTTTACTCCAAACAGTGGGTCTAGGTGTTCCTTAATTTTGTTTTGGTCAAAAGTATGAAATTATTCTTGTTGTCCTTAGTTTTTTGCTTTCGGTTGTTTAGATTTTGTTTGCTTTTTTTTTTTTTTTTTTTTAGTTTTTTGGGTTTTGTTGTTGGTTTTTTTTGAAGGGTTGTGGGGCAAGCTTTAGCTTATTTGGGCCAACCTTTTTTTTTTTTTTTTTTTTTTTAATTTTTTTTTTTAACGTTTATTTATTTTTGAGACAGAGAGAGACAGAGCATGAACGGGGGAGGGTCAGAGAGAAGGAGACACAGAATCTGAAACAGGCTCCAGGCTCTAAGCTGTCAGCACAGAGCCCGACGTGGGGCTCGAACTCACGGACTGTGAGATCATGACCTGAGCCAAAGCCGGCCGCTCAACCGACTGAGGCACCCAGGCGCCCCTGGGCCTTTAACCTTTAACTGACATTGACACTACAGGACCATGTCACTGTTTTAGGATTACGTATCTTTTTTTATACATCTTTTGTTCGTGTCTTTTTGAAATCTGAGCTCCTTGTCAAGTTCCTTAGATGTATACACTGATGTTCATAGGTAACCCCACGCTCTTTCCCATAGGTCTCATGTGGGATTTATACACAGAGTTGAATGTTTTAGTTTTTCTAAATGAATGAATCCTGTTGTCTCAACATTATCGTAAACTTGACAGCCTATAAGATTTGTATGTAAGCTAAGTAGAAAGTAAAATTGGCCTTGATAGTTATTCAAGAGGTGAAATTGACTGATAGAATTAATACAGTAAGAAGAAAGAAAGTAAAATGGTCTTTAAAATCTACTGAGTTGGAAATTTAGTACATCCCTGTGTAGCCGGATGGTAGCTTTTGATTTCTGATAATGTAATATGCCCTGAAAACCATTTTTGGTTCAGGAATATAAGATACTCAAAATTGGGAGATTTTCTCCAAATTTCACTTGCCTGTTTTTTCACTTTAAGATGGCATGTAGTTCTAATAAGCTGTTTATTCTCAGAAACTTTCTTTTTAAATAATAATCCATCCTCGTATCACTTGGCATTTTTTTTTAACTGGTATCCAGTCACCACAGAGTCAGGTTAGGGACTGGATGAATTTTAAGTTCATTTACATAACTCTGGGTAGAGCTAAAATTTCCTGGGGATAGTAATGCAAAATAATAAGCAAAACTTCTAAAATTAAGATTGACCTTATTTTTTAATCTTTTATATATTAGTAATCGTTCACTTCCCATCAGCCAATACTGTGTTTTACTGAACCATGAGAGTCGACCTCATTTATTTTCCTCCTAGGTTAGCACTTAGTCCAGATGAGAATGTATTAATGTCTTTTCCTAAAAGTTAATCTATACCCAAAGGGATTTAAAATTGCTTTTTGGGAGAACATTGCATCATTGCTCAAGTTGAAAAAATGTTGCTGGGGCACCTGGCTGGCTCAGTTGGTTAAGCATCTGACTTCAGCTCAGGTCATGATCTCACGGTTCATGAGTTTGAGCCCTGTGTTGGGCTCTGTGCTGACAGCTCAGAGCCTGGAGCCCATTTCAGATTCTGTGTCTCCCTCACTAGCTGCCCCTCCCCCGCTTGTGGTCTATCTCTCTCTCCTTCAAAAATAAACATTAAAAAAAATTTTTTTTCAAAGAAAGAATGTTGCTAAAAAAATGTTCTGTCTCAAGCTATAAAAGAGATTTTCTCTAATATTGAATAAGAGGGGAAATGAGTAACATATACAATAGAAAAATATGTGTGAGTATAATGAGATATTTTTTAATTACACATTTAAATGACTATGACATACTTTTATGTCTTACAGGTTATATTAAAAGAGAAAGTAAAAGAACTGAATTTACATGAGGTAAGTTGCCTATAAATATTTAATCTTTTTTTCAAGTTTATTAATTTATTTTGAGAGATAGAGAGAGAGAACGACTGGGGAAGGGGCAGAGAGGGAGGGAGAGAGAGAATCCCAAGCAGGCTCCATGCTGTTAGTGCTGAGCTAGACGTGGGGCTTGATCCCACAAACCATGAGATCATGGCCTGAACTGAAATCAAGAGTCGATCACCAACTGAGCCAGGCCCCCTGTTAAGCGTTTTAATCTTTTCTTGAGCTATTATCTAATAGAAGTGATATGCTTAAATATCTTTATTTTAAGAAGTTAAAAAAATTAGGCTTATTTTTATCAGCCCTTAATAGGATAATTGAAAGTGAGGTCACATAAAAATCAATTGTGAGAAGACATAAGAGAGTAATGTAACTCGGGTGCCTAGGTGGCTCAGTCAGTTAAGTGTCCGACTTCAGCTCAGGTCATGATCTCCCCATTCGTGGGTTCACACCCTGCATCAGGCTCTGTGCTGACAGCTCAGAGCCTGGAGCCTGCATTGGATTCTGTGTCTCCCTCTCTCTCTGCCCCTCCCTGCTCACACTCTATCCCTCAAAAATGAATAAATGTTAAAAGCAATTTTTTTAAAAAAGAGTAATAGAACTCATATTTTTAATAGAAATGGTGCTGATGTAAGATTTCATAGTAATAGGGATGCTGCATGTTGTCCCTGATATGAGTAGTAGATAGATACAAATTTGTTTTTCTACTCAAGATGAGTTTGCACTACTTTCACTCTTAAAAATATTCCTAGTAGTTCCTTCATATCAATGGCACAAAAGAGACAATGATTACTTCTTGGGGGTGGGGATTTGGGGAGATGAGGCAAGGGGATAGAATAGAGAAGAACATAAGGGAAGATATGATTCCTTGGGATTGTCTAGTGATGAGGTTGCATGGTTGGCTCCCAGGTGTTCACAATTTTACTGTGCTTTGTAACGTAAATCAAAAGTATGTGTGTATCCTGCTGTACACTTTCATACACATTGTCTATGAGAATTTTTTTTAACGTTCATTTATTTTGAGAGGGACAGCACGAGCAGGGGAGGGGCAGAGAGAGAGGGAGAGAGAATCCCAAGCAGGCTCTGCACCGTCAGCACAGAGCCCGATGTGGGGCTCAATCTCAGGGACTGTGAGATCATGACCTGAGCTGAAATCAAGAGTCGGATGCTTAACCGACTGAACCACAAAGGCACCCCAGAATTCTTTTTCATTTTACTCTTTGTGTCATCTCTGACTACAATCGTTCAGTAGAACCCAGTGATTTTATTTTTAATTTTAGGACCCTTTTCTCTTCCTTTCTGAGTTCTTTAATTTATTTGTAAAGCAAGGAGTTGGAAAGCTGCAAATTATAATATCTGTGTTTTATATAATCTCATTGTGGGGCAGCTACATTGCCAGTCTCTTCAAAAAGAGTTAATTTGTGAAATTATTTCAATAATAATAAAACAATGATTTCTGTTATCGTCAAACACTTTGAAAATTTCTACTGCACCTTTGCTATTTCTGCATATTTTTTTTCCTTTTTTTTTTTTTATTTATTTAAATTCAAGTTAGTTAACATATAGTGTAGCATTGGTTTCAGGAGTAGAACCCAATGATTCATCACTTACATATAACACCCAGTGCTTATTCCATCAAGTGCCCTCCTTAGTACCCACCACCCATTTAGCCCATCATCCCGCCCCTCTTCCCTCCAGCAACCCTCAGTTTGTTTTCTGTATTTAAGAGTCTACTGTGGTTTGCCTCCCTCTCTGTTTTTTGGGGGGTTTTTTTGTTTTTTTTTTTTTTTAATGTTTTTATTTATTTTTGAGACAGAGAGAGACAGAGCATGAGCAGGGGAGGAGCAGAGAGAGAGGGAGACACAGAATCCGAAGCAGGCTCCAGGCTCAGAGCTGTCAGCACAGAGCCCGACGCAGGGCTCGAACTTACAGACTGTGAGATCATGACCTGAGCCAAAGTCGGACACCCAACCGACTGAGCCACCCAGGTGCCCCTCCCTCTCTGTTTTATCTTATTTTTCCTTGCCTTCCCCTATGTGCATCTGCTTTGTGTCTCAAGTTCCACATGAGTGAAATCATATGATATTGGTCTTTCCTAAATGACTTAATTCATTTAGCATAATACCCTCCAGTTCCATCCACATTGTTGGAGATGGTAAGATTTCATTCTTTTCAATTGCCAAGTAATATTCCATTATACATGTATGTGTGTGTATGTATACACACACACACACCAGTTGGGGTACATGTGCCCCTTCGAATCAGCATTTTTATATCCTTTGGATAAATACCTAGTAGTACAATTGCTGGATCATAGTTCTATTTTTAGCTTCTTGAGGAACCTCCCTACTGTTCTCCAGAGTGGCTGTGCCAGTTTGCATTCCCACCAACAGTACAAGAGAGTTCCTTTCTCTGCATCCTCGCCAACACCTTTTGTTTCCTGAGTTGTTAACTTTAGCCATTCTGGCAGGTGTGAGGTGGTATCTCATTGTGGCTTTGATTTGTATTTCCCTGATGATGAGTGATGTTGAGCATCTTTTCGTGTGTCTGTCAGCCATCTAGATGTCTTCTTTGGAAAAGTATCTATTCATGCCTTCTGCCCATCTCTTCACTGGATTACTTGTTTTTTGAGTATTGAGTTTGGTAAGTTCTTTATAGATTTTGGATACTAACCCTTTATCCAATATGTCATTTGCAGGTATCTTCTCCCATTCCACTGGAATGGAATCACCTTTTAGTTTTGTTGACTGATTCCTTTGCTGTGCAGAGCTTTTTATCTTGATGAGGTCCCAATAGTTCATCTGCATTTTTTTAACAAAGAGTTGCTGTGTTACAGCATTTTAGATCTAACCTTGGAATAAACCCAAGCATCAATTTCTGTTTGATTTTTCAATTTTCCCAAAATTAAAGTAATAGAGGATGATCTCTTTTCTATTTGGGGTCTCTTTGATGACCATAAATGGAAAAATTAAATTCTGACATACATTACCCATATTGAATAACCAGGTTCCTCAGGAACGAAGTCTTCCTTATTGGTTTTGACCCATTAGTTTATAATGGATCTTTTATCTTGAATGAGTACACTGTGTTGGTTGCATCATTATGTATCAGAGTTAGTATTTCACTTGCACTCACCAATTCCAATTTTGCTAAATTGGACTAAGCTGCTGATCCCCTCTCCCTGTTATTTGAAACTGTAGCTAGGAAAACCTAACCTTGCTCTATATATAGCTTGTTTCCAGAGGCAATCATGTATTTTTTGCAGTTCATTTGGTTTTTTCCAGTTGCATTTCTTGGTGATGAAACTATTTTGTCAGACTTTTATGTGTGTGTGCATTCCTGTAGCCTAATTATACAGTGATGACATAGCTTTGTCCCATGTAAGCACATGGAATTTTGATATGGATACTGTTATTAGTGAATAATTAGAATCGTGAAAAATCAAAGACAAGCTAAATGTCCTTCAGTGGTGTAGTGAATAAATAAAACATGATATACTACCAAAGATTATCTACCAAGAGAGGGGGGGAAGGAAGAGAAACCTGATCTAGTGATTCATACAGTGAGGTACTATAAAAGCAGACAAAATTAAGGACTGAGCTCTATCTGTAAATATGTCAATTGGGATAGATCTCTAATGGGATTTGAAAACAAGTTATAAAGTGATATAAATGTTTATATCACATATGTAAACTAAAATAAACACCATATTGTTCATGGATTTATGTGCATACTGCAAGGTGTTTTACTGGGTTTGAGAAGGACACATGATCACGTGGGACATGGAGAGAAGAGAAAAAAGATTAGGGGAAGTTGGTCAAAGGGATGTTAGTTTAAAAAAAAATTTTTTTTTAGTGTTTGTTTATTTTGAGGGAGAGAGAGACAGAGTGCGAGCAGGGGAGGGTCAGAGAGAGAGGGAGACACAGAATCCGAAAAAGGTTCCAGGCTCCAAGCTGTCAGCACAGAGCCTGACGCAGGGCTCTAACCCACGAACCGCGAGATCATGACCTGAGCCAAAGTCGGACGCTTGACCGACTGAGCCACCCAGGCGCCCCAAAGTGATGTTAGTTTTATCTGTAATGGTCTTAAAGAAGGAAAATAATACATTACTTTTACAGTAATTTTAGAGTTATCGAATACGTAAAACATGTCAGACACTTACTAAACTACAGAGACACAAAGGAGCGTAAAATACTAATTTCTGCCCTTAGGCAGTTAACAATCTGGTAGAGAAGACTGTAAACAAGCAAGTCACACTGGGGTGTGCAAAAGGGTGCTGTGTGTTATCTGGGACATATACTGAGAAGTTCTTAAGGGGTCTGATACTGCATAATCACATGGCTACTTCTTGGCTTTTGCTCCCCTAAGGGAGCCTTCCTGGGACCTTACCAACTCAGATGCCCAGACACCACCCCTGCCCCCTCCAGCTTATTAGTTAGCTCTACATCTATGACTGTATCATTTTTGTTTAATTTTTTCTACCAGTATAGTGGTCAAGCAACACTTACACTGAGTGAAGCTAAGGAGGTACTATATACATATTCAAAACATAATATATTATCCTTCTACAAAGAAAAATATCCTCTTAATACCCATAGTCTTCCCTGTTCTTATTTCTCCATCTTTTAATAGAGAAACAGATACAGAGAAGGAGATCTCTAAGAGAAACAACAGAACAGTCATGTAAGTGGAGTCCTAAATGACCTCTAATGTCAAGAAAAACATTTTCTTGACATCTAGTGTCGAGAAAAACAGAAAGGTGCTATGGAATCTGTGACATACTGGGGAATGCAGGTCCTGTTAAAGGAGTTGCTAGCACTCAGCTCTAGCTAATTGTTGTCATGGCCAGTTGTTGCCAGATCTGGGTTTCTTCAAGAAAAGCTGGAGAATCTTGGCATTAGTTTACGATCTGCTCCCTATTTGCATTTAGTCTTTGTTCACCACAGTGTCCCCAACTCTAGTTTTTGTTGAGTAGTTGCTTTCTCCATTAAATCTCCTTTGTCAGAAATCAAATGGCCATATTTTGTGACTGTCTTTCTCAGTTCTCCATTCTGTTCCATTGATTTATGCACCCATTCCCTCACCAACACCACAGCTTTATAATAAGTCAAAATAAGACAATAGGATTCCTCCAACTTTATTCTTCTTTTCCAAAACTGTTTTAGCTAGTCTAGTTCCTTGCTCTTCCATTTAAATTGTGGCATCAGCTAGTCTATGTCTACGAAAAAGAAGAAAAAGTCCTCCTGGGATTTTGATTAGGATTGCATCGAATCTGTAAGTCAGGGGAAAATTGGCATCTTTACCATGTTGAGTCTTATGATCTAAAAACACATTATGTCTTTCCATGTATGTATATACTGCTTTATATAAAGCTCTGTTTTTAGTGCTTATTATACATTTAGGGTTTTTATGTCTTCTTGGTGAATTGATCCCTCTGTCAAGACATAATATCCCTCTTCATCTCTGGCAGTTTTCTTTGCTTTGGAATCTTTGTGTGATATTAGTACAGCACCTCTAGCTTTCTTTTGATTAATGTTTCCATGGCCTGTATTTTTTCATCCTTTTATTTTCAGTCTACCCATAGAATTATATTTGAAGTGAGTTTTCTTATAGATAGCATAAAGTTGGGTCATGATGGGTTTTTTTTAATCCACTCTGCCAATCTTTGTTTTAATTGGTGTGTTTAGACCATTTACATTCAAGGCAGTTATTGATGTTTGTAATTGGGTCTACCATTTTATTACCTGTCTTCTGTTTTTCCCTCTTTCATTCTTGTTTTCCTTTTACTGCCACCTTTGGATTATTTGAAGACTTTTAGTAATCCATTTTTAGTATCTTTTGTGATTTTGGCTTTATCTTTTTTGTGTAATATTTTAGAGAATTACAAAATAAATACACCTGGAACTATTTTTTTTAGCACTTCAGTTGGAATGTAGAAACGTTCCACCATGTAGATAGACCCTTTTACCTTTTTCCACTTATGCAGTTGCTATCATATTACATCTATATACATTGAAAATCCATCTGACAGTGTTATATTTTTTACTTATAACTGTCAAATATATTTTAAAGGATTCTGGAAAGGAAAAATAGTCATAAATATTCAGATATTTACCATTTCTGTTGCTCTTCATTCCTAATATTCCAAGTTTCCTTCTTTTATTAATGTGTGTGTGTGTATATATATATATATATATATATATATATATATATATATACACAGTCCATGTGTGTGCATATGCTGAGGGGAGGGGCAGAGAGAAAGGAGAGAGAGAATCCCAATCAGGTTCCATCCCATCGGTACAGAGCCTGAACCCATGAACTGTGAGACTGTGACCTGAGCCAAAATCAAGAGTTGGACGCTTAACTGATTGAGCCACCCAGATGCCCCTTCAAGTTTCCTTCTTCTTCTTCTTTTTTTTTAATGTTTATTTAATTTTGAGAGAGAAAGAGAGAGAAAGAGCAGGGGAGCGGCAGAGAGAGAGAGAATCCCAAGCACTCTCCATGCTGTCAGCACAGAACCTGATGCAGGACTCAAGCTCATAAACTGTGAGATCACGACCTGAGCCGAAATCAAGAGTCGGACACTTAACCAACTGAGCCAGCCAGGTGCCCCTTCAAGTTTCCTTTTTTTTTTTTTTCTGGGTCATACTTTCTTTTTCTTTTTTTTTCTTTTTTTTTTTTTTTGCACTGTTTTTTTTTTTTTAAATTTTTAAAAATTTACATCCAAATTAGTTAGCAGATAGTACAACAATGATTTCAGGAGTAGATGCCTTAGTGCTCCTTACCCATTTAGCCCATCCCCCCTCCCACAACCCTTCCAGTAACCCTCAGTTTGTTCTCCATATTTATGAGTCTCTTCTGTTTTGTCCCCCTCCCGGTTTTTATATTATTTTTGTTTCCCTTCCCTTATGTTCATCTGTTTTGTCTCTTTTTTTTTTTTTTTTTAATTTTTTTTTTCAACGTTTTTTATTTATTTTTGGGACAGAGAGAGACAGAGCATGAACGGGGGAGGGGCAGAGAGAGGGAGACACAGAATCGGAAACAGGCTCCAGGCTCCGAGCTGTCAGCACAGAGCCCGACGCGGGGCTCAAACTCACGGACCGCGAGATCATGACCTGGCTGAAGTCGGCCGCTTAACCGACTGCGCCACCCAGGCGCCCCCATCTGTTTTGTCTCTTAAAGTCCTCATATGAGTGAAGTCATTTGATTTTTGTCTTTCTCTGACTAATTTCACTTAGCATAATACCCTCCAGTTCCATCCACGTCATTGCAAATGGTAAGATTTCATTCTTTTTGATTGCCGAGTAATACTCCATTGTATATATATACCACATTGTCTTTATCCCTTCATCCATTGATGGACATTTGGGCTCTTTCCGTACTTTGGCTATTGTTGATAGTGCTGCTATAAACATGGGGGTGCATGTGTCCCTTTGAAACAGCATACCTGTATCCTGTGGATAAACGCCTAATAGTGCAATTGCTGGGTCATAGGGTAGTTCTATTTTTAATTTTTTGAGGAACCTCCATACTGTTTTCCAGAGTGGCTGCACCAGCTTGCATTACCATCAGGTTTCCTTCTTAATGTCATTTTCCTTCTATCTGATGAACTTCCTCTAGCATTTCTTTTCGAGCAAATCTGCTGGTTCTGAATTCTACTAGTTTGCCTTCATCTGAGAATGTCTTTATTTCATTTTCATTCCTGAAGGAAGGGCGTAGAACTCTAGGTTGACACTTCTTTTCTTTCAGCACTTTTAAAATGTGCCACTTCCAATGAGAAAGAATGAAATATGGCCCTTTGTAGCAACATGGATGGAACTGGAGAGTGTTATGCTAAGTGAAATAAGCCATACAGAGAAAGACAGATACCATATGGTTTCATTCTTATGTGGATCCTGAGAAACTTAACAGAAACCCATGGGGGAGGGGAAGGAAAAAAAAAAAAAAGAGGTTCGAGTGGAAGAGAGCCAAAGCATAAGAGACTCTTAAAAACTGAGAACAAACTGAGGGTTGATGGGGGGTGGGGGGGGGGGGGTGGGTGATGGGTATTGAGGAGGGTACCTTTTGGGATGAGCACTGGGTGTTGTATGGAAACCAGTTTGACAATAAACTTCATATATTGAAAAAATAAATAAATAAAAATAAAATGTGCCACTTCTTCTGGCCTTCACCATTACCGATGAGAAATTCAGTCATTCAAGTCATTGATCCTCTATCAGTGTCTTTTTTCTCCAACTGCTTTCAAAGGTTTTTTTGTCCTTAGTTTTCAATAACTTAATTATGATATATCTGAGCATAGATTTCTTTGGATTTATCCTGTTTGTGGTTTACTCAGCTTCATAAATATGTAGGTTTGACTTTAACCAAGGTTGATTTTCAGCCATTATTCAGATTTTGTTGTTGCATTGCATTTTTTGGGGGGTTGGGGGAAGAGAGAGAGGGAGAGAGCTCATGCATGAGTGAGGAAAGAACAGAGAGAGATAGAGAGAGAGAAAGGGAGAATCTTAAGCAGGCTCCACGCCCAGCATGGGGCCTGAAGAGGGGCATGACCTCACGACCATGAGATCATGACCTGGAGCTGAAATCAAGAGTCAGATGCTTAACTGACTGAACCATCCATGTGCCCCCACATTGCACTCTTTCTGTCCTGCCACCCCACCAGAGAAGGCCTCATCTACCTGCTGTGCTTATATGGATCAATCAGAATATGCACAGTTTTGTAGAACCCTGAGTCCACATCCACAATACAGTGGTAGAGCCATCCATGTAGCTTCCAAGTTTGAATAAATTCAGGCCCAACCCCCATTCCATCAGGTATCGCCTGTACATACAAAAGGGAAAGGACACCCTGCTTCCCTCTGCATCTCGGCACCAGCTGGGAACCTAGCTGCACAAGGACTAGAAAGAGCCATCGGTTTTCTCAGGTCAGGCAGAGGAGTAATGTGGCAGGTACACTGTAGCCCTGCTCTGCCCTGCTTTCCATAAGAAGAGACTACAGAAAGGTTGGACCCATTGGAGTTGCCCCCTATGTAAAGTAAAAAATATCTTTTCCTTCTTCTCCTCACCTCCCCATAGGCTCATCCCCTTCCCTTTGCTCCAGTGAGGAGGTGGCTCTGGCAGTGCAAGTTTTACCACATCCTTGTCTTATATAGAAAGAGATTTAAACCCATTCAGTCTTTCTAGGACTATTGATCCATCTTCTTACATATCACATTCTCGAATTTTACTTTTAAAAATATACAAATATTTGGAGCCCAACTGAGGTTTGTCCAAGGTTTGTTAAAATTGCAAAAATAGTTAAAAACAAACAACAACAAAAATCCAAAGCGTGTCTAAAGAACTGAAAGTATGTAGGACCCTAGAGATTGAGTGGGTATAGTCCCTCCCTTCCGTTAAAGAACACTGGCCCCATAGGAGAGAAGGTCACAAATCAATGAGGCATGTACAGCAGTGGGCCAAGGATATGAACATATGAGGGCCATGGAAGGGACTGTCCACTGTACTTCATTTGGAACCAGAAAGCTGGACCTTTCCTGAATGGCAGAACCATCTGTAGGTTGCTTTCATAGTTCCCAAAGATTCCAACCTTAAATGACACCTCTGAACTAGAAATGCTGCCTCTGGAATCACTGTACAAGGTGGCAAGATTACCAACATGTCTGTTACTTCATATAATTATCTTAAGAGCAAGGTAACTCACATTTTTAAAAACTCAGATAAGATAGGTATTATTCCTTATTTTGCATTTGTAGAAATTGAGATTTAAGAAAGTTGAGTAGAATGGGTATATTATCCAGCTTCTGAGCATAGGGAGAGTGTGACCCTAGCCTTTCCCATGGTGATAACCTCCCCCAACCAGAAAATGCCCTCACACAGAAGCTCCTCCATTCCCTCTCCAGAAGAGGAGAAGAGGAAACGCAAGAAGAAGCATCTAGTGCAGAGCCCCAGTTCCTACTTCATGAATGTGAAATGCCCAGGTTGCTGTAAAATCACCACCACCTTTACCATGCACAAATAGTAATTTTGTGCGTTAGCTACTTCACTCTCCTCTGCCAACCTACACAAAGAAAAGTAAGACTTAACAGAAGGATGCTCCTTCAGATAAAAGCAGCACTAAAAGCACCCTGAATCAAGACGAGTGGGAAACCATCCCAATAAACACATTTTGGATACAAAAAAAAAAAAAAAATAGTGTGGCCCTAGGTGTTGAGTCTGGAGTCATCACATGCTGTCCCAACTGCCCCCACAGACTTGAAGCTTCTGCTGTTCCCCAACCTGCAAAAAAATTACTTTGGAGCTACTTGACTCAGCTTCCTTCTGCTTTCTGCAGGTGCCATCAGTTAAGAACTTTTCTACTTTTAACGTGTAAAACAAGCAAACTCAAGTATTTATAGACTAACCAGTCAGTAAATGTGTCTTCCTATCCCAGCTTCTGGCAGGGCTAACATTATCATAATCCATTCTTTGACTTCAAAAAATGAAGAGTGATGAGGAACTCTTCCTGTCTCCTTCTATCAGGCCCTAATGTAAAGACCAAACAAAGATGTCACACACACACAAAAAAAAAGAGAGAGAGAGAGAGAGAGAGAACTCCAAACCAGTATCTCTTATGAACATAGGAGAAAAAATCCTCAACAAAATACTAGCAAACTAAATCCACCACCATATAAAAAGAATTATATGCCATAATCAAATGGAATTTATCCCAAGGAATACAAGGTTGGTTTAACAAAGAAAAATCCATCAATGTAATACACCCTATTAACAGAATAAAGGGAGAAGGAAAAAAAAAAAAAACCACATGGTCACTTCAGTAGATGCAGAGAAAGCCCTTAACAAAATTGAAAACTCTTTCATGATAAAAACACTCATCAAACTAGGAATAGAAGGGAACTTCCTCAACTTGATCTATGGAAAACACAGAGCTAACATCATACTTAATGGTAAAAAACTGAAAGCTTTTTCCCCTAAGATCAGAACAAGACAAGGATGTCTGCTCTTGCCATTTTTATTCAGCATTGTACTGCAATTGTACTGCATTGTGCTGCAGGGTCTAGCCAGAACAGTCAGGCAAGAAAAAGTAATAAAAGGCATCCAGATTGGAAAGGAAAAAGGAAAACTATTACTTTCAGATGACATGAATTTATAAAAACAGAAAACCCTACAGAATCCACCAAAAATCATGAGAGCTAATAAATGAGTGCAACAAATAAGATCAACATACAAAAACCAGCTGTATTTCTATGCACTGGCAATGAATAATCCAAAAGTGAAATTAAGAAAACTATTCCATTTACATCAGCATCAAAAAGAGCAGGTAGGAATTAATTTAACAAAAGCTCAGACTTGTACACTGAAAAGTACAAAATACCATTGAAGGATATTAAAGAAGACCTATGTAAGTGGAAAAACCTACCATGTTTGTGGTTTGGAAGACCTACTATTGATAAAATGGCAATATTCCCCCAAATATTTACAGAATCGACACAATCCCGATCAAAATCACAGCTGCCTTTTTTTTTTTTTTTGGTGAAAATTGACAAGCAGATCCTAAAATGCACATGAAAATGCAAGAGACCCAGAATAGCTGAAAACAGTCTTGCAAAAGGACAGAGTTGGAGGAGTCACATCTCCCAATTTTAGAACTTAACACAAAGCCTCAGTTTGAAGACAGTGTGATCCTACCAGTTGGAGAGATGTGCAGATCACTGGAATAGAATTGAGAGTTCAGAAACAAACCTATATGGGGCACCTAGGTGGCTCAGTTGGTTAAGCATCCAACTTTTTGTTTTAGCTTAGCTCATGATTTCACGGTTTATGGGTTCAAGCCCCACATCGGGGCTCTGAGCTGGACAGCATGGAGCCTGCTTGGGATTCTCTCTCTCCCTCTCTCCCCTCCCCAACTCACACACGCATGCACACACTCTTTCTCTCTCTCAAACTTAAAAAAAAAAAATTTGTTTGTTTGTTTGTTTATTTATTTGAGAGAGAGAAAGAGCAGGGGAGGGGCAGAGAGAGAGGGAGACACAGAATCTGAAGCAGGCTCCAGGCTCCAAGGTGGCAGCAGAGAGCCTGACACGGGGCTCGAACTCATGAACCATGAGATCATGACCTGAGCCGAAGTCGGACGCTTAACTGAGCCACCCAGGCACCCCCAAAAAAGTTATTTTAAGAAAAAAAGACAAATGTATACAATTATGGTCAATTGATTTTCAACAAGTGCATCAAGACAATTCAATAAGAAAAGAACAGTTGATTCAACAAATGGTGCTGGGATAACCAAATTGTATAAAATAATGAAGTTAGGGCTCTGCTTCACACCATATATAAAAATTAAAAATGGACCAAAGACCCAGATGTAACAACTAAAATTACAAAACTCTTAGAAATAAACATAGATCTAAATTTCCGTGGCTTTGGGTTAAACGATGGTTTCTTAGATATGACACCTAAAGCACAAGCAACCAAAAGAAAAAGATAAATTGAACTTCATCAAAATTTAAAAACCCTTATTATCAAGAAAGTAAAAAGATAACCCACAGGGAGAAAATACTTGGAGATCTTCCATCTGATAAGAGTAGGAAGTATCCACAACTTAGAAATAACAGTTACAATTCAATAAAAAGCCTACAAAATAAAAAGAACTGCAAATATTTTATATCAGCCTTTCTATCCTAACAAGGTCTTTTGTAGAACAAAAGTTTTTTAATTTGATAAAGTCCATTTTATTTACTTTTTTCCTTCAATTGCTTATGCTTTAGGGGTGATATCATGCTTTTGGTGATAGCCAGCTATGGATGTCCAATTGCTCCGACACCATTTGTTGAAAAGGTTGTCCTGCCATTGAAATGCTTTTTTGCACCTTTGTCAAAATCAGTTGGCTATCTGATAAGGAATTGTATCTAGAATATATAAAGAACTCTTACAACCCGTAAAAAGAAAAATAACCCAACTAAAAACGTGGACAAAGAATTTTGAACAGACATTTCTCCAAAGAAGATATACAACAGGCCGATAAGCACATCATTAGTCATTAGGAAAGTACAAATCAAAACCACAATGAGATTACCGCTTCATACCATCTAAGATGGTTATAATCAAAAAGACAATAAAAATTACCTGATGATATGGAGAAATTGGAACCCTCATATACTGCTGGTGGGAATGTGAAATGATGTAGCCATGCTGGGAAACAAACAATTTAGTAATTCCTCAAAAAGTTAAATACAGAATTACCATATGACCTAGCAATTACTCCTAGATATATACCCAGAGAATTGAAAACTCGTGTTACTTGTTTAGAGTAGAGCAACATTATTCATAATAGCTAAAAGGTAGAAACAATCCAAGTAACCATCAACTAATGAATGGATAAACAAATATAGTATATCCATACTACTATTTAACCATAAAAGTAAATATTGATTCATGATACAACATGAATAAACCTTGAAGGCATTTTGCTAAATGAAAGAAGGCAGACAAAAAAAGACCACTTTATTGTATGATACCATTTCATGATTCCATTCCATTCTGGAAATGACCGGAATAGACAAATCCATCAAGACAGAAAGTTGTGATTGCCAGGGACTGCGAGAAGGGGGAATGGGGAGTGACTGTTTATGGGTGTGGGCTTTGGGAGCATGGAATGAAATGTTCTGGAATTAGATAGTGGTGATGGTTGCACAACTCTGTGAATATACTAAAAAATGCTGAATTGTATACTTTAAAGGGATGAATATTATGTGAAATATACCTCCATTTTTAAAAAGGTATGGGAAGTTACAATGGAGAAGCAGTTTGTTGTTGAAATACTGTAAAGTGCAAAATAGGACCTGTAAAGTTGTAAAATTAGTTTGGCCCTTCATGGAACTTCTGAAAAGTCAGATCGGAGGCTTTTCTCTTCATGACTGCCCTTGCTTTTGGTCACCTTTGGCACTTAACATGTCAGAATTTAACCTTTTTTTCCTTACAGGTGACTATGGTTTTAGAATTTGTTTAACAACATAATAGCACATTATAACCATTAATTGTAACTCCATTTTAAAAAGGCTACACATCTAATTTTGGATCCTAGAAAAATAAGCAAATTAAAATTGAGTGGCTTGTCCAACTTCTTGCCCTTTGGTAGGATCAGTGCTGAATCTCCACAGGGCAGAGCCAGCAGTCCTGACCCTGTTTCCCTCCCTGTGCTGGGAGGAAAGCTGGGCCTTCCCAGAATGCCTACCAGATGGGAACATCATTTCTCCTTTTAAGCAGAAGCCCAAAAAATCACCCCCAAGGCCGGAACTGCTAGTTTCTCACCTTTACCCACACAGCTCGTTCTCAGCCTTCCTGCAGAAGTCAAAAATGGGCTTAAAAACAGTGTTCCCGTCATGAAATTTAAACATAAATAAAAACAACTGGTATTGGTAGACTGCCTTACTGCCTCCTCAGCCCTGTCCCCAGTCTGAACTGATGACAGTGGGGCAGGTAGTGTCCCCACTCTACAGATGAAGGAACAGAGCTTGAGAGGCCACATGAGAACAGAGGTCCCACAGCTAGTGGGTGTCTGAGCCAAGGCCAGCTGTCTGTCCTTCCTCCTCCCCTGCTCTCCTGCTGTCTCCATGGTAAGGCTGAATCTTGATAAGACAGTTACCATTCTCCTCCTGTGAAGATCCTATCTGCTGTGTACAAGGCTCCTGAGAGCTCCCCAGAGAAGGGTGTTGGAAAACTGAGATTCACAGCACTGGCCACAGGGCACCAAGAGCCACCTGGCCTATCACATAACGTAAGACACTGGGCTACACATCATAGGTTAAGAAACAGGCAACAGGGAGGCCGTGTCAGCTGGATGGACAAGAAATGGTGACGGTTGAATCAGGATCCCTGGAGATGGACAGGGAAACAAGCAGGGAGGAGCTCAACCTTTGGGCAGGAGACAAGTAGGACAGCAGCACATCAGTGCAACAGACCTGGGTCCTCAGCCAGGTCTGGCCACTCACCAGGGTGGCTCCAGGCCTCTGTTTTCTTGCCTGTGAAGTGGGTATATGCAACAATACTTGATGTCTCTGGACGCTGCTGTGTGCCCAAGGAGTAGTGGTTGGAAGTGAAGTGAAGGCCTCTTTCCAGGCAGTGGAGCCTAGCCACCTGTCAGAGAGTGAGCCTGGCCCCGTCTGTGTATTTTCGTAAGTTTAACTATTAGAGACTCTTGAATAACTTTATATATGACAAAGACGTTGACAAGGCAGCCCATAAGTGAGGGACCCCAGGGACTGTGAGTAGCACGTCACCACAGGCTGTGCCATGTAGTTTATAGTGTCTACATTGTGAAAACCAAAGGAGGGCTCCAGGGCCTGGCCCGGGGCATGAGCACTCCCCTCAGGGGCCGTGCTGCTGAGCGGGCAGAGCATTCCCTGGCGAAGCCAGCCCCTCACCCACCCAGGACAACCGCTTTATGTTTAGCCTGTCTACTGAGAATAAGCCAAGTCAGACTCTTCTGACTACTGAAGTAAAGGAAGCTGCTTCTTGCTTTCTGTCTTCTCCTGTCTGCCCTCCATCTTGAAGATGTATGACAGGAAGAGCAGGAGACTCTTCAGAAGACCTCGCCCATTCAAGCCTGCTTCTTTCACTTAAGGAGTTGTGGGACCTTGTAAATCCCTTCAAATGGCTGGCTTCGGGGGGCCTGCACTTTACTTTTGGGCCTGGGAGAGTATTTAGCACTCTGCTTCATGTGTGCAATTGTCTTTCAGCTCTGTGCTGTGTGTCTAGAAGACTTCAAGCCTCGAGATGAGTTGGGCATTTGTCCATGTAAGCATGCCTTTCACAGAAAGTGAGTATTGGTATGGAATTATTTTTTTTAATGTTTGTTTTTTGAGAGAGAGCAAGTGAGCAAGGGGGGAGGGGCAGAGGGAGAGAGAGGGAGACACAGAATCCGAAACAGGCTCCAGGCTCTGAGCTGTCAGCACAGAGCCCGACGCGGGGCTCGAACTCACCCAGTGGCAAGATCATGAGCCAAAGTTGGACGCTTAACTGACTGAGCCACGCAGGTGCCCCTGGTGTGGAATTATTTAAAGGGACCTGAATTTGAGGCACATTGAGCCACTTACTTGTGGGTTTAGAGCAGTGCCAGACAAGCCGGACAGCTTCATGATTAGTCTGCAATGCAGCAAGCTCAGCGCACCCTATGGAGTGAGGTGTGTGCGTGCACGTGTGTGTGTGTACACACGTGACATCAGGAGGGACTGGGGTGGTGGAACATGACTGCCAGGCAGGACTTTGGGCAGAGGGCCAAATAAGCCCACACCTCCTTAGAGCTGAGGCTACGAACAGCTGCTTTAAATGGAATTTTCCAACGAGAGTTTCTATTCCTAAAAACTTAAAACCAGTTATTTTAAATCAAAATAAATAAAGTATGAATGTAAGTGGGAGTGTGAAGCCATCTCCTATGCCAACATACTAATATTCCCTCTTCTCTCACAATTTTTTGTTTTCATTTCTATTAAAAACTTTTATTTCTCCTACTTCCCACCACCCTCCTCAGTGTACTTCATCCTTTAAGAAGTCATGGATCATTCGAGGGTATAGCATGCTGTGGCTGATTCGTATCACCTTTTAGAAGATTAGAGGCTTTGATTTCTCCAGAGGGTTACAGGCATTCTCCACCCGCTGGTGGAGCTGCTTGGGATCTGAGTGTTCACATCAGCCCCTGGCTAGAGGGGCAGATGTGTTTAACCCATGAGGCATCTGGCAGGGGGCGCCATAAGCCTGGGACTGACATCTTCCTCCTGTGTTGTCTCATCCTGCAGGTGCCTTATTAAGTGGCTCGAGGTTCGTAAAGTATGTCCACTGTGCAACATGCCAGTTCTGCAGCTGGCCCAGCTGCACAGTAAGCAGGACCGTGGACCCCCGCAGGGGCCCCTGCCCGGGGCAGAGAACATCGTATAGCTCCCCCAAGGACCAAACTGCTGTGGGATCCGACATCCATATGGAGCCAGGAGGAACACAAGCGGTCTCTGCGTTGGCTGCTCTACCTGGGGCACCAGCTGCCACTTCCTTTGCCTCATGAAGAACTCGGGCCAGCTACACTGGGAAGCCAGACTGCTGGGTCTTGTGACAACCAAAGCACGCTGACACTACCCCATGCCAAGAGAAGAGGAGTGGATGATGGATAAGCCTTCCGGTTACGTTCAAGAAATTTCACGAGGGTCTCTTGCTGACGCCATTACTCTGTCTCCCAGATACTTTTCTCCATGTCAAGGTGAATCTTTATCAAGCAGAAGGGAAGATAGGACTGTTAGAGAAGGGAACTGAGGGCAGGTGTTTAAAGCCCCCCCCCCACCCCCCCACCCCCCCACCCCCACCCTGCAGACAGATGAGCTTCTATGCAGACCGTGCATGCTTTTGCAGTAGCAGACCCTCCTGGCAGTCCCTGAGCCAAGTAAAACCAGCGGTTACCTCAGTTGAAGCCCGACTGGTTGCCAGTGATTGGTGAGGCAGTGCCAACGAGGCTTTTCACATTATGTTCCTTTGATAAGGTCATCTTGGAACCCAGGGGCTTTGGTTACCACAGAGCAGCAGTGCCCCCTTGCCACTCCTTCTCCCTCAAGTTCATGACACTTGCTTATCAAATCATCTAAATACATTAGATGCACTTGGAAAGGCTTGGTCAGAAGTCATTTCCTCTTATTCTTGCCCGCCCCCCCAAACTCCCCAGTGAAGCCCAGCCAGGCCGCCCATCTGGAGCCCCAGCAGGGGATGTGCTGTCCGTGTGTGACCCAGGGAGCCTCAGGGTGCTGCCCACCCCTACAGTGGGGTTCCAGTGCAGCTGCTGGTCTTAGCCCACTGCCTCAGTAAGGAGCTGCTGTGAGCCTCTCAGATGGCTCCCAAGGGGAGCTTCTTCCTGAGAATGGCCAGTCTTCCGGGCCCTGCTGAGATGAGAGGATGCTGACTCCCTTGCCTCTCTCCACTCCTTCCGTTTCCTTCCCTCTCCTGCCCTGTGTTTCTACTTAAGAGAAAATGCCTGTCATTGGCTTTTTAACAATTTGAAGCATCCCAAATAAGATCTTTCTGTAATTCTGAAGCGAGGGATCCACTTGAAATTGTAAATAGTTTCAGGAAGCTCCCGTAGGGCTGTTCACCCATTGGTGTGTGCCTCAGTATTCAGACTTGCGATAAGTAATTTAAAGTGTCTTTATAGGAGAGAAATGCATGCTGCTCTTTGGCTCTTTCTGTCCAATTTTTCTAGAAATGACTGAAGAGTCCATTCGGATTCATGAATACTGTATAAATTTGCCATCTGAAGTGGCTTTGGGTCAGATAGAAAGTTCTTTTCCACGGCACTGCTTTCCACCTCCTTCTGTTATAGGGTGGACTCTTCGTCAACAGCTTTGCCTCTGCTCCATTCCCCAGGTGTGAGTGAGGACAGTTTCTCATTGGAAATGTGGTCTGCATGGTATGGAGAGAGAATGGGGGAAGCTTTACTACTCTGTTCGTGGCATGTCTCCAGGGATTTTTTTCTGGATTCGTCTCTACCATCTTAGAATGGGAGACAGAACCTGTCCTTGGCTCAGATGGCTGGGGTCAGATGAGGAAAATTCCCATTAGCCTAGGAAAGTGCTGGACAAAATCCAGTTTGGAAAATTACAAATCCAGTTGGTCAGAATTGGCTGTTTCCTCCTTGTGACCTATTCATGTCACGCCAACTGGCTGCTTCAACAGGGCAAGGAAGTGTGGGGTATTTTTATATGAAAGCCTTAGCCTGTTGGGCATCCTTGAAAAGATTTTCATGCGCTCCTACTTTCACCATTTCTGCATTGTGTTGGTAGCACAATGGAGTTGAATGCTGCAAAGCACCCAGTTTACAGTGAAATGTTTCCAGTGACCAGTGTCAAAAGTAGGTCTGCTTCTAGACTAGCCTCAGTTGTGGCCAACACCCACCATTCCCCATGGGATGGCTTGGGACAGATCTCACCTTGTTACGAGGTTCCAACAGGAAAGAGAATTTTTCCCCTGAAGGGAGGAATTCGTATGCTCTAAAAACTGCAAATGATTTCAGCTCACAGCTTTGGCAAGATTATAACTCATCAGTTGCAGCTTTTTTCTGCCCCTGTATGTGTGGGTAGATCAGTTCATTTCCCTGTCACAGGAAGGGCAAGTTGATATGGTTGGTGCATATTTCCAGCCATTAGAGGAAAGCGCCAGAATGCCGTGCACTCTCCATTGGGCACCAACCCCCACGAGGTGCCACTAACGTGACCTCCACACCTGTGAATGCGGAGGGCTTTTTAAATGCCACCCTTTCACCAGGGTGGGGCTGGATATGGAGTGGTGAATATTCACTCTGCTCACCATCTCCTTTCTTGGCTCGGTGTCCCACTGCAGCTCAGCCAGTGTCACCCAGAGTAGTAGTTCCTGCCACTCTTAGCAAGACAACCTGAATGCACCTGCTCCCCACACCTGGGTCCTCCTCCTCCAGGACTCTGTGCTGCACTGTCATTATTGCCAATGGCCAGGGCTTAATTTACATCTTCAATTCTGATTAAAACACAGTTGTCTGTGGACAAAGTTAAATCTTCATCTGAACTTTTTAAAGAATGAGTTAAGGATCCCCTAATACTCTTGGCACAGGCTCACACCTTACACTGAGGCCACCCTGGCCACATCTATCTATCTTTTGTTGGGAAGTTGTTGGTGATCTTTTGTTAATCTGTAGACACGTGGGGACTTTGGTCTGCTCTTGGGCCACTGGGGGTTGACATGGCAGGTTTTGGTTTTTTTTTTTTTACTTGGTCTTGCTGTGTCTAAGCAGCTCAAAGATCGGATGTTACTTGTATGCTGTGGGTTAAAAGAATGTAACTCAGCCCCAACTGAACTCCATGGGTGGCTGCATCATTATCTAGTTGTTGCTAGGAGTACAGCTGAATTCAGGTGGCTTTAGAAACAGGGAACAAAACCAGCCTGACTTGATTCCTGATTAAGTAGGCATAAGACATTGTCATCTGCCGCTTCTCTCTGCCACAGTGTGATGTGGTTGGGCCTGTCCCTGGCAGGTGAGGTCCTCGTAGCCTGTGCCCACCAAGGCAGGGAGCTGGACTAGACAGAAATGGCCAGATGCGAGTAGATGGCCCAAGGGGAAGTCTAAGCTGAGGAATACAGGGAACATTCCATCATCGCCAGATAGCCTGTTCTTAACACATCTTGACAAAATTAAGATCCTTTGCCCCAGTGCCAAGTCCCTTGGACCCATTAGAGGACCAATTTGTACCTTTCCACAGCCCCACTCCAAAGCCTGCCACCTCTGTGGCCTGGTCTTGCTCTGCTAAGCTATTCTGAACTGTAGTAGTAGTTTTTCTGAAAGGCTTTCTGAGAATTATGGAATGAACACAGGGAGGCTCTGGACAGAAAAAGTGCTGAGTGAGTTTAATCATCCCTTGCCATTCACCAGCCATGTGTCTTTATGCAAGCTGATTTCCTTCTCTGCCCTCTAAGAATTGTAGTGACATTTTTGCTGGCTCTCATGAGGACCATACAATGTCCAAAGCCTGGTGGGCAGTAGGCCTGGGGTTGTGGAAGTTCCTTATTATAGGCAGGATCATGCCAGTCACATAGGGCTCCTCTGTAGCTCAGGTAGCAACAAAACCTCAGCAAGAGCCTCCTGAGATACAGGAGCTCCCTTGGGGGAAGGCCTGCGTTTACCTGGGTCCCTTCCTTTTCCTCTCCTGATCTTGCCAGTCACCTCCATCTGTCTTTGCCCATGGTGCTCCTTGGCAGCTATTCCATAAATTTTTGAATAGGTAATCCCTTCATATAATTCACAAATCATGAGTCTTTCTTGCATCCCTGACCTAGCGAGCCCAACTTATTGCCCCTTGAACACCCGCTGTGTTCCACTATGTTCCATGTAGATCCTTCCAGTGACCATTTACGCATAAACAGGGATTACACGCGTGTATGTATAACTCTTCTCTTTTACTCATGTGATACCAGACCAGTATATCCAAGGAGCATTCCTATTCATGGGGGAAGAGCCATCTCAGAAGTCCGAATACCTGTAAAAGGTGAGCCCATAATTGGAGGATGTCTTTGCAATCACATTTCCTTTTGAATAAGGCATTTTTTATTGATTGCAGCATACTAAAATTCTAGTTTTCCATACAAAGCAGAAATAGCAATCCCTCCCTGACCCTTACCACACACACAGATAATATGAGAGCACCACCAGTTTCCAGACTGCACAAGGACAGTCTGGTCTGTGACAGGACACCCAACAGCAGGCTCTGCTGTGTTGCTGAGAACAGCAATGCAGGCCTCTCGTCCAGGTCCAACAGCCTTTACACCCCCCTGGTCCCCATCCAACCCCATCCGATGGGGTGACGTCTGGCTACAACTGTCATTTCTTAGGCGAGTTCTTGTGTTTCTGAGGCAGGAGTCTGATAAGCAGCAGCAACTGAAGCCTGAGGCATCCTTCTGTTTGGGGGACAGATGTCTCAGATGACGCTAAGCAGGTAGGTGGCCAGTCTCCTCAAGACTAACCATAGATACACTTCAGTGTCCGTCTTCAAGGTCCTGGCTCTGCTCCCTTTCCCTCCCCACTCTTTATGCACACATTAAAAAGAAAATGCTTGCCACAGAATTTTTTCCATTCGACAACAGAAATCTTTTAAGAAAAAAATGTCTTACAAAGCTGCTTCTTCCAGGCAGCCCTAGGGTGAGGGGCATGGACTCCTACATTGGTTCTCACCCCCCTCCCTGGCTTCCTGCCTCCCAGAGCAGCAGCCCAGTGCTTTCCTTGGATTAAAAGTGCAATTTAGGCCCCTAACCTGAAACTTGAAAGGAATTGTATGTGAAATGCCACCCTTCTGTCACCTGACTAGCTGGCCCTGGGTTAGAATGTCTTTCACATCAGCTATTATGAGTTTCTTAAGTAAAAGAGATGAATGTGTCTAAATTCACAATGTCTAAATTCTGGTGAAATCTGCAGTTGTTAACCAGAGTGGTTCTTTAGTAGATAATATTAATGAAAGATCCCCCATGCCATGGACTGTGCTTCCACTTGAGTGGGAATATCACAAGAAAAATAGAGGGGCTTGTTCAATAAGTTTGTCTTTGTCCGGTTCAGCTTTAGAGCCCAACTTTGCAAAATGCTAATAGTTTGGTTCCATTTTCAGACCGAGCATTGCACCCTTGCTTACCAATCCAGTGCTCACTTCTGTGGCTCTCAGGTCAGGGAGAACACCCTCCCTGCTCCAGGGACATGGACCTAGAATGTGGTCCCCGCCAATGTCAAGGGACCGGTCTGTACTTGGTGAAGCTCCTCTCAGCTCCCTGTACCTGCATCTAGGGCCAGCTGCACACGGTCCCTCCCAGGCGGTGCTACAGCCAGGTGGGTAGATGGGGCCGGTGGTGCCGGTGTTAGGGAAGCTCCTCCTGGAGACAGCCTGGTCTTCCAAGAGTGTTCCTCATAACTGTCGTCTCTGGGTTTGACATCATTGCCAGGAAGGAGGGGGGTAGTTTAGTCCTGTAGTTTAGCCCACTGGGGTTTACTCACTAGATATTGTATAACTCCCTCAAAAAAAAAAAAAAAAAAAAGTTTATGAAACTCTGACCCTCAGGTTTCATAGACGTGTTTGTACACTAAGAATTCTGCAGCAGAATATTTTTAAACATCCGCAGTTTTTTGTAAGCTATATTTTTGTATATTTAATTGCTATTTTAAAATTTTAATGCATTTTTGGCTAATTACTCCTGTTTTAAAAACAAAACATGCATGTAATTGACTTAAATGTAAATAAAAAGCAGGTTTTGAAAATACTTTGTGCCGAGCATGTACCCTTCAACCCAGAGGAGCCTGAGATCACCTACACCCCTCTTGAGCCTGTGTAGCAACGGAAAGTCAAGGCAAGTGGCTCTGATCAAAATGAGCTGGTCCCCAGCAACATGTGATTGTGATGAAGGAGCTTCGGGCCTGCACCCCCATGGGGTAGGGAGCAGGTCAGAGGTGAGGAGCAGAGCACCAGGCCACAGCGAGGAAGGAGGTGGCCAAGACCCCACCTGCCCCCCTGGCCTCAGCCCTGCAGATGCCACGGGACACACCAGCTGTCTCACAAATGCAGGAGTCAGCGCCCAGGGGGATTGAGGTGGTGGAACTAGCCCACCCCGCCCCCCACCTCTCTAGCTGCATCTCCGGCTTGGAAATACCAACTATTCTGTCAGGAGGGAAAAAACACACCTAGACTCCGAAGTCCCCCCGTGGTGACTGCTGTTTCTCCTCACCGCCACTCACGAGAAGCCCTGCAGGTCAGCATTGGCTCCGCAGCTTGGGGGAAACTGGCCCCCTCAAGGCCATCTGTGACCCTGCGACAAATCTGGACCACTTCTTAAACCTCCTCTGAATGCAGGTGACTGGAGAGCTCCTCTCCCTCAGCCCCTTCTCAGACCATGCTCTGCAGCCTTTTCCTTCTCTGCCCATCTAGTTATTCTCCCTCTAACCTTCATATTCACTAAATTCCCACCTAGATAGACATCATTTGCAGGTCTTTAATCTCCAACCCAAATATTCAGCTGCCTTTTTGGTATCAAGACCTGGCAATCCAAAACCAAGCCTTCCCAACAAGCCTGGGTGCCTCACTGGGACTCCCTCAACACTATCCAGTCACCGCATCCCAGCCTTCGTCTACTGCTCCAATCTTGGCTTAGGCCACCTTCCTTTCCCACCTGGGTCCTAACCACAGCCACCCCACACGTACACATACTGCCTCCAGTGGAGGGCGGGGGGCCCTCGCCAACTCACGGAGGGCAGACTGGAAGGGACGCTGCTGAGACGGCAGTAGCTTACACCAGGGACTGGCAGTGGTGCCAGGCGGTGGGAGTTTACATGCATCTCACAAGCCAGAGGTAGCAAAGTGGCAGTAAACTGGGATCAGGCTCAGAAGAGAATGTGAGCAACTCCCGTGCAGAGATGGCCTTGGGGACACACAGTGCTAAGAGGGGAAGGCAGTCCTTGCCGGGGGGCTACAACTCAAAGGCAAGGGCTGTGAGGGGCCGCTACCTTGGAAATCAATGTCCAGGGCTGATGACTGCTTAGGGAAGTCCAGAATTGCACCCAGGGGGCTGGCAAGATCTGTCCTCAGAGGAGAAGTGGCTGGCACGGGCAGAGGTGGCCTGGGAGGCAGAAGGAAAAGCAAGAGGGGTCTGCTGTGTTAGAACGGAAGAAGAGGACGTGAAATGTCCGTTAGACTTAGTAACGACCCACTGGTGACTGATCAGGCACCCTCCCAGGCAGTGACACTTTGGCTGGACACAAAGTGCAGAGAAGTCACAGAGGCAGCCTTTCAAGAGCAGGAAGTGGCAAGGATGCAGAACACGGAAGGTGAATGCTATGCAGGAGGCGGCTCTGCCCAGGTCTGTGTGACCTCAGGCAGGTCTGTTCCCATTAAACTGCAGGGAGAACAAAGGCTGTATGAGGCCAGCCATGTAAGCACTGGTCACAGCCTCATGAGCACAGTACGTGTGGGGAGAGCAGGGGACCCCAGCACAGGCGCCTGGGTCTCCACCAGGGAAGCAGGCTCCCTCCCTCCCCCACCTCCTCTGGAGAAGAGCAAGCGGGGAGGAGGGTCTGGGGCACAGGGGCTCCCAGGAGCACAACTGCGTATCAGCAGGTGGGTAGGGACATGGTCTTTGATGGCTGTAGGGAAGGTGGGGCCACCAAGCGCAGATGAGATTAGAGGGGACTCGGGCCGAGGCCCGCAAAGGCCAACAGCAGCAAAAGAGAGGCTGACTGGCTCCCGGGAGCCACAAGTCCCATTCCCACAGCTTTCCTCCAGTTCTGCTGGCCTGCACCAGGCTGACAATACCCACAACCCGCTGGTGCCCAGCTGCATTGAGGGGCGCCCTTAAGAAATGGCCACTCCCTGCCCCGCAGGCAGCTGCCCTTGGTCCCAGAGCTGGCACGTGCCTCTGCTGCCCCCACGCGGCCAACACAAAAGGGTGCCAAGGGATCCGGCCGCCCCTCCTCCCTTGGTGACCCAGCCCTGCAGTCTTCCAACCTAGGTCCCTGCCAGGCGCAAGGAGGCTGCAGGGCCTTGAGGTTACCTTCTAGTTCAAAGGCTGCTTTATACAGACCTTTCATGGCCTTCAACAGCAATGCAGGCACAAAAATACACAAGATAAGACTCCAAACAATATTCTATCTCCAAGGGGAAGGGTTATTTAAATTATTCTGCACAGCAGAAAGAAAACGCTCTAAGTCAATCTCTACCGAGACTCCATCTTAAATCTCTATCTACCAAGACTCCTCAAGCTGCCTTTTGAGCCTCGCACATGCAGCCCTCATACTCAGTCCTATCCCAAGCTCAGAGCCAGCCTTGCCAGCTTCCAGCAAGTAAAAACCTTGAGTGGGAGAGGAAGGCAAAAGTTCCCTACCCTGCCCCCAGGAGTTAATCAATGGACTTCAATTCCTCACTTTCTACCAGCCGGAAACAATCAGATTCTCCCCGATTCCCTGAAAATGTCGATTCGAGAAATCTGGTTTTAGTCTTCCAGGTGCACTTTTTCTACTAGCTTAACTCCGCTTAACTCCCTACCTCCCACCCCCCCCACGCCGCCCCAAGGGCATTCTTCCCAGGGTGGACTAAGTCCCATCTTTCCAGATACACCTTCCCAGGATCTGCAGTGTAGAGTAACCTGGAACTGCCCTTCCCCAAAGTTGCTCAATTGCCAAAATTACAAGTACAGAATTACTCTTAAGTTTGCAGAACCTTAAATAAAACATGTTTTTCAGTATGTTCACACAGAGGCTAAATGAACACCAGAGTTAATTCACAGATAATGATCTCCAAGGCTATACTGACTACATTGTGATGAGATTACAACATATAGTACTTGCCTTACATTTAGCAAGTTCAACAAGACACAAAACCAGCCAGCTGAACACTGAACAGCTCTCCCCTGAAGTGGCTCCCAGTAAGTGACACGGGGAATTTCAAAAACACATGGCAGGCTTAACAAAGCTATACTGAAGAGCAACTTAACTACAGCAAATCCTCACTGCCGTGGACATGTCCACTTTTTTTTATATGTATCTTTCCTTAGTGGTTACTAGTTTCGACTAAATTTTTAAGGATTTATCTTGATGACTTAGAAAAATACACTCATCCTTCCTTGCTTTGATTTGGGTAGTACACCATCATAAAATTGAGTCTCTTAAAAAACAAAAGTTCACAGATCCCATTGTGCAATGTTCCAGGAACCCTCCCCAGGTGATCAGGGGATCTTCAACAGCTCAAGGAGTGCTCCAACGGCTCCAAAATAACCCTGAAAAAAAAGTACACCACAAATGAGAGCAATTTTCCTTAGACTTATTTAAATTACCATAAATATGATTACTAGTGTTAAAGCCAACAGTGCCCTTAATTCCCGATACTGAGCACCTATTTTGCTGAGCTCCAAGGAGCTCCCAGGCTGAGGAGGAGGGCTGGATGTATAAAACACCCGGGCATGCCAGCATGTGAGACCAAAACCCACGGTGAGGGCTGCAGGAGCTATGAAGCCCATGGCAGCTCAGTTCCCTCTGGAAAGAGCCCGTACCTGGGCTGCCTCCTGCAGAAGGAGGATGTGAGAAGCAGCAGAGGCCCGGAGCATTTCCAGACAACTAAGGAATGAAGGGAAGACGGGACCTGAAGATTGATGGGGCAGGAAAAGCTGGGGGGGTAGGGGTGGGGGTGGCAGGGGCAGGTTACGGAGGGGGAGGGCCTGACTGGGCTGGGGATGGAAAGGAGAGCAAGAAGAGATTGGGACTGACTCAAGACCTGCCTGAAGAAGGGGAAGAGGGCAGCAGGGAGGCTTAGGTGTCCCCCATACATCTGGTGACAGCCACGAGGGTATAGGAGCAAGAGATGTGGCGAGCAAGAACGGCTTCCATACAGCACGTGCAAGGCCGGAGTGCCCCAGGCAGCCAAGCAGCCGCACCCAGGAAGTAACTGGATGTCTGCATTTGGAGCAAGGCAGTGGTCGGGGCAGCACTGGCAGAGGCGGGCAGCAGAGGAGTGGACAACCGTGCCCTAATGGGACATGAAGAGGGGGACACAGACAGAAAAGCACATGTGAAAGAGCAACAGAAGAGCCTGGAGAGAGAGCAGAGGCATGAGAGCGAGAAGCAGCAGCTGAAGGAGGACAATGCAAGCCCATCTCCAGAAGTAAGTAGCCAAGGTCAAATACAACCAAGAACCAAGACATGAAAACCCAAAAACAGACAAGAAAAAGAAAAGGACTGTAACAGAAAAATGAGACAAAATCCACACTGGTAAAAAGACAGTGCCTGCGGGCCTCAGAGAACAGTCCTACCCGGATACAGGATCCGTCAAGGTCTCCAAGGGATAAGGATGCCACAGCAAAGTCCTTTAAGAGTCTCATGCTCTACTGACTGAGCTAGCCGGGCAGTTAGCAAAGTCCTTTAAGAAAGACAAAAACGACTGAAAAAGGAAAGTGGGAAGATCCTGAAAGACATGCTGATGGATTGCAAAGAACGTGCTAACAGTCTCTAAATATCATAAATAACTGAAGTCCACTCCGTTTTCCAAGGAAAGCTTCTCCAAGAAACGTGGCCACACAAGAGAGAAGCTGAAGCCTCTCCTCTCACTCTGTTTCTTGGTTTTAAAAACAGCCAGCTATGGGGCGCCTGGGTGGCGCAGTCGGTTAAGCGTCCGACTTCAGCCAGGTCACGATCTCGCGGTCCGTGAGTTCGAGCCCCGCGTCAGGCTCTGGGCTGATGGCTCGGAGCCTGGAGCCTGTTTCCGATTCTGTGTCTCCCTCTCTCTCTGCCCCTCCCCCGTTCATGCTCTGTCTCTCTCTGTCCCAAAAATAAATAAAAAACGTTGAAAAAAAAAAAATAAAAACAGCCAGCTACACGATGAGCATCCTGAGAGGACACCCACAAGTGCACCAGCTGGCGGAGGGTGGGCTCAGGTGGGCTCACCAGCAGGCACTCGTTTTAGTAGCTGGCTACGCACTCTGTTTCCCGTGGCCTTCTGGATCTTTTATTTTGCAACAAAAGAAGAGATGAAGTTAACCAATGTAATGCGCTCCACTGAAGACCCAAAACCCACCACCGAGCAGAAGGTGTAAGTCGTTACAAGCTACAAAATGCTAAGATGAGAACAGCAAAGGCAGACAGAGGGCAGAGAGGAATCTATACAAAACTTTCACTTCCCGACTTCACAGGGGAAGAGGCTTCATATGTCAGAGCCTAACATATCAAATTTCCACAAGTGCGGCGATCAACACTGGAGTCAGAAGCCTAGATGCAACTGGAAAAGAGACAGCGGGGCCAGCAAGCATAACCAGAGAGGAACATGAAGTCAGCAGGCAGTAAGAATGACAAAACGTAAAACCAAGACTCCACAAAGTGTTCAAATTATAACTGTTACGGTGTGAAGATTAAAAAAAAGAAAAGTTAACCTAAGAAATGAATCTCCACATTCTGCCTAGGAAAGTTTCAAGAGGTAGAAATGGAGCAGGAGGAAAGTTCTACTGCAATGTAACATTAAAGAGAGTTTCTTTTTATTCTAACATAAAGCAAAATAGAACAGGTCAAAAATCACAAAAAGCAAGATATATATAAAAGATGTAAGAAACTGAAAGATAATTTGGTACCGATTTATTAATAACATTAAAAGCAAAAAATGTTTAAGCGTACAAATTGATGGGCAGTAAATAAGCCAGAGAGATCTCATGCACAGCAGGACAAGCAAAGCCAGTAATAATGCAGCACCATCATATCAGGCCAGGTGGCCGCACCAGCGACCACCTCCCAGCACATAAATGTATCAAAGTGACCAGCTGTAAACCTTAAACTTACAAAATGTTACATGTCAAATTTATTCAATTAAATTTTTTTTAATAAAATAAACAATTAGATGACTAACCTTTAAGCTTTGATAAGGGGAATCTGTGCACCTTGAATTTTAACAATGAACTTAATAAGGGCACTTAAACAGGAAAAACTCAGAGCAACTTTAAAGGAAAAAGCAATCCCTGTAGCACTTCAAATCTTATTCTGCCGATTCCTATAAATACTATTAAGTAAATATACACAAACAATTCTGAAAAATGTTTGTGATAGCACTAAGATCCAGCAACACTGGAAATAAATAGTTCAAATGCCCCACAAGCAAGGGGACAGAAGAGAGGTTCCCCTCCATAGCTATGGTCCTATTTTTTTCCCCAAACTGGAAAAATAGAAAGGCACTTTCCCATACAGAATTTCAAGTGGAGCAATTCAATGATTTTCTTCCATTCTGTCATTTCTAGCCTGTCTAGGTATGAAGTTCTTATGTGGTTCTAATCTTGGAATGTATTTCTGTTTTCAGAACACACATCTTATATAAGTGGCCCATGAACTGTATCAATACACAAAAGCCAACATCAAAATGAAAAAAGCAGAACCCCAAGTGCATTTACAAAATGTAATGGGAAAAACATAATGGATGGTTTGGAAAAAAGTAACACTAGAAATAGAGGTGAATGTTTATCAAGGTTTTTTTTCTTTAGAATTGCTAACGTTCAGGGGTGCCTGGGTAGCTCAGTTGGTTAAGTGTCCTACTCTTGATTTCAGCTCAGGTCATGATCCCACAGTTCATGAGACTGAGCCCCTCTGTGCTATCAGCACAGAACCGGTTTGGGATTCCCTCTCCCCGTCTCTGTCCCTCCCCGACTTGTGTGTGCTCGTGCTCTCTCTCTCAAAATAAAGAAATAATTTTTTTTTAATCTTAAAAAAATTGCTGACATTCACAGTTAACCAAAAATTTCCCTTGCATTAAATCAGGTAAGAAATTGCTTTTGAACATTACAAAGTTAAACCCTATATCATACGTCTACAAAAAATTAAGTAAGAACTGCAGTGCAGTCCATTTCACATCTACTTCGAGTTCCAAGCGGTGGGAACTGCATGCCCTTTACACTCGTAACACATCGCGAGAAATAAGTCCGCTTACCTCGTGTTCCGAAAAAAGTGCTTTCAACTGCCCCTTGGACCAATAATCCAAAGCATATGCCAAAAGTCGCATGGCGATCGTATTAATTCTCAAGAAATTTCCAACAAATACCACCTGGTTAATGTTCTGAGCACATTAAAAAAAGGTAATTAGTTTTCATCTTAATTTCTGTTCTCTCGTAAAAGCTACCCCAAACAGAGCACCACGTGCATAGTTTTTAGCAGCAACTTGACTGCTGAGCAAAAAATTTAAAAAGTATTTACATTTAATCTAGTTGGTCCAAGGCTACTTAAATTTGAACCCAGACAACTCTGGACCCACCTCAAGCCATGCCAGAAAATGTCACAAGAGAATACAAATTAGGAAAAACATTTGTATTAAGTATGACAAACAATAACTTCTGGTAAAAGTTTTATACAGAAAAGTTAAAAAAAAAAAAAAAAAGGAAAGAAAAAAAAGTAAGACCCCCAATTCAAATGAAGGAAAGCGACACAAATAAGCAAATTATACAAGAAATATAAGGGGCAAAAATTCAACCTCACCAGTAATCCGAGAGAGTAATATTTTAAACCTACTAAAAGCTAGCAGCAGAACAACTAACTGGAATTCTACCCCAGTGTGAGTAAAGTTGTGGTAACACCAACCCATTCGTTCACTGCCTAAACAGATCTAAGTTAATGCGGCCCTGGTGCAAAGCATCTTGGCAATTCCTACCAAAACGCATAAGTACAGTCATATTCTCTACATAAGAGACCTCGCTCCTGAGTAAGTCCCTCATCGAGAGTAAAATTCAACCAGGGCACCTGGGTGGCACAGTCAGTCGAGCGTCGGACTTCGGCTCAGGTCATGATCTCTCGGTCCGTTAGTTCGAGCCCCACGTCAGGCTCCGTGCTGACAGCTCGGAGCCTGCTTCAGATTCTATGTCTCCTTCTCTCTCTGACCCTCCCCCGTTCATGCTCTGTCTCAAAAATAAATAAACATTAAAAAAAAAAAAAAGGGTAAATTGAAAAGAAAAGCTTCACGCTTAAAAATGCCTTACTGCAGAACGATCGCTGGCAAGCAACCCACACCCAGCTCTACGGGAGTGACTTATGACACAGAAACAAACCAAGAACACAGCTGTGTAATTTTAAATACTTGAGTAAAAAATGTCAATTGGCACGTACACCGACACCAACTAATATATCTTATAAAAGCACAGGAAAAGGAACAAGCGATAAAGAAAACAGTAACTAACATATTCAAATGAAGAATGTTTTTAATTACTTGATGCTGATACAGTAGCTTTTTAATTAAAAATGAGACAATCCCCTTTTGTGCCTTTCGAAGTTTCTTTTTTAAGGCGCATGCCTACACGATCCACTGAGCAGAGTAAATGTAAGTAAAACCGCGTGAGCAGGGACAAGTGGCGGAGCCGCAGCATCGGGACCCCGGGGAAGGCCGCTCTCGGTTCTTTCATAGCCCTGTACAATGCTGCTTGACCCGAATGCTACAAGGCAGCACTGTAAAGAAGCTGAAAGCACAAAGACAGCTCGTGGCGGCGCACGGGGCGAGCGCTCCTCGGCTGCCCGCTCTCTTCTCCCGGCCTCGGCGACTCCTCCGGATGCCTTCCCGGGGACTCCAGGCTCGATGGGGCTGCTGTCCACCCTGCCTACAACCCACCCCCACCCCCGCCCCCTGCTGCCCCATCACCAGGACTTCTCACTGCCTTCCTACCTTCCTACTTTCCCCTCAAAAGACGTGATTTTACTTTTACATAGTGGCAATATTTATCTTCACTGAGGAAAAAACATCAGTTAAGAGCAGTCTACACTGGAAGAGCTTTAACATGGCCAATGAAACTCCACCCCATACAACTATACTCAGGTACTGTGCAGACAAGACAGACGTTGTACACAGGGCTGAGGCCCACTTAGTAAGTTCTGTATTCTCCTCAGAGCATCTAAAGAAATCCAGGTCCCCTTACTTCATTAAGGGCACACATTCTTGCTATTGAGCCAATGTTGTTGGTGATGGTGATCAACGTTGCTCTGGCGAGGTCCTCTTTACTGACAGCCTCTCGCTTCTCCTTGCTTATCATGTTTCCAAAGCTGTGAAAGAAGAAAAAAAACATGCGGCCACTGAACCAAAAGGCAACACAGCCCAACGGAACTTAAATGTTACTCTACTAAGATAAATGTGACTTTTAGGGCGACACTGTTCAAATCTTCAAACCATTTATTACAAAATAACAGAGCATCTGTTCAAAGAGAAATGCAACTTGGAAGAAACCGCTCAAGCATTCTGAGTAAGTAAATGCCTTTCCCCACAGCTCCCAGTGACATCTAGCACTGATAACAGATCTTTGTACGTCCAGTTAGGACCTCATCAGATCCACTCTAAGGCGCCACTGTGCCTTCCACAGCCAGAGGACAGCTCCAGGGAGACACCTCTATTGGCAATTCGGTCCCAGCTGCGCAGCCATACCGATCAGCTGAATGGTCACGTTCGCAGCTCGGAAACTGCTTTATCAGAGTAAAGCAAAGTGGCGTCCCAGAGTCAACTACGGAAGAGTGTCAGATTTCCCTAGAAGACCAAGTACTTCAAAGTACTTGTAGAGCAGCACTGCTACATTAATAACCGATCAAAACACAAACCCAATCAGAAAAGGAAGTGATTAACAGTGCACAAAAGCTGCAAACTCAAACATAAAATGTGCAGCATTTACAAAGTCCCTGAAATTAGCACATAAGCACATATATATGTGGTCCTTTACTATCATTTTAAAAAATCACGTGTGGGCGCCTGGGTGGCTCAGTCGGTTAAGTGCGGTTCGTGAGTTCAAGCCCCACGTTGGGCTCTATGCTGACAGCTCAGAGCCTAGAGCCTGCTTCGGATCCTGTGTCTCCTTCTCTCTCTGCCCCTCCCCCACTCACACTCTCACTCTCTCTCAAAATACAATAAACATTAAAAAAAAATTTTAATGTGTCCCAATACAAAAAAACAAGTGTTCTAAATAGCTGAAAACAAAATTTTTACAGAATTCCATTTACCATGGCATCAAAGAGAATAAAATGCTTCGAAATCTATTTAACAAAAGAAGTGTAACAACCGTACACTGAAAACTACAAATATAACTTTGGCGAAAGAAAGCAAAATTCTAGGGGACACCTGGGTGGCTCAGTCAGTTAGGCATCTAACTCTTGATTTCAGCTCAGGTCATGATCTCACACTTTGTGAGATCAAGCCTTGCATCTGGCTCTGCACTCACAGTGGGATTCTCTCTCCCCCTCTCTCTGCCCCTCCCCTCAAAACAAAATAAACATTAAAACGAAAAAAAAAAAAAAAGAAAGTAAAATTCTAAATAAATGGAAAGACATTTTATCTTGGATCAGAAGACTTGATAATGTTAAGATGGCAATACCCTCCAACATGACCAACAAATTCAACAGGATCTCTATCAAAATCCTAAATGCCTTTTTTGCAGCCACTGACAAGGTGATGGTAAAATTCACATGGAGGGGCTCCTGGGTGGTTTAGTTGGTTGAGCATCCAACTTCAGCTCACGTCATGATCTTGCAGTTCACCAGTTCAAACCCCACATCCGGCTCTGTGCTGACAACTCAGAGCCTAGAGCCTGCTTCGGATTCTGTGTCTCCCTCTCTCTCTCTCTCTGCCCCTCCCCTGCTCATGCTCTCTCTCTTTCTCTAAATAAAAACATTAAAATTTTTTTTAATTCACATGGAAATTCAAACTACTGATTCATGCTACCACATGGATGAACCCTGAAAACATGCTAAGTGAAAAGAAGCCAGTCACAAAAATCTCATAATAGGACACCATTTATATGAAGTGTCCAGAACAAGCAAATCTACAGACAGAAAATATATGAGTGTTTACCAAGGACTGAGGTAGAGGAAATGGGAAGTGACAGCTAATGGATAGAAGGTTTCTTTCTGGGATGATGAAAATGTACTGAAATTAGACTATGGTGATGACTGCAAAATTCTGTAAATATACTTGAAACCACTAAATTTTACACTTTAAACAGGTGACATTACAGTATGTAAATTATAGCTGGATAAAACCGTTTAAAAGGAAAAAGATACATCCAATATTTAATATCTTATTCCTGTCTTTCTCAGAACACACACGCCCCCTTACCTGGATGCCACAGCCCAGCCCGGCAGTCCAAACCTCTCATAGTCCCCTCCATAAATGTCTCGAACTAGTTTATCCACTTTGGTGCTATCTCCACGAGATGCCATTTCCAGAGCCTCTTCAAAAGTGCTGCAGCCGGTGAGAAGACAGCAGAGACCAAAAAAAGTTCCTCCTCCAAGACTGATTAAAAACAAACAACACAGTATTAGAACATTTTAAAAATAAGAACGGGAAGGTAATTATTTATGAACTGAAAATTGTATCCGTACATCAACTCACTCTTGCCCTAACCCAATCCTGCAGATGCCACTGGCAGACAAGACTGCAGAAAGATAAACTCAGGGCGCCTGATACATACCTTGAAGGTACATACTCACGTGAGCCAAAAACAGTGAGGCAAAACACTGGGCTCACCTCCCTGCCTGCACCCCCAGTACAGTATGGGCATCTGCTGAGTGTCAGGAGCTTTGGGCGCAGATCTGCCCGCCACACACCCAGGCCACGCTAACACCTCCTCCCTTTGTCTCTCTAAGCCCCCTGTCATCCTGGCTCATCAGTCCCCCACCCCGCAAAAAACTCCTGCATTAACGGTTTTCTCCCCCCAAATTACTCCTCTCATTCTTTAATTCACACCTGTTAAAAAACCTTGTTTATCCCAAACCCCAGCTCCTTGTTTTGCATCTAACGATCTCTAATCCTTAAACCACAGCATATTCACTCTTGCCTGCCACTCACTTCTCCACCCCTTTCGGCTTACCCTCCTCCAATCATGTTTCTGTTGCTCAGTACCTCACCTTCTAGATCTCAGATCATCCCGTGGGTGTGTGAGTGTGAGTGTGTGCATGTTCACATGTATGTATAAAATCCAGGCCAAGTTTCAAAGCTGGGATCTTGCCTTGTCTTCTTATAGATGCTAACTAGTAGCTTTGGTAACTTTATGGTATATGCACATCATATACTATCTGAGGGCAGGGACTGTGGGCTTCAACGAATCTGCCAATGAAATATTTTACCGAACTATGATAATGAAATATTGAACAATACAGATTAAAGTCAAGAAATCAGAATTTTCAAAGAGAAATGATATTTGTTTGCATAATTCCAGAAAAAAACCACTTTTCATTTTTTTTTTTTTTTACTTTTCACATAATTTTAACACATTCTTAAAGGTGTACTTATATGCAATACCTGAAAACTCAGTTTTAGCTCATCACAATATCAAGAACAATGACCTTTATATAAAAGACCTACCTGGTACCCGTGACCCGCTTGTAATTATCTTTGGAATATACTGCTAAAATGCTAACCCCAGAGCCAATGTTCACCAGAAGCAGAGGGTATGGATTTTTCAAATCAAATGGTAACTTCTGACATTTCTCAGCATCAGCAGGGTTTTCAAAGTAATAGCACTGTGACCGTCCATTGAATCCAACTGAGTCAATGTATAAAATTCCTTTTATTAAACAATCTAGTTCATCAAGTTTGCAAAGCTGAAGGTCACCTATCTGTAATGAAATAAAAATACATTCAGACTTTCTAACAAGCCAAAAATAAAAACTCTGCTTAATAAGGCACCCCTCTACATTAAACAAACCATAGAAGTGCTCACAGATGTGTACTATTCGTATATATGATTTATAGAACAAAGCTGGAGACAAAAAACATAGGGACGATCTGATTAGACAGACCCAAATACACTCCACCTACAAACCACTGCAGCAGCTAGAGAAATGTGCCCAAAACCCAAGCAGAAAACAAGATATCTACTCACAGGGACCATGAGTCAGGAGCACAGGTGAGATCACCGCCCTATTAGAAAGCCAACTCCAAGAAATTCAAGTGACTCAAACACCTGGTGACACAAGGCAGGAGCCACAAGGACTCAGACATCTACCCTCTGAACAACCATCTTCGAAGCTGTAGAACAGTATCAAACTAGGCCTCACTTTGTTATTAATAAACAGACGTCAAAGGGCTGCAAAGTATATAATTAGAAGGTAATAAGGTTTTTCACTATCTAAAACCAATTACAGGGCACCTGGGTGGCTCAGTCGGACACGTGTCTGACTTCAGCTCAGGTCATGATCTCACAGTTCCTGAGTTCAAGCCCCTCATCAGGCTCTGGGCTGACAGCTGAGAGCCTGGAGCCTGCTTTGGATTCTCCCTCTCTCTGCCTCTCCCCACTCACACTCTGTCTCTCTCTCAAAAATAAACTTTTTTTTTTAATTTTTAAATAAATAAAAAATAAACCAACTATAGTCCCTGGAGGATGAGAAGATTTTAGCAGTATCAAAATTCCCAAGTGTTACCAATGTAATCCACTTAAATAACAGAACGATTATTATTCATATTAGAAAGCAATGTACAGGATCAATTAAGAACGAAAAGGATCTTCAGTAATTAAGAACTGAGGTGGGAAGAACTCCAAGACATGCTGTCAGTCAAAAAAGCAAGTTGAGAAACACTTCATAATACGTGACCCTAACTAACTTGCCTATGTGTAAAGCCAAGTTTACATGCACCTGTGTGTGTCATACAGTCATGCAGAGAACACTAAAAAGATACATAAACTTCTAACAGTGGTGACTCTGGAGAGATGGCATAAAGAAACATCTCCGCTTGGGGCACCTGCGTGGTTCAGTCAGTTAAGCATCTGACTTTCACTCAGGTCATGATCTCCAGGTTCATGAGTTCGAGCTCTGTGTCAGGCTCTGTGCTGACAGCTCAGAGCCTGGAGCCTGCTTCTGATTCTGTATCTCCCTCTCTCTCTGCCCCTCCCCTGCTTGATATCTCTCTCTCTCTCTCTCTCTCTCTCTCTCTCTCTCAAAAATAAACATTAAAAAAAACTCCCCACTTTACTTCCTGAACTTCTAACCCACGTGAATGTTTGCAAGCACGTACACTCCACATATTTGAGTGACAAAGGTAAAAACTGCCTCCTAACCCCCTTACAGCACCTACTTCTGTTTACAAGTGGGTCCAGCCCTGCAAGTTCTCCCCATTTAAGTCAACTCTCACTTGATTACATTTCTACTCAATTTATTCTGATCCACAGCAAAGAGGGAAATTAACAGGTAACTTCATCTTAATCCTTAATCCCTAAGTAAGAATATTAAATTACTCCTCTGACCAAACCCAAGCCCTTGAAGTATTCATCACTGTCCCTATGGCCCCTGCTCATGCCCTCTCTACTCAGATGAATTCAAAACCAACTTCCTGCATGTGAATCTGAATTTCCTCTTCTGTATCTCCTTTTCTGTATTTTCATTTCATTTCATCATTTTACACTGGTGGCCTAGTGGAGCCCAAACAGTTGGTCTCCTTTTTCCTTCTACAGTTTTTTTTTTCCTTTTCCTTTCTAGAATTCCTGTCATCCTGAGTGTCCTGCTAATTCCTAATGAATCCCAGCCCCTAAGTGATAGTTAGACGAATAAATGCATAGCTAATTTCACTAATGCAAGGTATTCATAACATAATGTGTTACACCAACAAGCAAACCCAGTATGTTAAGAAATTTGATTCACATTAAAAGTCAACAAAGTAGGGACACCTAGGTGGCTCAGTCAGTTAAGCGTCCAACTCTTGATTTCAGCTCAGGTCATGATTTCAGTCATGAGATTGGTTGTGAGATAGAGGCCCATATCGGGCTCCACAATGAGCGTGGAGCCTGCTTAAGATTCTCTCCCTCTGCCCCTCTCCCCGGGTGCACTCTCTCTCTCTCAAATTTAAAAAAAAAAAAAAAAGGCAACAAAATAAACTCAGTATTTTAAAAAAACATTCCACTGTGGTTTATTAAATACTAGTTACTCTTAATGCACAAAGAGCATTTGATAGGCATTTCATTTTCCTATAATTTTCAAGGACAGCACTGCTGCATTCAAATGAGAAACCCGAAAGCCTAAGAACTGATTTCTAAGGTCTAAAATTCACTTTGCACCGTCCCCTTGAATTACCATACAATGCTGAACCTCTGGAAACAGCCTGAATGGTTTTCAAATATGTTCCAAAGGGCATCTATACAGGGTCCTGCAAAAAGTTTTCTCCTTTACCCATCAGTTATGATCCAGAGTCCACTATGAGGTTTCCACAAAGGAAGGGAACCGTCTCTACTCCAACTAAACTTCCTCTTTCCTCACTGCTGGAAGAGAAACCACTAAAAACCAACCACCAAAAGAAATTCAGGCAAAGAATATTAAAACTTGATAAAAATTCATGTCAATTCTATATTAGGATTATGGTCAGTAACAGGAGGAAGTCAGGAGAAAGAAGACAAAGAAAGAGGATGTCACAAACCACACATTGACACATGGAGAAAAAAAGAAAGGTAAAACAACAAAGGCAAAGGCAGAATCTCTAGAATAACATTCTCATTAGTGGCATTAAAAACACAATCACTGGGAATGCCTGGGTGGCTCAGTTAAGTGTCTTTCAGCTCAGGTCATGATGTCATAGTCCATGAGTTCGAGCCCCTCATCAGGCTCTGTGCTGACAGCTCAGAACCTAGAGCCTGCTTTGGATTTTGTGTCTCCCTCTCTCTGCCCCTCCCCTGCTCACCCCTGTCTCTTTCTCTCTCTCAAAAAGTAAATAAACACACAAAAAATTTTTTTTAAAAAACCATAGACACTGAAGATATTTTCAATCTATTCTGACCCTGAAAGTCAGAGTTTTGGCCAATTCACTTGTCTACTCTCCCACCTAACCCCACAACCACATCCACCCTCAATGGACCTAGCCTCAAGGCCTTGCACACAGTGTTACTAAATGAAAACAAAGTCAGGCACCCACTGGCACTCCCCCAGCATCCAGACATGATTCAGAGACACATATAACAAGAGTGCAGAACAGTACACATCAGAAGGCATTTGGGGAGAGAAGGCTCTGCTGTTAACCATTTCAGACTAGCCCTGAGACCAAGAGGCCACTGCTTTGGACCAGCGTTCCTTGTTTTTTTAATAGTAACCTTGCCAGGAAACAACTGAGGGGGACAAGAGAAATTATGTGGTAGACAAAATTGGAAACAATTTTTTTTTGAGAGAGAGAGAGAGAGAGGGCACAAGTGAGTAAGGGGAAGAGAGAGAGAGAGAAACAGGGCTCACCCAAAGCAGGGCTCATGTTCACTCGATGCAGGGCACAAACTCACCAGAAGTAAGACTCAAGCTCACCCAATGTGGGACTTGAACTCATGAACCGTAAGATCATGACCTTAGCCCAAATCAGATGCTTAACGACTCAGTCACCCAGGCGCCCCTGGAAAAAATTTTATGACATGACATTTTTTTTTTAATTTTTTTGTTTTTTTTAAAGGAGGCTCCATGCCCAATGTGGGGCTTGAACTCACGACCCTGAAATCAAGAGTCACATATTACACCAACTGAGCCAGCCAGGTGCCCCAAAATTATTTTTCCAATCTCATTGCTCAAGATTTTTAACATTTTTTATTTTAGAAAAAGAGAGTGTGAGTGACCGGGGGAGAAGGGCAGAAGGCAAGAGGGGGAGGGGGAGAGAGATAGAGAGAACGAGAATCCCAAACAGGCTCCACACTCAGCACAGAGCCTGACACAGGACTTGATCCCACGATGCTGGGATTGTGATCTGAGCCTAAATCAATGGTGAAAAGCTCAACCAACTGAGCCACTCAGGTGCCCCAAGATTTTTTTTAATAGTAATTTCTATACCCAACATGGGGCTCAAACTCATGACCCCAAGATCAAGAGTCACTCTTCCAAATGAGCCAGCCAGACGCCCCTCATAGTTTCAGACCTAATGACCTGTTCCTCGTAGGTAGTTCCTCAGACTGCTTATCACAGCTTTATTATAATCTCTAGATGGCAACTCCAGACTACGACTCAATTTACATCTCTCTAATCTTAATCGGGTGAAAACTCAAGTTCCATTAGAAATGGAAATGATTCCACCACTTGCTACTGGTAATATTTTTAACGATCAGATTACCATATGTATGTAAGCTAAAAAAAATACATACTGTGAGAAAATCCTGCTCAAATTTGTACGCTCCACCTCCAGTGGCACAAAAGACAGTGTGAAGACTCGAGAAGTTTTTATCTCTGCCCATCTGAATAAAAGCAGGCATGTCATGAGTGGGAAAGCGTATAAAGTGCAGATTGCCCTTGCGTCCACACAGAGTCAGGTCCTTCAGCTCCAGGTGCACATCCCGAATACCTGTGGACCCATAAGCCACATTGGAGGTCAGGTACTTCCGAATGCTTTTAAGACTTTCCACCTCTTCTTCTTCTTCTTCAGCAGTGATGTCTTTGGGTTCAAAATAAACCAGCTTAACCAGGGTTCCACCAATATCCAAGCCAAACCATGGAAAAACTAAATGGGAAAACAAAAAAAAAGTCAGAACAACTTTTTTTTTTCTGAAAACTAAACACATACGTACTAGATTAGCAATTTATTCATACCCTGAGGTTTCCAAGGACTAGAGAAACAAAAAGAGCATTGGGAAAAGAAACAGGATTCTGTCTGATCTGAAAAATATCTTTAAAAAAAAAAGTCAATGACACAAAAACAGACACTCAGATCAGTGGAACAGAACAGAGAACCCAAAAATGGACCCACAAACGTATGGCCAACTAATCTCTGACAAAGCAGGAAAGAGTATCCAACGGAATAAAGACAGTCTCTTCAGCAAATACTGCTGGGAAAACTGGACAGCAACATGCAGAAAAATGAGCCTGGACCATTTTCTTACACCATACACAAAAATAAACTCAAAATGGATGAAAGACCTAAATGTAAGACAGGAAGCCATCAAAATCCTCGAGGAGAAAACAGGCAAAAACCTCTTTGACCTTGGCCACAGCAACTTTCTTACTCAACACGTCTCTGGAGGCAAGGGAAACAAAAGCAAAAATGCACTATTGGGACCTCATCAAAATAAAAAGCTTCTGCACAATGGGCACCTGGGTGGCTCAGTCGGTTGAGCATCCGACTTCGGCTCAGGTCATGATCTCATGGTCTGCAAGTTCGAGCCCCATGTCGGGCTCTGTGCTGACAGCTCAGAGCCTGGAGCCTGTTTCTGATTCTGTGTCTCCCTCTCTCTCTCTGCCCCTCCCCTGCTCATGCTCTCTCAAAATGCTTGAAAATAAAAATAAACATTAAAAAAAAATTTTTTTTTTTTTTAAAAAGCTTCTACACAGGGAAGGAAACAATCAGCAAAACTAAAAGGCAACCAACAGAATGGGAGAAGATATTTGCAAACAACATATCAGATAAAGGGTTAATATCCAAAATCTATAAAGAATTTATCACACAAACTCAACACCCAAAAAACAAATAATCCAGTGAAGAAATGGGCAAAAGACATGAATAGACACTTCTCCAAGTGTCCAAGACATCCAGATGGCCAACAGACACATGAAAACATGCTCACAACATCACTCATCATCAGGGAAATAACAAATCAAAACCACAATGAGATACCACCTTACACCTGTCAGAATGGCTAACATTAACAACTCAGGCAACAACAGATGTTGGCGAGGATGCGGAGAGAGAGGATCTCTTTTGCACTGCTGATGGGAATGCAAACTGGTGCAGCCACTGTGGAAAACAGTATGGAGGTTCCTCAAAAAATTAAAAATAGAACTACCCTATGACCCAGCAATTGCACTACTAGGCATTTATCCAAGGGATACAGGTGTGCTGTTTCAAAGGGGCACATGCACCCCAATGTTTATAGCAGCACTATCAACAATAGCCAAAGTATGGTAAGAGCCCAAATGTCCATCGATGGATGAATGGATAAAGAAGATGTGGTGTGTGTGTGTGTGTGTGTGTGTACACATACATGTATATGTATACACACACACACACACACAATCTTCTTTATCTTTTATGTATATAAATGTGTATATATATGTATATATATACATATCTTTATCTTTTATGTGTGTGTGTATATATACATACACACACACACACACACACACAATGGAGTATTACTCAGCAATCAAAAAGAATGAAATCCTGCCATTTGCAACTATGTGGATGGAACTAGAGTGTATTACGCTAAGTGAAATTAATCAGTCAGAGAAAGACAAGTATCATATGGCTTCACTCATACAAAGAATTTAAGATACAAAACTGATGAACATAAGGGAAGGGAAGCAAAAATAATATAAAAACAGGGAAGGGGACAAAACATTAAGAGACTCTTAAATATGGAGAACAGAGGGTTACTGAAGGGTATGGGGGGGGGGGGAGTGGGCAAAATGAGTAAGGGGCATTAAGGAATCTACTCCTGAAAACATTGTTGCACTGTATGCTAACTTGGATGTAAATTTAAAAAAATAAAAATAAAAAACATATTTTTAAAAATGTATTATTTCAAAAAAAGTCACAAAGATCAGGAAGAAAAACATCAAAATATTGAGTCAACCCAGCCCTCTTGCACAAATAAGCCCAAACTACACAATGAAATATTAAAAAACAACAAAATGACTACCCATGAATCTCAACTTTGAAAAAAAGAAAAAAAAAGATTGAGAATGAAAATCTACATCCTTCCTCTTGGCTCAAAGAAGAAATGTTGAAACTTTTCAGAGCTCTGGTTTAGTATGCAAACTAGAAATAGAGGAAATTCCCAACCTTATGTAACATGTAAGCTCCAGTGGTCAATTTCTCAAAACCTGATGTCCCTAAAATAAAAGGTTTCAAAGGACTTTATGGTAACATATTTTAGAGTTAATATCTGTTCCCAAAAAAATCCTTCCCAAAAAATAGCTTCAGGAGATCAGATCAAAATGGACTGTACAGACTGCCTTGCCCTCCTAGCTTAGATCGCAGAAATGACTAAAGATACAGATTTATTGATGTATTATTTTCCAAAATAATTCCGGGAAACAAGAAACGATAGGATCAGCAAAACTAAGTTGATAAGGGCAGTAACTGTCCAGAACCCTAAAAAGAAGAATGCTATATATAAAAAAAAAAAAAAAAAAAAAAACAAAACTGGGAATAAACAAACAAACAGTGCCTGGGTGGCTTCGTTAGCTGGGCATCCAACCCATGATCCCAGGGATTAAGCCCCTCTTTGGGTCTGCACTGAGGAGGGAGCCTGCTTGAGATTCTCTCTCTCTTTCCCTCTGCCCCTCTCCCCCACTCAAGCTCTCAATTTCTCTCTAAAATAAATAAATAAATAAATAAATGAAATAAAAATTGGGAGCAGCTATGAAGGCTGAGAGAGTACACGGGTGCTCCATCAAGCCGTACATAGGAGTGGCTGCCATGGAGAAACAGGGACAGGCTCTGGTGGTCATGGGTGATCTGGTGGGGAATGCATCTGGTGCAACTGAACAGACCAACCACTTCCCTCTACTGAGAACCACTCCCCACACCTCCACCCCTCCAGAGGCAAAGTCTTCATTAAACACAAGCACTTCAGCCAAAGACTCAGAATGGCACCCACCCAAGTAGCTACTATCACCCCAGAAGAAATGAGGAGACATGTATCTGGACATACATCCCTACAATCCACCTTCAGAAACTGGTAAAGAGATACTGCATCCACTGACAGAAAAGCAATCCTCAAAATAGAGATGATCACTTCACAAATTAGAATCACCAAAAGGGATATCTACACCACAAAAACGAGAAACTAAACATCTTTAGAAAGAGTTTCAGAAACAAACAGGAGACTTAAAAAGAATCATAATTATCCTCAGGGGTAAAATGAGAAGAAACCAAGAAATGATTGCCATCTGTGGTTGTAACTGCACGAATCCACACATAAAATTATATAGAACTAAATACGTACACACAGAAGAGTTTTTGTATAACTGGTTAGGCCTAAGTCAAGTCTGTGAACTTTATCAGTGTTAATTTCTTAGTTGGGGGTTGTGAAGCTTTGGAAACCAAAAAAAGAGGGAAGGGGACAAACTAGTATACACTTGACAGAGATCAGTCTCAAAAACAGGCTGAGTAAAAGAAGCCTCACACAAAGGCTACATGCTATATGATTCCACACATATGAAACTCCAGGAAATGCAAAGCAATCATTTCTGCATTTGATAGGAAGCAGATTGTAGGCTGGGGGAGGAAGTGGAGGGAAGGACTATAGGAGCAGAAGAAAACTTTCTGTATTAACCCAAACCTTTTTTTAAAATATAGATGTAACTTACTGTCAAGTTAGCTAGCTAACATACAGTGTATACGGTGTGCTCTTGGCTTCGGGAGTAGATTCCCATGATTTATCACTTACATACAACACCCAGTGCTCATACCAACAAGTGTCCTCCTCAATGCCCATCACCCATTTTCCCCACCCCCCAGCCTCCCCACACCCTTCCAGCCTCAGTTTGTTTTCTGTATTTAAAAGTCTCTTATGGTTTGCCTCCCTCTGTTTGTAACTATTCATGTATTTTTTTCTTTCCCTTCCCCCATGGCCTTCTGTTAAGTTTCTGAACTTCCACGAATGAGTGAAAACATGATATTTGTCTTTCTCTGACTGACTTATTTCACTTAGCAAAATGTCCTCCAGTTCCATCCACATTGTTGCAAATGGCAAGGTTTCATTCCTTTTCACTGTGGAGTAGTATTCCATTGCGGGGGGGGGGGGGGGGGCACATCTTCTTTATTTGGTAGTAACCCAAATCTTGATTGTTGGAGGTGAAGGGAGAGCTCCATGGGTGTGTCTATATATCTGTCAAAATGCATGGAACTATACACTTTAAATAGATGCAGTTGCTTGTATGAAAATTGTTCCTCAATAAAGAGTTTTATAAAATAAGAAAAAGGAAAAAATCTATTTCCAAAATAAAGCTCAAAAGATGTATTTAACAGCAAAACAGGCAAAGAAAAAAATGGAAAACAAAACTAAGAAATTCTCCCCAAATCCTCTCAGGTATGAAGGAAAAGTAGATATATATAGAAATACAGAACCATAACTTCTGTGAGTCCCAGAAACTTCCTGGGGAAGGCAGAGGAGGAAAAGACATAAATCATCAGGTTCACTAAGTGTCAAGCAGAACCAATTAGTGGCAAACAGACAGACAGACTTAGACACATCCTATTGAAATGTCAAGAAATCCTAAACACTTCCAAAGACAAAAGCATATTCCTACAAAGATACATAAATCACATAAAGGTGGAAATGGATTTTTCATCAGCGACATAGATGCTAGAAGATAATGGAGCACTAGCTTCAAAGTTATAAGGAAAAAGACTTTGAAACATATCCAGCCAAATCAGCTTTCAAGGAGGAGTGCAAAAGAAATTTTCACGCATGAAAGAGCTCAATGTTTACTACTCAAACACCTTCTCTGAAAAGAAAAAAAAAAAAAAAAAAGACCTTCTCTGAAATAATTAGTAAATGCCTTCCAATATAATTTTAAAAGCATCCAAATATGAGCTTTAAGAAACAATGATCAGCAAAGGAAACAATACATGTGACTTTCTGAAAAATCAGCAATCTGGAACTAAAATATATGATTTCAACATAGGAAGCTGAAAAGGGAAGTGAGAGACAAGTGAAGCAAACAGTAGCTCTGTCTTGATAGGGAAAAGAAGATACAAATTCTGATTAATTCTAAATAAGGAGAAAAAAGTGATAGTTTAAATACATCAAAAATGTACAGGTAACTCTAGAAGAAAAGAAAATGAACATATGATCTCCAAACAACTATGGAAACAAATCAGTTCAAAAACAAAGAAAAAAAATATGGCAAACACAAAACAAAAAAAGACAGGAATGAACACAAATACATCAGTAATCACTAATAGGTCAAATTACCCTTCTACAGAAGAAATTTGATTATATGCTTATATATTATATATACATTTAAGATAATACAAGTAGACTGAGGTAAATATATGGCAAAACACACACGAGAGAGTCCTATCATAAAGAGTTGGATGCTTTAAGATGAAAACAGCATTCAGTCAAAAATACTCAAATCAAAATCTTAAGCACCTCACTGGAGACTGATATACCAGATAGAACAGGTGACATATTTAGGAACCATGATAAGTTAAAGTCAAACCTTATGTATCAAGACCAGCACCGCACTTAACAGGGACTACTTTGCTCACATGAGAGGTGCCCCTCCAAACAGCTATCTACCAAGGAAATAGGACTCACAACTCCCATCTTACACTCACTTGCCATTTATACATTCACTGACCAATTTGGTGGGTAGAATCACTGGCACCATTTATTTAACAGACTTGAAATATATATATACTTGAATCTGGGTAAGCAAAATGAATTCCTGAATAATGCTACTCCACGTATTAAGCAAATGTTAACAGAAATTAAGTACAATACTAGCAGACTAAATAAAATTCAAAACAAAAAGGATTAAAAGGGAATAAAAAGAAACTGTATCATGAGCATAAAAGAAGTAGAACTGATGTGATCCTAACAAATGCTTCAAAAATATTAAAAACAAGGAGAAACTGACAAATCTACACAACAATGTGAGAATGACACAGGTATCAGAAATTTGTACTCTCTCACACACACACACAAAATAAAGGTATAGAGGATTTGAATATAAAGCTAGTAAGGTGAATCTACGAAACATAAATAACCCTATCAAAAAAAACACAAATACACCTTCCTTTCAAATACCTATAAACCATACAAATTAACTGCACAAGCTTAAAGAACCTCAAACTCCAAAGAACAAAAACAAACCACATTCACTTTCCACAATAACTCAACATTATGAATTAATCCAACAAACAGAAAGAAATAAATCTCTCCACCTGAAAATTTTTAAACCCACTTCTTTTAACTCTGAAATAAAAGAAGAAATCAAAACAAAATTTATTTTTGGATGAATGACAATAAGAACATTATGTATCAAAATCAGTAAGACACACCCTCCATGGTACCCGAAGGGAAATTTCTGGCCTTAAAAGTTTATCAAATGGATGCAAAAAAGAAAACCTGAATAAAAAGGGAAATGTCACACACAATTTGAAATGCTAGAAAAAGAATAAATTAGATCCAAAATAAGCAGAAGGGAATTATTAAGAACAAAAGCAAGATGTAGGGGTGCCTGCGTGGCTCAGTTGGTTGGATGTCCAACTTCTGTGCTGACAGCTCAGAGCCTAGAGCCTGCTTCAGATTCTATGTCTCCCTCTCTCTCTGCCCCTTCCCCACTCACACTCTCTCAGAAATAAACATTAAAAAAAGAAAAAAATGTTTTAAAGAGATGTAAATGAAATTAGAAAAACATGATCATCATGAACAACACCACAGGAGAGCTGACCAATAACATCAAGCTTTGAAAAAGCCATTAATACAGACAAATTTCTGGTAAGTATATCCAAGAAAAAGAAAGAAGATATAGCTTTTCTTTAAAAAAAAAAAAAAGAAAAATCAAAGATAAGAGTATGTAACCAGAGACTACATGAGTGTACAATTTCATATTAAGTTTAAAATGTACACCAGAAAATTAGCAAGAAAAAATAGAGTACAAAAAGTGGCTCAAGGGGCGCCTGGGTGGCGCAGTCGGTTAAGCGTCCGACTTCAGCCAGGTTACGATCTCGCGGTCCGTGAGTTCGAGCCCCGCGTCAGGCTCTGGGCTGATGGCTCGGAGCCTGGAGCCTGTTTCCGATTCTGTGTCTCCCTCTCTCTCTGCCCCTCCCCCGTTCATGCTCTGTCTCTCTCTGTCCCAAAAATAAATAAAAAATGTTGGAAAAAAAAAAAATTAAAAAAAAAAAAAGTGGCTCAAAATAAGATCAAAAACACAAATCAAAAGCACTGAAAAATTTTAAAAAGATGTGAAAGATCTTTCACCCAAACAAGAACAAAAAATTACCAGGCCTTAATGGTTTCCAGGCAAACCTTTAAGAGCTTCTAGGTTACAGAAAAATCTAAAAAGATTCCTAAGTCATTCTAACCTCATATCAAAACTAGAAGAGAGGGGCACCTGGGTGACTCAGTCAGTTGAGCATCCCACTCTTGATTTTGGCTCATGTCATGATCTCACAGTTCGTGGGATTGAGCCCCATGTTGGACTCTGCAATGAGTGTGGAGCCTGCTTAAGATTTTCTTTCTCTCTCTCCCCCCCCCACTCCCCACATTCTCTCTGGAAAAAAATAAACTAGAAAAGAAACATCTCACAACAAAATGCATTAAATTACTAAACAATGTCCAGTTGTGCAGTAAGAGTAATTAACCATAGTCAACAGATATTCTTCTCAGGAATGCAAAAAGATGGTTTTCACGTTAGATTCCAAAAAATAACAACAATACTTAGTGACAAATCTTAGTACTAAATATGTACAATAGCTATTAAAATAGTGTACTGAAAATCAGAGCAGCGGAAAGATTCCTGTTCCAGGAAAAAACACTGAGTATTATTAAAATGTCAATTCTCCAAGTTAACCTAACAATGTCAATGCAATTCTAATGAGAACACTATGGCTGACTCCCCAGCAGCCATTCCACCTCAGTCCCAGGCAGGGACAGTCCTGAATTTTTTTTACACCTACAAAAATTCCATTCCCAATGACAGGCCTGACCCAAACTGGCACAGGTCATGAAAAGTCTGTCCCTGGCACCTATAAGAAAAGTTTCTTCACTCAAGAAAGCAATAGTGCTAAATAGGATTGAAGCAAGGAGATTAGATTCCTATTTTCCGACCTGTAGTGCCATTTTTTTTTAAATGTGTATTTTGAGAGAGAGCAAGAACGAGAGTGGGCATATGCTCAGGCAAGCAAGCAGGGGAGGGGCAGAGAAAGAAAAGAAAGAGAATTCCAAGCAGGCCCCGCACTGTCAGCGCAGAGCCCAACTCGAGCTCATGAACGGTGAGATCATGATCTGAGCCAAAATCAAGAGCCATAGGCTTAACCAACTGAGCCACCCAGGCACCCTGTGCCATTCTTTTAACCATCAACTTTAGGAAGCCACCAACCTGTAATTACCACAGACACAGCACTCCACCAACAAACATATCACATCAATAGGATTAGAATCTTGGAGTCTGGGTGGCTCAGTGGTTATGAGTCAGACTCTTGATTTCAGCTTACGTCATGATCTCACAGTTCATGGGTTCGAGCCTGGCATAAGGCTCTGTGCTGGGAGCGTGGAGCGCCTGCTTGGGATTCTCTCTCTCCCTCTCTCTGCCCCTCCCCTGCTCTCCCTCTCTCTCTCAAAATAAATAAACATTTTTTTTTTTAATAGGACTGGAATATGAAGGTCTGGACAAACCTAAGACCAATGGAAGATTTTATAATGCTTAAAGCTTAAATGCTTAAAATGAGTAAAGCTTAAGCTTTACTCCCATTTCCTTAGATTAAAAAATTTAAACATTAACATATAGCTATTATGTGTTAAATGATTATTAACAGTCAAGCACTCTATTAGGCACTTGACTGCATAAATTTATTTAATGTTTGCAACAATCATATAAGGCAAGTACTATAATCATCCCACTTTACAGATTAAGAAACTGAAGTGCACAAGAGTCCAAGGTCACAATCAAGAAAAGGCAGAGGTAGGGACTCAAACCCAGATTTCCTAAATCCTTTCACAAGCATTTTCAACAAGTGTCTATACAAACCTAAGAGCACAAAACACACACCCTTGAGTTAATAAGAAAATAAAATTAGGAGTTTAATAAAAATCACATACTTTAAAAAATTAGGAGGATCAACAATATATAAAGAAAAATAAGGAGTCTTGGGCAGAGCTCAGTTCATATGCTTGTTACAGACTTTAACGGTTTCTGGATTTTTCTCTGTACTACTCATCAAACGATTTACGTACCCAAGAACTGAGAAACACTGAGAAGCACAGGAGGTTCATTAGACACATGTTCTCTGATAATGGCTGAGAGAATTATGCCAGGCCATATAATTGTTATTTCAAAACATTCAACTGCCCAAAGGGATTAGATTCCCATCACTGACTGCAGACTGCCTCATATACTATAACAGAATGAATACTGGAATAAGCTTTCTAATCCTTGTTCAAAACACTGTTTCTGGTGGGAAAAGGAACTTCTGCTATACCATCACAGTCTTCATATCTCACCAACAGAATACTTATTCATCACTTCCAATTACTGAATTATTCCATTAATTTTCACAGATATTTCAGTCTGTCTGCAACCCTTCACATATATCCTGGTATTAAGGCCTCCAAGGCACTCAGTCTAGACAATCTACACTTGACTTAGAATTTAAACTCTGCCTCACAGGTTATTTATGTAAAACCATCTGTAGCACCACGTCTGTCTCATAATAGGTCTCAACAACTGAAAGGCTTTCAAATGGGAAATAAATGGTGTATAAGAATGTGCTGCTTTCCAATACTATGAACCACATCTTTACCAGACCGATGTGGTTAAGATATTGCAAACCCAAATCTCTGGGCCGATCTAGGCAGCAATCTTTGGCACCAATTAAAAGGCCTACTTTAATAATATTCTTGGGGTGTCTGGGTGGCTCAGTCGGTTGAACGTCCGACTTCGGCTCAGGTCATGATCTCGCAGTCCGTGAGTTCGAGCCCCGCATCAGGCTCTGTGCTGACAGCTCAGAGCCTGGAGCCTGTTTCAGATTCTGTGTCTCCCTCCCTCTCTGACCCTCCCCCGTTCATGCTCTGTCTCTGTCTCAAAAATAAATGTAAAAAAAAAATTTTTTTTAATAAAAAATATTATTCTCAAAATAGTTTTAACTTGGGGACTAGATTCCTATATAATATTATATATTATCAAACCAGTAGACTCAATAATAAATTCTACATTTTGGAAATATAAACCCACAAAACCTAATAAACTACTAGAAAACTAAAGATGGCTTCCACTTTTAGAAAGCAAACTTTAAGCTGTTATTTACAAGAGAAGTTTTCACATGCTGGTCAGTCTCACTGACATACACTGAGAAAGAACATAATAAACTAAGAACCGTGCCTGAAGATAAAAATATCCCAAGGTATGAACCTGAAAAAACATTCACCAGGTTATAAATTTAAGCCTAAGAAACATCACTGTTCTTCTAAATGACCAAAATAACTATTCTTTTCTGCTTGATAAGGTCCTAACAGCCTACAGTCTATTGTCTTGTTCCTTCTCTCTCCTTTTAACATGTGTTTAAGCAAAAGATTTTTTTTAGTATTTTGAGAGGGGGGGAGGGGGGGAGGGAGGGGGAGGGAGGGAGAGGGAGAGGGAGAGGGAGAGGGAGAGGGAGAGAGAGAAATCATTTGCGCACATGCAGGGGAGGGGGAGGGAGGGACAGAGGATCCCAAGCAGGCTCAGCACTGATGGGGGGCTCAAACTCAGGAACCATGAGATCATGATCTGAACCAAAGTTGGACACTTAACCAACTGAGCCACCTAGGAGCCCCTAAAAGATTTTTTAAGTTTACTTATTTCTTTTGAAAGAAAGAGATCACTAGCGAGGGAGGGGCACTATGAGTGCAGAGCCCAATGCAGGGCTCAAACTCACGAACCAAACCGTGAGATCATGACCTGAGCTGAAATCAAGAGTCAGGCAATTGGGGCTCCTGGGTGGCTCAGTTGGTTAAACGTCCAACTTCAGCTCAAACCATGATCTCACAGTTCGTGGGTTTGAGCCCCACATTAGACTCTGTGCTGACAGCTCACAGCCTGGAGCCTGCTTCACATTCTGTCTCTCCATCTCTCTCTGCCCCTTCCCCACTCACACTCTATCTCTGTCTCTCTCTCTCTCAAAAATAAATAAAAACAATTAAAAAAAAAAAAAAAAAAAGAGTCGGGTGATTGACTGAGCCACGCAGGTGCCCCAAAAGATTTTTAATAGCATACATCACTTCTCCTTTATGGTACCCCCTAGATAAAAAAGGGTAGGGATGCTAACACTGTTAGAACAATCATATTACCTAAATACACATGGCCCCTAAAATAACATACTGTACCATTTTACACAGCTGCATACTTTGGATTATTTTTAGGCCCTGCTTAATGCTTCACATTCTTTGAACAACCAAAGTGAAGGACCATGTTTACTTTGATTTCATTTAGATTTAAAGTTGATAAAAAGGTTAAAAAGCATCCTCTCCCATTCTGTACCTCAAACATAGGCTACGAAGCAACAGAAATCTTTTTACTGAGCTCCTAATGGGCAGTCTTCCCTAATTTCCTAACTGAAGATGAAACACTGCACCTAATAAGGGGCAGTCTCCCAGGGCCCCAGCACCAATTCCTTTCTGCCAACACTGATGCTCCCCAAAAGCCAAGGAAAAGCAACCATTTGCTAGGCTGGCATTATCAAGCTACAAAAACTTTTTTTTTTTTTTTAAGAGTTTTAAGTTTATTTTTTTAGTAATCTCAACACCCAATGTGGGTCTCAAACTCACAACCCCAAGATAAGAGTCGCATGTTCTACCAACTGAGTCAGCCAGGCACCCCTAAAAGCTTTTTCTAGATCAATGGAAATTAAGGATATTCCACGACTAACAGGAGTCGAAAATCAACGTGTCCCAAAGATCTCCCTGGAGTGCTACAACATGCTTCATGCTTTGAAGTCACCTTCAAAAATCCAGCTCATCCACCAGCCACATGGGATACTCCCATCCCAGGTTCCACACCTTTAACACATCTGCTGCACATCTGGGACCCTTGATTAAAATGCATGTTCTCTTGTGACATGCCTGTATACATTTGTCAAAGTATACATTTTGCTGTATGTAATTATGCCTCAGTAAAATTTTTTTAAAAATTAACAGATGCATTAAAAAAGCAGGGGGGGGCGCGCCTGGGTGGCTCAGTTGGTTAAGCAATCAACTTTGGCTGAGGTCTTGATCTCACGGTGAGTTAGAGCTTCGCACTGGGATCTCTGCTGTCAGCATGGAGCCTGCTTCAGATCCTCTGTCCCCTTCTCTCTGCCCCTCCCCCACTCATGCTCTGTCTTAAATAGAAATAAACATTAAAAAAATTAACAGGTGCATGTTCTTAGACTTGTTTGCAGACCTGAATGGGTTTTTGGTTTTTTTTTTTAGGCTTCTAAGTAATTCCATGTAAGAACCACTGCTCTGGGTTACGCTGCATGTACCTTCCCCTACTCAAAAATAGGGAAAGTCAAGAACACTGGGTCTGAAAGTCAGACACCTAATCACACAGATCCATTATTAACTCACTACATGCCCTTGGACAAAGGAAAAATTTCACTGACAGTTTCCTCTTCTGGAAACTAGGGATAAAAAATACCTACCACATAGGGTAACTGTGAGACTTCAATGATAGGTTTTTAACATATTTGACACAGTGTCTAACACAAGTAAGCAGTACATTACCATCATTAGCATCTTTGTTTTTTTTTTTTTTTTGACGTTTATTTATTTTTGAAAGACAGACCAGGAGCGGGAGAGGGGCAGAGAGAGAGAGAGAGGGAGACACAGAATCCGAAGCAGGCTCCAGGCTCCGAGCTGTCAGCACAGAGCCTGACACGGGGCTCAAACCCACAAACCGTGAGATCATGACCTGAGCCGAAGTCGGACACTTAACTGACTGAGCCGCCCAGTCACCCCTGGTTTCCATCACTTTAAATCAATCTTTACTTGGTATTTCTCTGTCCTGTGAGACATACTCTACCTAATCTAAAACTTTTAAAGAACTTCTTACACACAGACATGCCTAGCCTCATCCCTAATGGGATGGGAACAGGTTTGAGAATTACACTGTTTTGGGGAACGTGTGGCAGAACATGACTATGACCAGGGCCCACAAGAATTCCTAAGATAAACTGAATAGCTCCTTCTAGTTTCAAATGACATCTAGTCTCCTACCTTTAGACAAGTAGTTTAAGGACATCAGAATGAAGCTCTCTAACCTCCAAAGAAAGATGGCACCACCCTATACCCAACTTTACCAAAAATAAATACGGAGATTTATTTAGTCTTTACTGAATTCTCTCAGAGGTGAAACCATTCTTGGAGGGTTCAGAAATCAAGAGGCTGCCTCTCCATCTAACAGGTGCACCCCTGGACAGTAACAGAAAAAACAAATGGAAGAAAGAAATAACCTTTTTGGCAGGTCTCATTACCTGAGAGATGGCTTTTCATGATTTATCAGAGAAAGCAATAAAGGCAACCATGACAAACATCAGACATAAAAACAAAAAAAAAAAAATGTAAATAAATAAATAAATCCGACATGAATCAAAAGATATCTCAGGGACGCCTGGGTGGCTCAGTCGGTTAAGCATCTAATTCTTTTTTTTTTTTTTTTAATTTTTTTGTTTGTTTGTTTATTTTTGAAAGAGAGAGAGAGAGTGAGTGGTAGAAATGCAGAGAGAGAGGAAGACACAGAATAGGAAGCATGCTCCAGGCTCGGAGTTGTTAGCACCACATTCCACACGTGCTCAAACCCACAGGCCATGAGATCATGACCTGAGCCAAAGTCAGACATTTAACCGACTGAACCACCCAGGTGCCCCTAGCATCCAATTCTTGATTTCAGCTCAGTTCATGATCTCCACGGTCTTAGCATGGAGCCTGCTTGAGATTCTCTCTCCTGCTTGCAGGTGCACTCTCTCTCTAAAAACAAAAAAATAAAAATAAAAAGACATCTCAAAACCACCTTACATACCACCCCCACCCCCCAATACAATCTAAACCAGAGTTTTCCACAGGTGTCTCTGAGCAGCTGTATCTAAATGATATGAGGAATTTGTTAAAATGCAGCTTCTTAGAACCCTCCCCAGATTCTGATTCAAAAAGATGGAGTTGGACCCAAGGAATCTGCATTTTTAACTCCCAAGGTCATTTTTATGCTCAAAATTTGGAAGTACTTCCACAGTAGCTAGAAATTTTCACCCCAAGTAAGTCTTGAACACAAAAGATAGTGATTATGCTTAGCTTTAGAGCAATGAAGAAAACAGCTAATAGAATATACACAATTCAATAAAGCACAGTGGTTGAGAGGATGTATGGAGCTGGACTTCCTGAATTTACATTTCTATCCCACTACTCACAAGTCATTTGACAGGGGGCAAATGTACCCCCGTTTTCTCATCTGTAAAATGGAATAAACAAGTTATGAGTACTAATGAGTTATTAAAGCTCTCAGTAGAGTGCCTGACCTCCGCAAACACCCAAAACACAATCCTTATTTAGAAAGTGGGTGATGGGCATTGAGGAGGGCATCTGTTGGGATGAGCCCTGGGTGTTGTACGGAAACCAATGTGACAATAAATTATATTTAATATAAAAAAAAGTACTTATTTAGAATTCTTATGGTCAATGGCTAAAAGACAGCTGGCTAGAGGGCTGTGAATCTCTGAAATTTACAACCATCTCTGATGATGTAGTACAAAACCATTAACGTTTTGCATTGCTTAAAAATCAGGTGCTTCTCGGGGCGCCTGGGTGGCTCAGTCGGTTAAGCGGCCGACTTCGGCTCAGGTCACGATCTTGCCGTCCGTGAGTTCGAGCCCCGCGTCGGGCTCTGGGCTGATGGCTCAGAGCCTGGAGCCTGCTTCCGATTCTGTGTCTCCCTCTCTCTCTGACCCTCCCCCGTTCATGCTCTGTCTCTCTCTGTCTCAAAAATAAATAAACTTAAAAAAAAAAAATTAAAAAAAAAAAATCAGGTGCTTCTCAAATAAAACACAAACCAGGTAACTGGTTCTAAACATGGTATCGATTGAGAGCAGTTAATCTGTTTTCCAAATTTCTTTCAAGACAGGAAAAGACAAAGTAATTCAGACTCCCAAATTTTTCACAGCAAAACAGGGCTACATTTAACATTTAATCATCCAAATCATGTAAAAGTACAGCAACCTGGTGGCTGGCTGAGGTACAAGACCATCCAATAAAGACCTCCCTCTCGTAACCTGCATTTAAAACAGACTGATTTCCTGAAAGAGGAATTTGGCAACAAGACAAAAATCTAACCATATGTAAAACGTCACTAAATGATAAAGCTTATATTAGAGTATTAAGACAGTGGATACTTTCAACAGTAGCAATAGCTACTAGACTGAGGATGCTAACTGAAGACCTTTAAAGGGGTGAAAATGTATGGACTAGAACACAACGCAGGAAAAGAAGCCTGATAAGAAAATGGAGAAACCGATTCTCCAGAAAGAGCATGTGCAACTGCCAAGGCGAGATTCCCTCAAAATAAAAAGCCTTAATGCCCAGAATGCTACAGACCTGAATAGTGAGTATCAGCAAATAGATGCAAAGAAAACAGAGATATCTGGGTGAGAGATGACCCGAATTCTCACGGGAAGAAAAGCAGCCAAAGCTTAAGTGCACAGAACACGGAATCCAGTTTTAGGCCTGCAGCAACTCAAGGGCTAGTTAACCATTTTTAGGAAGGCCGAAATCTCCAGTTTAAAGGGATTTAACGTCTTGGACACCGCTCTTTGGGACCCACGGAAAACAGGCACGGGGGATTCAAAGGATTTAGGGGGAAAGGAGGCGGTGGAAATGACTCAAAAGAAGCCTTCTCGACGATAAAATCATGTGACTCTCGGGCAAAGAATGCCCAAGGAGCTAAGGAGAGGAAGAAAGGGTCCTGAGTAAAGACGCTCCACTTCCACCACCGTCAAGGGCGGACCACTGCGCCCGAGGTCTGGGCGGGGGCCGGACCCTAATGCCCCAAACTTGGACCTGAGGCCTCCAGCCGGGAGTCAGCCCGTGCACCAACCTAGGACCACCGTGCGGGGGCACTGTCCCCACACGAGCGCGCGGGAAAAACGGCGGCCGCGCCGGAAGGGGGCAGGGCGAGCCGCGAGGACGACCCCCCGGGCACTTACGCTGCCGCTTCTTCCTGAGGCTTTCCACGCGCTGGCGGGAGGCCGAGGGAGCGCCGCTGTAGGAGCCGGGCCGGTTTCGCCTAATGCCCTCTGCCGAAGCCGAGGCAGAGGACCCGACCGGGGGCTCCGACGCGCTACTCGCCCGGCGCCGCAGCAGCTCCCGCCGCCGCCCATCAGGCCCTTCGGGCGCCGGCTCCCCCGCCGAGGCGGAGGTGTCGGCCGCTCTGCCGTGGCGCTCCATGGGCACGCCGAGCCGGCCCGCTCCCATCCGCAGCAGCCGCCGCTGCCGCCCAAGCCAGCCCCCCAGCGCCGAAACCCTCGTCGCCTCCTCCGCGGCAGTCCAGCCCAAGCAGAGGCGCCCCCTCCACCGTCCGCCTCTTCCGTTGCGCCAACGCGCAGCAAGCCAATCCAAATAGGGTGGGGGCGGCCCGAAGGCCTCGCGTCCAATCGCCTCCCTCACTCGAGGCGGATCGACCGCGCGTCCGTCCAATGAAAGGCTCCCAGGACGGGGCGGGGCGGAGAGTGGCGGGGGAGGGGATCGAAGCTTAGCCGCGAAGAAGGCGGTGTTGCCGAGGGGAGAGTGATGGCGGCGCCGCCCAATGGACGTGTGGGTGGAGGGGCCGGCTCACCCGCCCGCACTGGCGGACAGGTCAGGGGGGCCCTGCCCCTGAGTCCCGCCTCGCTGCTGCATCCCTCTCCCCCTGCCCGCGCCCTCCGCCAGCCCAGCAGTGTGCCCCCCAGCGTCTGGCCGCTAGTCATTGGCAGACCGAAGGGCTTGAACCGCGGCTGATTTAGCCTTTGTCCCTTGGCCTGGTTCCGCCACTGCCGTCGAGACCACCAGCCCCTCCGCGCTCTTTTTTACCCTCTCCCCCAGCACTGCCACTGGCGTGGTTGGGCTAAGCCCCCTCCATTCCGCCTGCGTTGGAGAAACGTACCCGGTACCAGAAGGAAAGAAAGGTCTGGGGCTGGTCTCCATGGCAACTGGAAGAAAGAGGTGGGTTATAAATCCTACGCCACCCTTCAGTGCTGAAGGAGGGGGTGTGGGAGCCGGGGAGTAGGGTTTGCGTTTTGAAGGACAGTGTGTATTCCTTTTCCGTGCGGTGCACTAGGGGGACATAGAAGGATTTGGTGGCTGCCTTGGAACCTGGGTTGTAAGGGGTGTGTGTGTGCGCGCACGCGAGCGTTAATCATCTTATTCCCTTTTGGGGGGCGAGACCACAGTCACCTCCAGCCCTGAGATACTGACCATTCACACCTATCTAAGGCCCTGCCACCCATCCCTTCTCCAAAGGTTATCCAAGCCTGGAATGACCCCACCTTGCTCTGTACCCTCAAGGCACTCCCTCAGTCCGTCAAGTTTAACAGGACTATTAGTTTTTCTTGCTAATTATTCCTAAGTGCCTCACCCGGGACACTGTAATGTCCCTTGGGTGATAGACCTCATTTTTTTTTTTACCTTTGCCGTAATAACTGCTAGTAGCCCACAGAACGAGAAAGGTAAGCTTCTCTCTTGCTTGTTGAGTAGAATTAGCCAGGCTCACTCCAAACTAGTTCCCCCTCATTGTAGGAATAACCTTGGAAACCCTGTATCCAAACTCTGGAAATCCCAGCTCCTGCAAGAACCCATCCCAGATGGATCCTACAAGAACTAAGAACACCTGTAGCTAGACTTCAAAATCCCAGTCCCCAGTATTGCTTATCTTTCTGCCTACACCTCACCAATCTGGTCCTCCTTGACCTGAGGGAGCTTTCCTCCAAGCCTGTTGAGCTGTGATAGATCATCCTGAAGAATCAAGAATCATCACCTAAGGCTGCCAAGATGAACCCCAATATCAAAATGACACCGAAAATAGGTGTAGGGGTTTTTTGGGGGGGGTTGTGTGTGTGTGTGTTTTGCAGTGCATGTAATGCCCTTACATGTCATTTCATCTAGCAACACTTGGATAATGAGGCAAATTAACCAGAGGCACACAGCTTAAATGATAGAGCCTGGATTCCTGAGAAGTTCAGCTACCCTCTGCGTTACAGTTACCAAAAGGCACAGATTCAGTAAAATTCCAATAAATTAGTGGAAGGCTTTTTGTCATCTTAAATAAATATGTTTCTTCATTCCCTGGTGTAAGCTTACAGTGTGTGGCTATCATTAAAGTTTATCCAAAATAACAGGTGAAGCATATACTAATGACAATTAGGCAAGATGTTTATAATCCTAAAAGTAAAAATGCAAATAAACTGAACAAAAGAAACCAGACACTAAAGAATGCATACCATATGATTTACATGAAGTTCAACGTTAATAAATGATGTAAGAAGTCAGGATAATGGTGTTTGAGGGTGGGGGGGAAGGGAAGAGAGTAGGCATGAGAGGGCAACAGATTAGACTTCTGTAAGGCTGGTAAGGTTCAATTTCTTTGGTCTAGGTGATGGCTACGTGGGTGTGTTCACTTTGCAATATTTCATCAAGATGTTCACTTGTGCACTTTTCTCTATGTGTGTTATACTTAAATATGGCATTTATTTTTTTAAAAAATTGAAGATTTGTCCTGGACCAAGGAAGCCCATGATTAAGCTTACATTTTTTTTCCCCCCAAAAAAAGTCAAATGAAAGTAACAAGAGGTTTCCTTTTTGGGGCACCTGGGTGGCTGAGTCGGTTAAGCGTCCAACTTTAGCTCAGGCCATGATCTCACCGTCTGTGGGTTCGAGCACCAAGTCAGGCTCTATGCTGACAGCTGAGAGCCTGGAGCCTGCTTTGGATTCTGTGTCTCCCCCTCTGTCTCTGCCCCTCCCATGCTCACACTCTGTCTCTCAAAAAATAAAATTAAAAAACGTTTAAAATTAAAAAAAAAAAAAGGTTTCCTTTCTCTGTGGTTATTATAACACACAGCATCATTTAGAGGGACAGAATCATTAAGTTTTTTACCATTTGTCTCAGTTACTTTACCCTTGGGGAGAAACCAGTTTTCTGGTATATACATCAGAATAAGCACAGAGGTCATAGTAAGCATAGTGCTTCAGAGGAACTAATCAAATTCTAAAGTAGTGATTTGCCATTGATAGAGCCATTAATGATAGAGCCATTTCAGTGACAAAACATCATATAGAATACACATCTACCATATTAGGTGCCTACTGCTAGGTCAGAAATAACCCCAAAACTTAGTGGCTGAGAATAGTAATGAATATATGTTATCTCAGTTTTTGTAGGTCAAGCATTTGGGAGTGATTTACCTGGGTGGTTCTGGCTCCGGGCCTTTCATGAAGTTGCAGTCAGTTGAGGGCATATGGGCTGGAGGGTGCCCTTCCAAGATGGGTTATTTACATGACTGGCAAGCTGGTACTGGCTGTTGGCAAGAGGCCTCAGCTCCCACAACATGGGCCTCTTCATAGGGTTGCTTGAATGTCCTCACAACATGACAGCTGGCTTCTCCCAAAGCTAGTGATTCAAAGAAAAACATGCAGAAGTCACAATATCTTTTAAGATCTAGCCTGGGAAGTCATACTTCCATCGTTTTTGCAACACCCTATTGCAATATCCGATATCCTGTTATTACACAGATCAGCCCTCTTGAAAGTGGGTTCATACTACACAAGGACACCAATACCAGGAAGAAGAGAGTCACTGGAGGCCATCTTAGGGCCCACAGTCTGCCCTCTGGATCCCAGGGGATGCGAGAAGCTTCACATTCTCATCTCTTACTGCTTCCTAAGAGCCAGGGGACAGACCCCTCTCTGAGTTTCCCTTGAGGTCTCTTGCAGCTAAAGTAGAGCAACTGGGGAGTAAAAAAAACCAGAAGTATGATCACCAGAGCGCCAAGCCACAGAGGTTTATGGATCAAGTTCTCTCTCCTTTCATTGGGCTGTATTAGTGCCAGGAAAATGAAAAGCATAGAATCAGGCCCCTGTCAAGCCCAAGGTCTTTTTTTCCAGAGTATAATGGTGAAAATTTGGGAAAACCTTGGCTATTATCTCTCCCAAAGGACAAAAATATGAAGAACATGAAGTTGTTAAGCCCCTAGACATTCTTCCAAGGCCTGGCCCCTGGCTCAGAATGCGCTATTGAAGAGGGATAGAGATGTGTGTTATATGTGCATTTGCACATTCACACACACACAATAGCTAGCATGTGGCATTCTAGTGGTCTCACCAGAGCTCACAGGCAATATGAATATTACCTGCTTTCAGAAATAAAGCTCAACTTGTCTCAGGAGAATAAAGATAGAAAATTGAAGATGAAATGTAATGAGTTTAGAACAACTCAGTTTCCTAGACATGGAAGATTCTATCCTTTCCCAAGTATTGAAAGGATTGAAAACTTTTTCTGTTTTCAACCTCAAGGCCTATCTTATCTCTCTTTAAAAATCTTTTTTTATTATTTATTTTTGAGAGAGATAGAGCATGAGCGGGGGGGGGGGGGGCAGAGAGAGAGGGAGACACAGAATCCAAAGCAGGATCCAGGCTCCAAGCGGTCAGCACAGAGCCCGACATGGGGCTCGAACTCACAAACTTCGAGATCATGACCTGAGCTGAAGTCAGAAGCTTAACCAACTGAGCCATCCAGGTACCCCAAGGCCTATCTTATCTTCAACTAAATATCCCTGATTTGGATACTATTACCAGATAACAACTAATGGCTTAGCACTGTGCCCAAGTAAGTTTGGGAAATATAAGATAAACTTAAGTCATTTTCTTAAAGCTTTAATATTCTAAAGGGCATGATAAATCTCCAAGAGGAGGCTAAGGTATGTAGCTCTCTTCCAAATGTAATTGACCATGGAACCCTTTTTTCACAGAATTTTTTCCTTAGACACACTGGGAAATTACTTTATAGATATAAAAGTCACATCTCTGTTGTATTGTATTGTATTGTGTTGTGTTTTGAAAGGGAGAGAGAGAAAGTGTGAGCAGAGGAGGGGCAGAGAGAGAGGAGAGAACGAGAATCCCAAGCAGGCTCTGCACTGCCAGCAAAGGAGCCTGATTTAGGGTTTGAACTCACGAGATCATGATCTGAGCTGAAGTTGGGACAGTTAACCAACTGAGCCACCCAGGTGCCCCCACATCTCTGTTATATTAAAGGCAATGGAGATCTAGTTCTTTCCGTTTTAAGAGTTTGACAGCTGTTACTATCTTTGTTCCCAAATAAACCTACAGTAGGTCCCCCCCCCCTTATCTATAGCTTCACTTTCTAGAGCTTCAGTTACTCGCAGTCAGCCACGGTCTTGAAGTAGATGATCCTTCTTCTGAAATACTGTCAGAAGGTCAATAGTAGCGAACTGCTATGTCACAATACCTACGTCATTCACCACAGTTCGTCGCATCACGTTGGTATCGTATTATTTCACATCATCACAGGAAGAAGGGGGAGTACGGTACAGTAAGATATTTTGAGGGGTACCTAGATGGTTCAGTTGGTGGAACGGTGACTCTTGATTTTGGCTCAGGTCATGATTCCAGGGTTGTGGGATTAAGACCCACATCGGGCTCCAGTGCTGAGCATGGAGCCTAAGACGCTCTCTCTCTCTCCCTGTGCCCCTCTCCCGCACTCGCTCTCTATAAGTTAATTAATTAATTTAAAAAAGAATATTTTGAGAGAAAGACCACATTCATATAACTTTTATCACAATAGACTATTGGGGCGCCTGGGTGGCTCAGTAGGTTGAGAGACCAACTTTGGCTCAGGTCATGATCTCACGGTTTGTGAGTTCGAACCCTGTGTCGGGCTCTGTGCTGACAGCTCAGAACCTGGAGCCTGCTTCAGATTCTGTGTCTCCCTGTTGCTCTCTGCCCCTCCCCCATGCATGCTCTGTCTCTCTCTGTCTCAGAAATAAATAGACATTAAAAAAAATTTTTTTAAATAGACTATTACAATTGCTCTATTTTGTTTTTATTGTTATTAATCTCTTACGGTGCCTAATTTAAAAATGAAACTTTGGGGTGCCTGGGTGGCTCAGTCGGTTAAGCGTCCGACTTCAGCTCAGGTCACGATCTCGCGGTCCGTGAGTTCGAGCCCCGCGTCGGGCTCTGGGCTGATGGCTCAGAGCCTGGAGCCTGTTTCAGATTCTGTGTCTCCCTCTCTCTGCCTCTCCCCCGTTCATGCTCTGTCTCTCTCTGTCTCAAAAATAAATAAACGTTAAAAAAAAATTTTTTTTTAAATGAAACTTTGTCATAGGTGTGTATGTACAGGAAAAACATTGTATATATAGGATTTGGCCACACTTTTAAAAGTAAAAATAAATGGGTAAAATTAATTTTATTAGTATATTTTATTTAACCCAATATATCTAAAACATTCTTTTCTCATGTGGCCACATGTGGCCCTACATATAAAAAATCAGTAGGGGCACCTGGCTGGCTTAGTTGGAAGAACAGGCAATGCTTGATCTCTAGGTCATGAGTTCGAGCCCCACATTGGGTATAGTGATTACTAAAAAAATAAACTGTCTTTTTAAGGATCTTTTTTTAATGTTTATTTATTTTTGAAAGAGAGAGAGAGAGAGTGAGCATGAGCGGGGAAGGGGCAGAGAGAGAGGGAGACACAGAATCTGAAGCAGGCTCCAGGCTCTGAGCTGTCAGCACAGAGCCCGACGCGGGGCTCAAACCCACAAACTGCGAGATCATGACTGGAACTGAAGTCAGACACTTAACAGACTGAGCCACCCAGATGCCCCCCAAAAATACTAAACTAAAAAAAAAAAGTGGTCAATTGCCACAAATGTCTAGTGGCTATCAAATTAGACCCATTAAAAGCCCTACTCAGTAACAGTTCAGTTGCCTCCTAAACATTTGTTCTGCTTCTGGTTTACTTTCCAGGCCCACTGCTCCCAGGTTAATTGTACTAAACCACTGTTCTCATATAATCTCCTTTCTGTTTAAAAGGGTTTGATAGAGGCGCCTGGGTGGCTCAGTCGGTTGGGCGTCCGACTTTGGCTCAGGTCATGATCTCTCAGTCTGTGAGTTCGAGCCCCGCATCGGGCTCTGTGCTGACAGCTCAGAGCCTGGAGCCTGTTTCAGATTCTGTGTCTCCCTTTCTCTCTGACCCTCCCCCGTTCATGCTCTGTCTCTCTCTGTCTCAAAAATAAATAAAATGTAAAAAAAAAAAAAAAAATTTTTTTTTAAATAAAAAAAAATAAATGAAAGGGTTTGATAGCTTCTTGGCCTACAGAACAAAGTCCACGACACTGAATATCTGAGACTCCTGGGTGGCTCAGTTGGTTAAGCGTCTGACCTCAGTTCAGGTCATGATTTCGCAGCTTATGGGTTCAAATCCCTGCTTGGGATTCTCTCTCTACCCCTCCCCCACTCACACTTTTTCTCTATCAAAATAAACAAATAAACTTAAAAAAAAAAATCCAAGAAGCCCCACATTTAGCATCTTTCCACTTTTCCTCATTACTTCCCATATGCTTATGTAGCATGTTCTAGCAAAACGAATCTCCTAGTTCTCCGGACAGACTTGACTCTTACCCAGCTATAAGCCTCATCCTTCATCCCTACACAAACTTCCTTCCCGCAACATTTCTGCTTATCAAAATCCAACCCAACTTCCACGGTTTAGCCCAAAAGATAACCTCCTCCTTAAAGTCTTCACCAACGACCACAGTTAGGTAGGAACCTTCCAATCTTTTATAATATGTCACCTTTAATGACATGTATCACATACTTCTTTCACATCCTTGGTGTACATGTTTTATAATAACTAAATTACGAAAGCTCTTAGAATAAGAGTTTGCATCTTCATATTCCCCACAGTGCCTTTCACAGTGTAATACACACACACACACACACACACACACACACACACATACACACAATGTGTTAACAAATGATTACAGTGGCAATAACAATTTCAGGATCCTTTAAAATACTAAAATCTTTGCAGTAGATAATGTTTGGTACCTGCCACCTCACAACCACTCCTTCTTCTCCCAGAAATCCCCCTACCCACCTATAGATTAGGCCCCAACGGCTCTGTTCATACTGCATAACACCACCAGCTTGGAATGGGGAGTCACTTCTCCAAGTGTGATGCCACATCCCCCATGCAGGCAAAAGAACCGAGAAAGCTGGTCTGCAGAGAGACCCAAGAATGAACAGATGCGCTGAGCGAAACAGGAAAACGAGAGTGCTTTTCCAGTTCTTCCAGGCCTGCCCATTTCCATCCTTTCCTGGGCTGATTACTTTCCTGTCTTTGGGTCCCTTCCTGTAACATTAAAATACATTTCTTGGTGTCCCTGGGGGGGGGCTCAGTCAGTTAAGCGTCCAACTCTTTTTCTTTTTTTAATGTTCATTTATTTTTGAAAGAGAGAGACGGAGTGTGAAGCAGGCTCCAGGCTCGAAGCTGTCAGCATAGAGCCCAATGTGGGGCTTGAACTCACAGACCACGAGATCATGACCTGAGCTGAAGTCAGACGCTTAACTGAATGAGCCACCCAGACACCCCAGCATCTGACACTTGATTCTAGCTCAGGTCATGATCTTGTGGTTTGTGAGTTCGAGCCCCATAGTGGGCTCTGTGCTGATGTTACAGAGCCTGGTTGGGATTCTCTCTCTCCCCCTCTCTCTGCCCCTCCCCCACTCACACTGTCTCTATCAAAATAAATAAACATTCAAATTTTAAAAAACCTTTTATGGGGCGCCTGGATGGCTCAGTCTGTTAAGTGTCTGACTTCAGTTCTGGTCATGATTTCGTGGTTCATGGGTTTGAGCCCTGCTTTGGGCTCTGTGCTGACAGCTCAGAGTCTGGAGCCTGCTTTGGATTCTGTGTCTCCCTCTCTCTCTGCCCCTCCCCCCCTCAAAAATGAATAAACATTTAAAAAATGTTTTTGAAAACACTCCTTTTTTTCTTAATCTAGCTGACATTGTCTTCTCTTACTTGGAACCAGAGTCTTAAAACAATAATGATGGAAACCAAGCCCTGATTATCAAGGTCTCTCATCCTGTCCTCTCCCATGATCCAATATCCTGAATTATAACTTTCCTACCAAAGGGCTTAGAGCCCATTTCTCAAGGATCATTAGATTTCAGGCAACTGGAGAGACAAATGCACACAGGAAGAATCATCTACCTCGTTGTGGCAGATGGAGGCTACCATAGAACTTTATTGTGCTGTCCTTTCAGAATCCCTGTCACTGGTGAAATTCACTGAAAGAGAACACCAGTATATATTAAAGTGTGAAATTAGGCATTTCAGTGAAATACTGTTTGTATGACTCACCAATACCCTCATACATCAACTTCAATTTTTTTTAATGTTTATTTATTTTTGAGACAGAGGGAGACAGAGCACGAGTGGGGGAGGGGCAGAGAGAGAGGGAGACACAGAATCCAAAGCAGGCTCCAGGCTCTGAGCTGTCAGCGCAGAGCCCGATGCGGGGTCGAACCCATGAACTGTGAGATCACGACCTGAGCCGAAGTCGGACGCTTAACCGACTGAGCTGCCCAGGAGCCCCTTTAGAACATCAGCTTAAATGAATGGCTTATAAAATGTCATCAAGAGGTCACTATGGGTCCTGTACCAATGAATAGAAGAGGATGCCTCGTTATTAGTTGTTAATGTTTGCAGGTTGGGGGGAGGGGGGGTGATACTCAAATTCTTCAAAGGTACTTTGTTACTTTTAGGTAGGCCAAAAATCTCCAGGTCAGTCTTCTTAGTCCAATTAATTATCACAGCAAGAGCAATTTTCCTTGGCTCTTCCTACCTCAGGGCCTTTGTATCTGCCATTCCTACTGCCTGGAGAGCTTCTCCCGCTCCAGCCCACCACCCATCTTCATGCTTCCCTCCTCTGGCCCTCTTCATGCATAGGCCTCAGCTTAATGTCCTCTCCCTCCAAGAGCCCCCCTCTACCCCACCTTCTCTAAATACATGTGCCTTCTCCTTCCTGCTCGTCCCCATTTCTATTTTGTATTTCCTTCGTCTCTACTCCAGTTACATTTTAATCAACTTTTATTGATGCACAATTTACTATATATAATATAATGCATCTATTTTAAGCACACAGTTTGGTGAGTTTTGGTAAATGTGGGCACCATCACCACATCCAAGGCTCCCCCATCACCCCAAAGGTTCCCTTGTGCCCCTTCCCTAGCATTCCCCACCCCTGGGTCCCAAGCAACCACTGACCTGATTTCTCTCTCTACAGTCTTTTTCAGGGTTTTATATACATGGAATCGTTTAGTACATATTCTTTTGAATCTGGCGTCTTTCAGCGTGACATTTTTGAGATTCATCCAGGCTGTTGGTGTCTCAGGAGTTTGTTCTTTTTTACTCCTGCTCCATGATATGGAAATACCTTATTTTGTTTATGCATTCACCAGCTGGTGGACATTTGGGTCACTTACACTTGTTGGCTATCTTGAATAAAACTGCTCTGAAATGTGTGTTCATGTCTCTCTGGGGACATATGATCTCATCTGTAGGAATGGGTCAAATGGTAAATGTTTGCTGAACTTTGTAAGAAAATTTCCTTCATTTCTTCTTTGCCATAGTTCCCTTCAAGGGACTCAAACCCTTCTTATTATTTTTTTAATGTTTATTTTATTTTTGAGAGAGAGAGAGACAGAGTGTGAGCAGGGGAGAGACAGAGGGAGAGGGAGACACAGAATCCAGAGCAGGCTCCAGACTCTGAACTGCCAGCACAGAGCCCAACGCGGGGCTCGAACTCACAAAAACCACAAGATCATGACCTGAACCAAAGTCCAAAACCTTTTTTATTGTATACTTGTTTGTTTTCTCCTCTCACACCCATCTCTCCACTAGACTGCAATTGCATGATGCAGGGACCCTGGGTCATTGGTTTGTCACTGTGCCCAAAGGGCCTAGCACAGGGCTCTTCATGAATATTTTTGATTGAGTATATGTCTGAATAAAATAGAAATCATATTGTTCTCTGCCTGAAATGTCTTCAAATCAAAGGGCTCCCAATGAATGAAACCTTAACTATAAGCCTGAAGGAATCTAAAACACCCTATCAGTACGGAATGACAAGGTATGCATAGTGACCTAACTCTCTTGGAGACTGCAGAGATTGGAGCAGCTGGGGTTCTGGGAAGCCAATGAATCAACCTGACAGACCCAAAGAGCCACCGAGCTCCTGTCATGTGCACAACTATCATGTGGCACTGGGGCTGGCCCTAAGTGTGGCCAGAGAAGGCAGCTGCCTGTTCGGTTCAAGGTAAGGACACTTCCCTCCCCGTAGGAAGAGGAATGCATTATCTGATTGGTAAATTTGAAACAAGGAACCGAGCATGCTTGGCTGGGCCCTAACTCCCACCCCTGCGGGTGTCAGGGGGCTTGTGGGGCGTGTGCTTTCTGGTCTGCCATCTGCCACCGCGTAAGGGCCTACCCTTGTGGGGACTGGGGGGAGGCCTGCAGTATCCAGAACCACCATGAACAGGTAGACAAGACCGTCAAATTCAAGGCTTAAAGCGTTTAGCTATAAGACCTAAAACCATATTCTCCAACCAGCTTCAAAAGTTTAAAAACTTCTGAAGTTTTTTTTGATCACTGACTCCTAGCTGTCTCTCAGAGAAGCACAGATAGGTATGGTCCTTTGGGCCCGTAAACTTCAACGCTCTCTGTTCTTTCTACTGTTTCTGGGGCTTACCCAGAGGTAAAAACAGCTGGGTTGTAAACACCTTGAGAGAAGGAGCCATGACTTTATCATTTTTCTATAGTCTCCCCTACCCAATAGATATGTAGCTGGCAAACAGCAGGCCATCAAATGTAAAAGAACTCCTGATAAGGTCACTGAAGTAGGCTGTAAAACGGCACCAGGCTGCTCTAAAGCACCTGATGCCAGTTAACTGCCCAGGAGCCAGCTTGATAAGCTGCAGATTAGTCATGGTGGAAGAATTCCTCAAAACAAACAGGCTTCTGAGACAGTAGTTCCCAGTCCGGACTACACCCAAGAATCACCTGGGGAACTTTGCCGGGGGGGAAGAAAGCCAGTCCACATCCCGGACAAATGAAGTTAGTTGGCCTCTCTGGGGGTGGGACTCAGGCATCAGTAGTTTTTCATTCCCTGGCTGAGTTTTCTAGGCTGGCCTTGCTTTGGCATAATTAGTAGTTTGTAGGAAATGCAGAATCTCTGGCCGCACTCCAGACCCACCTAAAATCTGCAATTTTAGCAAAAGCCCCAGGTGATTCATGTATGTATTAAAGTTTGGGAAGCACGAGTTTAGAATACAGGCTTTGGAGTGAGTCAGACCTTGTTTTTGTTTTGTTTTGTTTGAGAGAGAAGGCATGAGAGAACAAGGGGCAGAGAGAGAGAGAGAGAGAGAGAGAGAGAGAGAGAGAGAGAGAAGCAGGGCTTGAGCTCAACCAATGTGGGACTCGAACTCGTGAACCATGAAATCACGACCTGAACCACAGATAGACGCTTCACGACTGAGCCACCCAGGCACCCCAGCCAGACCTTGGTTCTAATTCTACAGGCACCAGCTGAGGGATTTGGGGCAAGCTGCTTAACCTAGCTAACCTCAGTTGAATAACCAATGGCAGGTCCACACAATGGAACACTATGCAGCCATCAAAAGGAATTTTAACATCTTGAGATGCAATGGAGTGATTCCCACAGTATACACTGAAAAAAATATATATTGTCTATTTTAACAGAAAGATTTAAAACAAGCGTAATGGGCTTTGGGTTAAAGTTAAACAAGATATGTGGAGCAGTTAGAATTGTTTCTGGCACGTAGTAAGTGCTTAACAAATTATCAGCTATTATTATTCCTTTGTTGATGCAGTTACTAGCTGGTAGCTCAAAGAGATGATGGGGGTGCCATGGCTCTGTAGTTTCAGCAAGACACCTAGGGAAGTCTCATGCTATCAGGACACAAAAGAAAGATGTGGGCTTAACTTCTGATTATGAAAAATAAAAAATGTACAAAACTCAAGTACCATGAGCCATCACATTATTTAAATCTCCCTGATTGTCAATCTTGCTCTTATAATGGTTGTGGCAAATTCATTTTTCCAAACAAGGTCAACATATTGCACTTCATTGCTTTGTCTCTTAAATCTTTTTTAACCTATAAGTTCTTTCTCCATTTATTTTTCTTGCCATTTGTTTATTGAAGAAGCCAGGTTGTTTGTCCTGAAGAACGCCTACATTCCAGATTTTGATGATTCCATCCTTGTAGGTTAAAGGCTTGATGAGATTCAGGTTTGCATTATTTAAAATAACTCCTCATAGGTGGTGCTATTTACTTCCTATTCATTTAATCAGGAGAACAGGAAAATCCTATTTCTTAACATTAACTAATTATTTGCATTAAGACTCTTAAGATTGGTCATTTGGTCAGGGATCATCAGATTGATCCATCCATTATAAAGTTCTCCATCAGCTTTTTACCGACTGGTTTTAGCAACTATTGATGATACCGCCTAATGGTGATAGTCACTATTTTATTAGAGGCTGCAAAATTGTGATATTCTAATTCTTTTCTCTCTTCTGCACTTAATTAACTGGAATTCTCTTATAAAGAACCTTCAAGTCTTTGGTATCCTAAAGTACAACTTGTATAGAAAAGGCAAGATTGATTTTTTTTAATTAAATTTTTTTTTTTAATTTTAAGTAGGCTCCACACCCAACATGGGACTCAAACTCATGACCCTCAGATCAAGAGTCATACCCTGTACCGACTGAGCCAGCCAGGCACACCCCACCCCATTCTTTTTTTAAGGCAGGATTGATTTTTTTTCTCTTTATTGACCAGTTTTCAGAAAGAATTGGTCTTCTAGCATCTTTTTTTCTTTGTAGTATTATTATGAACTCAGGCATTTTTAAAACATTTGATGAATTTCAATCCATTGGAGTCACTCTTCTTTTTGATGTTCAAATTGTCCCACATTTGGCCAATGGAAGCCCCTCAGATTCATTCTGTAGTCATTTAAACATGACTCTAGTAGGTTTTTTGTTTGTTTTTTTAAGTTTATTTATTTTGAGACAGAGAGAGAGAGAGAGAAAGTGAGATAGAGGGAGAGAGGAGGGTCAGAGAGCAGGGAGAGAGAAAATCCCAAGCAGGTGCCATGCTGTCAGCATAGAGCCTTATGCAGGGCTCAATCTCACAAACCATTAGATCATGACCTGAGCTGAAATCAAGAGTAGAATGCACAACCGCCCGAGCCACCCAGGTGCCCCTGCTCTAGTAGTCTTAAATAACTTCTTTGTTCTCTGCTATGACAGGAGATTCCAGCCTCGGCCCTGTAAATTTCCTGCCCAGATCTTGAATCAGACATTTCTCCAAGGAGTAATTATTTCTATCAGTGGGAAATGTTGTTTAGAGGCCACAATTTGGACACTAGGCATGCACATTGCTACTGGGTTGTTCGTTGTTTCTAGTCCCTTTTGGCAGATAGAGCTAGAAAATGTATTTTTAAAGAGAAAAGTATATCATAAATCTATACTAATATTTTTCCATTCATTTTTAAGGTTATCGAGTTCTTAATTTCTTCAGTTTTATCTTACCCTGAAAATCTAAATTCTTAACAACATTCACTACTTATTTGCTTTATCATTAGAGATAATAATTTCAGGATAAAAATATCAACATTATTACCAAAAATGTGATTACTAAATACTATTTAAGATTTCTTTGCAGGGGGCGCCTGTGTGGCTCAGTCGGTTGAGCATCCGACTTTGGCTCAGGTCATGATCTCACAGCTCGTGAGTTCGAGCCCCACATCGGGCCCTGTGCTGACAGCTCAGAGCCTGGAGCCTGCTTCGGATTCTGTGTCTCCCTCTCTCTCTGCCCCTAACCCACTCGCATCCTGTCTCTGTCTCTCTCAAAAAAAAAAAAATAAACATTAAAAAAATTTTTTTGAAAAAAAAAAAAAAAAAAAAAGATTTCTTTGCAGTTCTTTTTGTCCTTAGAATATATTGCACTGGGGATGAAACATCAAATTGTTGTGCTTTAAAGTTGAAATAATTCCTCTCTGTATGGTTCGGCATCAATTCCATGCACAATTGGGTTATTTTTTTCCCCATTTTGATTCAATTTTTAGAAATACAAAAAAATTTAAATTTAACTTTGTTATATAATTATGTAAAATAGTAACATAGTTCCAAAGTCTAATCTACAAAACAAGGTACATCCAGAAAAGTCTAGCTTCTATCCTTGAACCTTCTTCTCTGTTCCTGCCCTTTCTGTATAAGTAACCTTTTTTTTAAGTTTATTTATTTATTTTGAGAGAGAGAGAGAGAGAGAAAATGAGCAGGGGAGGGGCAGAGAGAGAGGGTGACAAATGATCCAAAGCAGGCTTTATGCCAACAGCAGAGAGCCTGGTATAGGCTCAAACTCATGAACCACAAGATCATGACCTGAGCCAAAGCCAGACACTTAACTGACTGAGCCATCCAGGCACCTCAGGTAACCAGTTTTTCAATTAGTTTTTGTTTACCCTTTCATGAAAATAGACAAGAGATTCCAGTCCAAATTCTTTTTGTTTGGGTAATACTCATGGCTAAGATTTATTATAGGGAAAGGATGCAAAGCAAAATCAGCAAAGGGAAAACTGTGTGGAGAAGAGTCCAGAGGAAACCAGACCCAAGATTTTTTTTTAATAAAATTTTTTAAACGTTTATTTATTATTGAGAGACAAAGAGACACAGAGTGGGAGCAGGGGAGGGGGCAGAGAGAGGGCGAGACACAGAATCCGAAGCAGGCTCCAGGCTCTGAGCTGTCAGCAGAGAGCCCGACGCGGGGCTCAAACCCACAAACTGTGAGATCATGACCTGAGCGGAAGTTGGTTGCCTAACCAACTGAGCCACCCAGGAGCCCCCAGACCCAAGATTTTAAAGTCCTCTCCCAGTAGAGTCACATGGGGCATCAAGCCTCAACTCTTAACTAAAAACTTTGTTTTTTTCTTAAATAAGAGATTATACTTTTTTTTTTTTTCACTTTTCTTGAGGTGAGGAGAGGCAAAGAGAGAATATTAAGCAGGCTCCACATGCAGCACAGAGCCCAGTTCAAGACTAGAGCTCACGACTGTGAGATCATGATCTGAGCCAAAATCAAGAGTCAGATGCTCAACCAAATGAGCCACCCAGGTGCCCCATTTTTTTAAAAATATTTATTTATTTATTTATTTGGGGAGGGGCAGAGAGGAAGGGAATCCCAAGAAGGCTCTGCACAGTCAGTATAGAGCCCCATGTGGGGCTCCATCTCATGAACCATGAGATCATGACCTGAGCTGAAACCAAGAGTCAGATGCTTAGCCGACTGAGCCACCCAGGTGCCACCCCCTCCCTTTTTTTTTTTTTTTTTTAAGTAGGCTCCATGCCCAACATGGGGCTTGAACTCACGACCCTGAGATCAAGAGTCAGATGCTCTACCGACTAAGCCAGCCAGGCATCCCTCCACTATTTTTTTTCGTTTAACTAAACATGTAGTTCACGCCACAGCAGCATATGGATACTTCTTATCCTTACGTACAGCTGCAGAGCACTGATACCATGGTTCGTTCAGCCAATGTCCCATTAACGGACACCTAGGTTACTTCCAGTCCTTTGTCATTTACAAAGTGTACCACAATAATTAGCCTTGTACATACATCTTTGTTTATTTTTGCCAGTGTATCTTTGGCTTAGATTTCTAGAAATGGGATTGCTGGGTCTAAGAATAATATTAATATTTATGCTGGGTCTAAGAATTAAGCATAAATATTAATATTTATGCTCTGCTGCTGGTCAGAGCTAACTTCCCATCCTATAGTACATTAATGCGCATTAATGCACATTAATGCGCATTAATGTACATTAATGTACATTCTACATTAATGCTCCCAGTGTCCGCCACGTGTTGGCAAATTGCCCCTTGAGTGCGACTACAAAATTTATGAGATGTCACTTCCAATGTTAAGTTCTGAAAGACGGTGACTTGTTTTGTTCTCACTCTTCTCTAGCTCTTTTCTCCCGCTTGCCGGAATGAAGCAAGCTACTGCGTTGGGAGCTGCTTTATGGAGAGGCCTGTGCAGCAGGGAGTGGAGGGCAGCCTCGGGGCTAACAGCCAGCAAGGAAGTGAGGCCCACAGAGCAACAATTCAGCAAGGAACTGAATCCTACAGCAGCCACATGAGTGAGTTTGCAAGTGAATCCTCTCCAGGTTGAGCCCTAAGATGGCTGCAGCCCCCAGCCAACACCTCAATGGCAGCTTCCTGTGAGACCCTCAGCCAGATGACCCACAGGGCCTGCACCTGAAATCTTAACCCGCAGAAACCACGAAATAACTAAATTTTTTAAAGCTACTTTTAAGTTTTAAGCTACTCAATTTTGGCATCGTTTCTTATACCGAGCATTCATTAGCAGATACACCTCTACTGGAACTGCGTTGTACATACTCTTAATGCTGGATGACTGTAGGGAGAGTAGAGTCGTGATTTAGTGAGTAACAGTGAGGTCATCTGATGACAGCAGTTGACCAATGGTCTTGAGTAGCACTGTGTGGGTCTTTGGCTCTGGCTTTGCCCTGTTCTCCATTTCATCAGCGATTTGCTTCATCCCGCACACGGAGAGGAAAAAAAAAATCCACAACCTGAGGAACCTCAACCAACTGAAACAAGGACCAAACCGTTTGGATTGTTGTATGAACTAAATTCAATTCAACAAAGACCTAGTAAGCTTGGCAATGATACTTTGTGGGGTGCTACGAGGAACTACAGAAGAAGCTAGAGGCTAGAACACCCCGCACCCCTACTGCTCTGAACAGAACCTCAGAGAGTCCTCACTTTCAAACCAAGGATGGGATTAAGTTAGGATTACCAAATGGCACAGCACACAGACAAAGAACGATGTCTCTCGAACTTGTAGGGGAGTGAAGGACATTTTCAATTACTGTTCCTTGTCTTTACTCAAAGCCTCCTTAGAAATGCAGTGACTCAGGGCGCCTGGGTGGCTCAGTCGGTTAAGCGTCCGACTTCAGCTCAGGTCACGATCTCGCGGTCCGCAAGTTCGAGCCCCGCATCAGGCTCTGGGCTGATGGCTCAGAGCCTGGAGCCTGCTTCCAATTCTGTGTCTTCCAATTCTGTGTCTCCCTCTCTCTTGGCCCCTCCCCCGTTCATGCTGTGTGTCTCTCTGTCTCAAAAATAAATAAACGTTTAAAAAAAAGTAAAAAAAAAAAAAAAAGAAAGAAATGCAGTGACTCCATGAGTCACACCCGCCTTTAATAAGATCTCCAGACTAGTTGTGTCTACACGGAAGTTTGAGAAACTCTGGCCTACGTAACTCTGTTTGGCTGGGAGCTTTGATGTTTTGCAGCAAGCACATTTTCACGTATTACCTGTGTAATCAAAAGATGTTTTAAAGAGACTAGATTATAAAGAAGGTGAAAATTCAGGGAGGAGACTGACCCCTGCTGGACTGGATGGGAAGGAGTCCGCAGAGCCAGTCCAGGAGGTAACAGGCTGCCACATCCCCTGAGAGCCGAGGTGCCGCTCTCTGGGTGGAAAACTGAGAACGAGGGCAGGAGGGAAGAGGGGGAGAGGTCCTGGACAAGCGCCCCAGCTTGAAAGTTCTGTTTCTGCTCACTGCCGTAAGCTTGCTACAAGCAGACATCTGGCCCCAGTAGACCCTCATAACTGCAAGTTGAATGCAGAAAATGTCCAAGGATCTGAAGTTCTAGCAGTGATGACAGCCGAACGACTGCAAACGAGTGTCCGTGGACTCACAACTCTAAGGACGTCGTGACAGCCAGTAGGAGAAGTCATTCTTTCCACAATTACCAGCTTCTCTCTTTCCCCATTCCTTTGGATCAGCCTCCTGCAAGAAGCCGATTTCCAGCTGCATGTGATAATGAGAGGATTTTTCTTTCTTCTTATGTTAAATACAAGTGAATTGATTAAATAGAAGACAGTGTCTGATTGCTAGGAAATCAGTGATTCAGATGGCATGGAATGGCACCTGGGGATGGGGGAAGAGAAAACAGGAGGGGGAGGAAGCCCATACAGCCATCCGTGCCAAGGACAGTCAAGGGCGGACGGGGCTGAGGCTTGGAGGAGGAAGGATTTGACATTACTTGGTCCAGCCTCAACGTCTGTGGGTGCAGAATGATAAGGGATGACAGGAGTTGGCTGTGGACCCAGAACTATAAGCCAGAGCTTCCTCGCCTTCTCCGCTGTTCACACCCCACCGGCTTTCTCTGCCTACTTCCACCTTCCTGCCGCAGACCCCTACCTCCTTGCTGAGTGCACTTTCCACTAGGTATATTTTACTTCAATAGAAAGCTGTGTTTGGTGGGAGCAGGCATTTTGGGTGCTGTTGTTGTTGTTGTTTTTAAGTAGACTTCACACCCCGCGTGGAACCTGATGTGGGGCTTGTACTCATAACCATGAGATCAAGACCTGAGCTTGAGATCAAGAGTCAGAGGCTTAACTGACTGAGCTCCCGGGAGTCCCTGTTTTTATTTTGTTTTGTTTTGTTTTATAGATACAGCATTGAGTATATAGAAAAAAAGATATTCGATACGGGCTTTTAATTTTTTTTTTCCAACGTTTTTTATTTATTTTTGGGACAGAGAGAGACAGAGCATGAACGGGGGAGGGGCAGAGAGAGAGAGGGAGACACAGAATCGGAAACAGGCTCCAGGCTCCGAGCCATCAGCCCAGAGCCTGACGCGGGGCTCGAACTCACGGACCGCGAGATCGTGACCTGGCTGAAGTCGGACGCTTAACCGACTGCGCCACCCAGGCGCCCCTCGATACGGGCTTTTAAAACACAGGCAAGTAGGGGAGACTGGTGGCTCGGTCAGTTAAGTGTCCGACTCGTATTTCAGCTCAGGTCATGAACTCACGGTTCGTGAGTTCAAACCCCGCGTCGGGCTCTGCGCTGACGATGCGGAACCTTCTTCGGATTCTCTCTCTGCCTGTCTCTCTGCCCCTCATCTCTCTCTCTCTCTCTCTCAAGGTAAATAAACTTAATAAAATAAAATACAGGCAAGGAAATGGGAATTAAATGCAGGGTTTGAGGCAAGCCATGGGAACTTAGGAAGCCTAGTAAATGAGAGGGGTCTAACCAAAGAAGGCTTCCAATAGCAGCTATCCCAAAGAGGGATAGGGAGCTGAAGGAAATGTGCATGTGCCCACTCTCCTCCTGTTCCAGCAGCAGAGGCCCCTCTCAGACCCCATACTCTTCCCTGAGAGACTGAATATGCAAACAGACAGTGGCCAACACATATACGACGCTAGCATTCTTACCCCAAACGTCTGCAGTAACCAGCCTGGGAAGCCAAACCATAACGTCTGCAGCGGTGGGCTCAGAACAATCAGGACTCCGTGTCTGCCAGCTTCTTCCCGGTCCCGATTTCTGCAACTCAGGACCAACCAGAGAAAGCCAAATATGCTCCCTAGCCAATCACCGAGGCGCCCCTTCTAGTTAGCCAGCCTCCAGCATCCGGGGCAAACAACCTCCAATCATAACACACCTGGAGCTCCCTTTCTTTTCCACCAAAACACTTTCCGCCTCCCTGCCTTGGAGTCCCTTCCTGCCAAATGCAAGTGATAGTGGCCGACTCTTTTGCAAGCTTTGAATGCACAGCCTCTGTGTGTTCTCGTGTGGGTGATCTTGGTTTATTTTTGTATCTCCAGCAGGGAGTCTGGACACGAGCCGAACATATTCAGGAATCATGCTGTACTTCTACATCAGGAGGTAGGGCTGCCCCCTAGAATGTCCCTCCCTGTCCCTCCCAAAGGGAGCCATGGATCATTTTTGCTAATCTCTGTACTTTTTATGGAAACAGAATCCGACAGCGATGACCTTTGTGTGTGACCTTTCTGACTTCTTTTGCTCAACAGCGGGTCTGTGAGATTTATCCGTGTTGCTGTGTAGAGCAATAGGTTCATTTGTACTCATTTCTATATGCTGGCATTCTACTTTGTGACTTTACCACAGCTTATCTTATCCACTCTACCTTGGAGAGACATTGGGACTCATACCAGTTTGGGGCTAGTATGAACAGTGCAGTTAGAAACATTCTTGCACAGAAGAAGAAGAAGAAGAAGGAGGAGGAGGAGGAGGAGGAGGAGGAGGAGGAGGAGGAGAAGAAGAAGAAGAAGAAGAAGAAGAAGAAGAAGAAGAAGAAGAAGAAGAAGAAGAAGAAGGAGGAGGAGGAGGAGGAGGAGGAGGAGGAGGGGGAGGAGGGGAGGGGGAGGAGGAGGAGGGGAGGGGGAGGAGGAGGAGAGGAGGGGGAGGAGGAGGAGAGGAGGAGGGGGGGAGGAGGAGGGGAGGGGGAGGAGGAGGAGGAGGAGGGGAGGGGGAGGAGGAGGAAGAGGAGAAAAAGAAAGGAAGGAGGGGAGGAAGAAAGAAAGAAAAGAAAAAAAAGACACATTCTTGCACACATTCTGGTAGACATAAGCTCTTGTTTCTGTTGTGTTCATGCCCAGGAGCGGAATTGCTACCTCCTAAGTTATGCATATGGTCACTGTCAGTAGGCTACTGCCAGTTTGCCAACAGTTTTACCAATTTATATACCCCCCAAATGTCTGTGAAAGTTTCAGTTGCTCTGTGTTTTCATCAGTACTTGATCTTGTTTTGCTTGTTTTTAATGTTGATTCATTTTTGAGAGACAGAGCACACACGTGCGCGTGGGAGAGGGGCAGGGAGCGAGGAGGACAAAGGATCTGAAGCAAGCTCTGTGATGACAGCAGAGAGCCTGACACACAGCTCCAACTCACCGTGAGATCACGACCTGAGCCAAGGTCAGACACTTCACCGAACTGAGCCACCCAGGTGCCCCAGCACTTGATCTTGTCAGACACTTTCACTATAGCCTTTTTGCTTAGGCGTCTTTGTAAATTTACACTTCATTTTCTCCTTATTCCCTATAGTTTCTAAGTGTTACTGTTTTCCTGGGTTTAGTTATTGCAATTATTTTTTTTAATGTTTATTTACTTATTTTTGAGAGAGAGGAAGAGAGAGTGTGTGAGTGCGTGCACGTGTGTTCAAGAGGGGGAGGAGCAGGGAGGGGAGAGAGAATCACAAACAGGCTCTGTACTGTCAGTGCAGAGCCCCACGCTGGATTCGATCTTGCGAACAGTGAGATCATGACCTGAGCCGAAACCAAGAGTTGGACATTTAACTGACTGAGCCATCCAGGCAACCCTAGTTATTGTAATTATTAATAGTGTATAACTGATCAAAACAACACTTGTCCTTTCTCCCTACCCCCACCTTTGCTTCAAGCATCCCCCTTTAGACCGCTCACTATTGGACTGGAAACAATAGGTGGTGGAAGGGGGCCCTTAGGGTGGGGTTTTGCTTTGTTATTCTGTGTCTCCAAGGCATTTCCCAATACTCTGCACACAGGAGGTGCAAAATATTGTATAAATACATGAAAGTATGATATGAAAGCCCATTCGTCTCCACCACATTTTGTGAGCCATTCCCAACCACTGGAGAGTAAGCAAGGGTCTTTTTAAAAAAAAAATTTTTTTAACGTTTATTATTGAAGGACAGAGAGAGACTGAGTGTGAGCAGGGGAGGGGCCGAGAGAGAGGGAGACACAGAATCTGAAGCAGGCTCTAGGCTCTGAGCTGTCAGCACAGAGCCCGACATGGGGCTCAAACTGAGAGATCATGACCTGAGCCGAAGTCAGACGCTTAACCAACTGAGCCACCCAGGCGCCCCAAGGGTCTTAACTCATATTAGGCCTTAGACCTGGCACTGGAGAATCCTTTAATAAACGATGTATGCTACACCAAACTGGCCTCTGGAGACCTGGCATTTTAGTCTCGAGCCGACTGCTTTGCCTCACACAGCCTTAGGCCATTAAGCCTGAGCACACATACAACGATTATAGTCCAATTGTTACAATATCTCCAAAACTATTAATTATAATACTGCACATTATTACACTATTACACCATGGGGCAGATCTTGGCACCCTGGGCAGGAATGTGTTGGTGTGAAATCTCACTTCAAATGGGGTCCCGGCTCCAAGGCATCCAATCAGCTGTGGGTCATGAGCGTAGAACATGTCTAGCTCTGGGGGCTCAGGGGTCAGAGTTTTCCCTTGTACTGTCTCCTCTGGTCCTTCCTCCCTCCCAGTCTTGCAGACTAGCTATACATTGGGTCATAATGGTACCTCCTTTATAGGGTTGTTTGGGGATTAAATGAGTTAATATATTTAAAGTGCTTAGCCCAGCGCCTGGCACGCAGCAAAGTACGGGGTAAGCAGTGGCCCTTTTTATTATTGCTGTTGTTATTAACAGCAGCTGCAGGAGTGAAGGATACTGGGTGACCATGCCCAACACCAGGTGTAAACTTCACGGCCCTAGGCTACAAGGAAAAGACCAGAAAGGTGAGCACAGGGAGAGCGTGTGATTTTCATCTATAGAATCCCTTCCACCACTGATCAGACTAGGAATGCCAACACTACTTTTCCTGTGGGGAGGTAGGGGGCAATTCTCGGCCATCGGTTTGGTGACGGTCCTTCAATGGAAAGCAAGTGACCTCAAGGCCTGACCGACTCCATTCCTGGGAGACTCCTATTAGAGCAGGAAACATGCTGTGGAATTTGAACCGGCCCAGTTGGGTAATTTCTGCCTGCTGGAAGGGCTCTGTCAGAACCTGGAGGAGGCCCCTGGTGCAATGGGCAAGCTGCCACGGGACACCCCCAACTGTTGCCTCTCTGGGACAGAAGCAGTAGCCAGACACCTCCAAGGAGCTTGTCAGTGGAAGAACCCCCTTTGGTCCCCTCCCACTAGGACAGGAACCCAGTGCTGCTCACTCCTTGAACTAGTTCAAATGGGATGCCACCCATGGCCAAGAAACCAACAGGGGAATGCCTAATGCTGCCTTGGGAGAAAATAGAGGGCATTTACCACAAAATTCTCCCAACCCACATGTGCCCCTTGGCTTTCTGAACCCCTCACTCTGAGTTACAAAGGGAGCCTGTACAGAAAAGGGGGAATCGGGCAGGGATGAACAACGATGGCATGAGTCCGTAATTATTAAAGCCGGGTGGGGGCGCCTGGGTGGCTCAGTCGGTTAAGGGTCCGACTTCAGCTCAGGTCACGATCTCGCGGTCCGTGAGTCTGAGCCCCGAGTCGGGCTCTGGGCTGATGGCTCAGAGCCTGGAGCCTGCTTCCAATTCTGTGTCTCCCTCTCTCTCTGCCCCTCCCCCGTTCATGCTCTGTCTCTCTCTGTCTCAAAAATAAATAAACATTAAAAAAAAAAAATTAAAAAAAAAAAAGCTGGGTGGTAGGCACATGGCAGGTTCTCCTTCTGTTTTCTCTTATATATATTTCTTATATACATTTCTTATATTCTATTTCTGTGTGTTTGAAAGCTTTCCGTCAGAAATAATGTTTCTTAAAAGAAGCTATGAATGATCTAATGCCTGGCAGGGCAAAGGGCATCTTCTTGATCTCTGACCAGAAATTCCCCCTAAACCCAATTAAATCTGAGCATATCCAGCAAGGAAAAGGGGGAAGGTACGGCCTTGGTCTGGCTTCAGTAGATTATCAAGCAAGGTCTATATTTCCCAAGGAGAAAAAAGCCATGGTGGCTCAGACGTTCTGAGGGAAATGTTTTAGCAGGAGAGACAAGGTAGAGAGGGATTGTATTTTGACAGGTGGTGAGTCCCTAACGGATCAGGATGGCACTGAGCCTCTGGCCCCACCCCGGCCTTCACCCTGAGGTGAAGTGTGCTTTACCAAGTCTCCCAGTATAGGTGCCAAGTTTCCCAGTCTACTGAGGGTAGAGGTTCTCTGTCCTCCCCTGGGGTTCTGGCCTCCATGTGGTCCAGGCCATGGTGGTGGGAGTTACCTGTGTCATTCTCCTCCTACACACCCTCCTGCAGCTGAAAGCCTCACTTCAAACCCCAGGATTCCTGAAATCTGACATATCTTACCAACTATCCCAAGTCCTCTCCTGGCCACAGGCCTCACTGCACTGGCCAATTCCCAACCCTGCTTCAAGTTGGCATTTTAGAGGCCTTCAGTTGACAACGGCCAAAGTAGGGATGCTGTTTCACGTAGGCCAGGATTAGGGCTTCTGGGCAGCATCATTTGAAAACTACCTGGTAGGGGGCACCTGGGTGGCTCAGTCAGTTCAACATCCGACTCTTTGATTTTGGCTCAGGTCATTTTCCCATGGTCATGGGATTGAGCCCCATGTCAGGCTCTGTGCTTGAGATTCTATCTGTCTCTCTCTCTCTCTCTCTCTCTCTCTCTGCCCCTCCCCCCTACTCATGTGCTCTCCATCTTTCAAAAAAATCTTTAAAAATCTGAAAAATGCCTGGTAGGTCCCTGAATGATTCCTATACACCTTACACAAAGGTCTCTCCCACATGGCTGGTCACTGTGCTTGAAATTCCACCAGCTAAGTAACGTCCTTTGGGACTACACATTACTTTCTTGAGATACTCTTTTCCAAAGCTATCCTGGGAGGGTAACACATTAAAACTAGTACCAGGGGTTAGGGTCTGGCTGGCTCAGTCAGTAGAGCATATGACTCTTAATCTTGGGGTTGTGAGTTGGAGCCCCACATTGGGTATAGAGATTACTTTAAATGAATGAATGAATGAATGAATGAATGAATGAAAATTTAAAAAATAATAAAACTAGTACCTGTCCATGAATTTTTTACTGACCTGGGTATCTGAGAATGAGGGAGGGCTAAAAGAGGGCTGGTTAAGAGCAAAGGTGATGGGGAGTGGTGCGGACAACTTGGGTAAGGACCTCTCCTGATTTTAGGGTGTAGGCTATTGGGTTTGGATTGAGGGTTGAAAAGAAATTCAGAGGGAGGAGAGGTCATTCAAGGTGGAGGTCACTGAAGCCCCCTAGGGCAGTGCAAAGAAAGGCCTTAGCAGCCAAAGCAGGGTACAGGACTTACCAGCTGACATTTGGGGGAGTACACAGCTACTACCCCCAGTGTCCCCCCAGAGTGCTAGTCTGTCTCGTGCAGAGAACAGGAATGGAAGTGGCTTCTGGGTCTCCTATGCCTGCTTCTTGTCCAGAGATGACTGCCTGAAAAGAACCCATGAGGATATTCCCCAACCCATCTGGTTGCTGGGGGGCCCCAGGCCTCACCCTGCACTGCTTTGCCACTAGACATGCCTCCCTCCCCGCTCCCCAAGGCACAAGATGAATAAGAAACAAATATAAAGGGAGTGAGGGGAGGTAGCAGGGTCTGGATCTGCCTCGTAAGGTGTAGCCAATCACTCCAACCCCTCCACATTTACAGCACCATGTATCCAACACTTAATAAATGCCAGGAACCATTCTAAGATTCATATAGATAAACTCATTTAATCCTCATCACACTAGGAGATATTTATACACATATAAAATTTTACTATTCATCCTCATTTTACAGCTGAGGAAACTGAGGCACAGAGAGGTTAATAGAGAGCACAGTGACAGAGCACAGAGTGAGTGAAAGTTCGAGTGGGGTACAGGCCCAGGCCACCCCAAACTACAGAGTTGCACCCTTACCCACTGGGTATTCTGCCTCTTATACCCTCATGTCTACCAGGCTTGGCAGGGGAGAGGTAGGGGCAGCTATCAGCAGTCACCTACTCTGGGGAAGGCAGGCACTTGACAAACACTTGTGTGCTTCAATCTCAGAAGAGCCCAGTGGAAATGAGCCATGATACTCACTGGCCATGTGGGGAAGCAAGACCAGAGAAGTCTGATCATCTTGTCAAGGCCACACAGCCCAGGAAGGGGTGGAACTGAAATCCAAACCTTGGCCTGAGCTTACCCTGGCAGGTCTCTCCTTCCCAAACCCCCCTCCCCACCACCACCAAGCTAAAGACCACAGAGACCAGAGGGAGGGAAAGGGAAAATGGGGGTGAGGAGACTGGAGAGGGGCTTCAGAGACAGTCCTCAGGCCTAGCAGCTGCCTTAGGTTCCCTAGGGGTCCAGGGGAACCTCTGGACTTCCCTCGCTTCTTGAGGGACCTCAAGCAGCCAGGTCCCTGGAAATGGATCACCCTTACGTTCCTGGGGCTTTTAGGGTCTGGAGCAAGGTCCTGTGGGATCCCCCACCCTGCACATCTGCTGGCCACCAGGCACCAGGGCAGGATGGGGGGTGGTGGGGGGTTCTGACCCCCTGCATGATCTAGCAGCACCACCTCATCTGTGGACTTGAGCAGACAGGGTCTGGATGGGGGTACCTCACCTCCTCCAGAGAATAAAGGCCACAGCCCAGATTGTGGGGTGTGTGAGGTCTGGAGTACATGGGGAAGGCATGGGCTGGGACAGAAATCTGGTCTGCACTCAATTCCCTCCCCCCCCCACCCACCCACCCCGGCTCTCCTCAGGCCCAGGCTCCACGAGCCCCATGAAAGGGACAAGACGGGGAGATAGCACAGTCCGTGCTTGGGCTAGATGTCCTGCAGGGAAGGGAGCAGACTCAGGACAGGGAGGCCCTAGGGGCTTCACAGGCGCCGCCTATACAGCACAGCCAAGAGCATGGCGAAGAGAGCCCCAGCTGCAGCTGCCCCAAGCCATGGAGCATAGAATCTGGCCGGGACAAACTTGTCCTTGACTGAGGGCTGTGGGGCAGCAGGAGGCCCGGGACTACCCTCTACCAGGTCAATGCTGGGATCCTGGGCCACTTGGATCCTAATGGAATCCACTGACTGGTACTCATTCTCCTCTGGGGCATTGTCAGGCCCTGCGCCCAAGGACTTGCTGCAGCTGAGGGCCAGGTCCGCAGAGCAGCCTGAGAACGGCTCACTGTCCATGTGGGAGACCAGCCGGCCAGGCTTGCTCAGCTCCAACTCGGAGCCCCAGGTGGCAGAGTTGTGGTCTGGCTTGGGCAAGCTGTCTCTGGTGGAGGTGCCTGTGGGCTCTGGAGCCACTGGAGGAGTCTCCTGAGAAAGAAAGGAAGGGCTGGAAGGGACTGGGGATGGCCGGACACCCAAATGGGTGGCCCCATTCCCAGCCAATACATGAACCAGCATCTCAACCCTCCAATTCCCAGCCCACAGTATGGGAGGAAGCCACCCTCTCTTGGAGACTCAACCCAATGATGGTGCAGGAGGGCACTGAGAGAGGAGGTGTCCAAGCCTCTGCAGTGGTATCAGTGATAACTTTCTCCAAGGTACCCCTCTCCCTACTCACTGGCCTGCTTGTGAGCTCACCCCCGCCCTCCTAGAGCCCTTGGCAGTTGTGGCCCCATCCTACTTCAACATTCTGCCAGGGCTGAGGCCATGGAGCAGCCACAGGGTCAGAGGCCTGGCCATGTGCCTAACAGGTCCCTTGGACTTGGTTCTTCCAGGCAGACAACAGGAGCAGGACTAGATGTGCTGGCCCAGAAGGGGCAGCTGTGAGGGGCCGTTGGGTCAGTGTGGCTGTCTCAGGCTGAGACTGCTATCTACAAAGCCCTGATAATGGAGAAGCAGACTGGATATCCTGGGGGTGAAGAGCAAGACATTGAGGCAGACAGGCCATCCAGCTCTATCCCTCACAGTTCCCTCATCTGCAAAATGGTGCTGCTAGGCCTAATATACGGCTTTGAGCTCTAAACGGGTTGATGCACATGACCAGTGGGGATGGCCGCCACACCCACCCCTCCTAGGAATCCACACTCAAGAGCTCTAATGATTATTAGTACTCTAAAGGATTTGGTGTGGGGTCCAGAAGAGGCTGGATCTCAGCTATCCCTCTACCCTTGAAAAGAAGCCCTGGCACAGCCCAGGCTGGAGACAGAATGGAGACTGGAAAGGGTCCAAGGATAGGGCTCGGGGGGAAAGCCTGGATCACTGGTAGAAGGGCAAAGACTCACCCCTGAGGATATGCTGCTCCTGACGGGGGGCACTGTGTTGGCAGGCACCTTGCTGGGCGCTGTGCTTGTGGACATCCTGTGGTCAGGCACCAAGCCAGTAGGCACCTTGGGTGCCACTGTGCCAGCACGTGTGGAGTTGATAGGCAGTTTGGATGGTGGTAGACTAGTGAGCACATTAGTAGACATTGTACCAGAGGGTTTCGAGCTGGCAGGCAACTTGGAAGGCATCGTTCTATCAAATGCTGAGTTGGTAGGCACTTTGGAGGGTGCCATGCTGGTGGTCAATGAGCTGGCCAACACCCCGGCCCCAGGGCAGATGGTAGCCTCACCATGGTCACCAGCACCCCCTGAAGAGGCCAAGCCAGGTGAAGAGGAGGAGATGCCAGTAGGCGGAGCTGATACTGAGGGTCCTGGCAAGCGGCTTGCCCTGGGGATGGAACGGGTCAGTGGCTGGAAGGAGACAGATGGAGACACAGGCCCACGGGGTGATGTGAGGCTGGAGGCCATGCCTGCAGGTGGTAAAATAAAAGGGAAAACACAAACCCACAGGACTGTTACCCTAAAAGCACAGTCACCTGGGATCAGAGAGCTGAACAAGGGTCTCAGTTCCCCAGCTCAAGTCCCTACTGCACCCAGGCCCCCCAACATCCTCCCATGGAGTCTCCACAGTCCCTTTGGTCATTGCTCCCAGGCCCCGAGGTCCAACAGCTACAGGAGTATCCTCAGCCCTATCTAGCCTTAGTCCTTGACCTAAAGTCAAGTCTGTTCTCTCATAAGAATGAAATGGTTCCTCCCCTTTACAGCATCTAGGAGCTTGAAGATCATTAATTATCCTCTCCTCTTTCTTCTCCTGCCTGGGACACCCCCCTTTCCTCCTGTGTCTGCTCATTAGCTTGGTGGAATTCTGGATGCTCCTCCCTCTGCCACCTTCCCCTCCCCCACCAGTAGGAGCCACCCTGGATCACAGCAAAGGGCAGCACGATGGCTCAGCAGGTGGTAACAGTCCATATAGGCATTTATATCCAGATCCCCCGTGGTACTCTGAGAATACACGTGCCAGACCCTATGGCTGACAAAGGCCAGAAGTAATTCTGATGTACCACCCCACCCCCACCAAAATCTGACACCACAGAACCTCGTGGGACCTGTATCCACGCATGTATTGAAATCTAAGTGCCCTCTGCCTCCCTGGTCCACAGCAGCATTTCCTGAAAGGTGTCCCATGGCAAGCTGACATTGCAAAGTATAAATGGGTGCTTGGGGAAGAGTTCTGGGGTGAAAGGAGTGGAGGGCACTAAGATGGCTTCTTGGAGCCTTTAACTGTTCAGGTGCCTTGTGGCTGTCCCAGGGGCACCAAAGGCTGGTCAGGCTATAGTTTTACATGGCATACAGTTTAGGAAACAACAGAGCAGAGAGATGCCATCCTGGGAAGTCAGAGTGGACAGCTCTATATTCCCGAGGGTGGGAACTGAGATCTGGTTTTGGGGCCCAGGCCCTTAACTGATGAAAATCATACTTCCTCTGGGGCTGAGAAGTTTTAGTGATTCATTGGGAGCTAGAGCCCCACTAGGGGTAGGGAAGCACCTAAGGGCTCTAAGGGCCCCTGCCAATAAGTAGCCCAGCTCTTCCACACTGTCCTCCAGGTCCTGGTGAACCCCACAGGGTCCCCTCAGCAGAATCCACAAATGGCCCTAATGCTCTTCCCCTGCCTGTATCCACATCCTCTGCAATGTGACTGTCAGTCCTCTCATCTAGAGACAGAGTCTGTTCCCTACTCCTTGACTCTGGGCTGGCCCCGGGACTTGTTTGGGCCACAGAACGAGGCAGGAGGGAAGACTGCCAGTTTTGAGCCTTTGCCCCAGGAGTCTGCTCTCTCAGAATTCTGCTCAGCTGCCAGGAAACAGACTTGTCTGGTGAAAGATGAGGACTCACTGAAGAGAACCAAGGTGCTCCCCCCTCCCCCGCCAACAGGCGTAAGTAAGCAGTGCGTACACGGGTGTGTACGCAAGAGGGAATCCAGCCAAGATCCCAACAACTACCCTGAGCCAGCCCAAATTGCTGACCCACAGAATCACGAGCTAAATAGTCCTATTTTAGGCTACTAAATGTTGGAATGGGTTGTTACATAGAAAATACTAATACACCCTCAAGGAATTGGGTTGCTCCTGAAGTAAACTCCCTTTACTCCCACCCTCGCCTCCTGTCCAAGGAAGCCAGAGGGGCAACTCTAGTCTTTACCCTCTGGGAGGTCCGAGAGGTCCTATGGCTCCAGGTCACATACGTACCTGCTATGTGGGCACTGCCTGGTTCTGTGTCCTGCTCCTGACTCCCACTGGAGGTCAGAGGGCTGAGGGCTGCCATGTCAGAGGAGGGCTCCAGGGGGCCAGCTGGCCTCCTCAGGACAGTCCCAGAACTGGGTGTCTGTGGGACTTTCTTTGAACTCTGCAAGAGGGAAAATGGAAATGAGGCAGCTGCTTCTCCCAGGAGCAGGCATCTCCCACCGGCCTCAGCCTGTGCCATGGAGCACAGAAACCAGGGAAGCCCCTCGCCCCGGCTTTGATCATTGCCAGACCCTCTGTCCACGGGAACGTACCTTACAGAGAACACACACCATCCCATGGGGAGTCTCTATTCATCTGCCTGGCCCTATCAAATGTCTCCCTCTCTGAGGCTACTGCACAGACCCCTTTCTTGGGCTTCCAGTCCATGATCTGGTGTCTCCTGAACACCCTGCTGCCTGCCCATCACATCTCAATAGAATCAGTAATTTTTGCCCTGAACTTGACTTTACTGGCAATAATTACTCCATCTACCCTCTACCCCATCACCTCCTCCTTCCCCAGTACTCCTCCAGTGGTCATTCTCCAGTCCTTTGACCCAGCTCAACATCTCACATGGACCACTTCAAAGACCTCCAAACTATGACCTCACAGCTGGTTGATAAGAGGGTTGGGGGTTGCCATAGGGTGAAGCCCTAGTCAGCAGTCTGAGAGCTGGTTTGGGGCATATCTCCATTGGGGGAGCCCTTAGGTTCTGAGCAGAGGTTAGGCATGACTTGTGGTGGGGGCAGAAGAGAGCTTCTAGAGGCTGGGCAGACAGGAACACAAAAGCAGGGGTCCAGACTAGGCGTGAGAACACACCTCTCCTAGGGACTCTGGCGGCCGAGTGTCCTGGACAGGCATGGGGAAACTTGGCTCCTCCTCTCTGTAGCCGTTGTGGGGGGTGCTGGGGGCCACGGCAGGTGTGGAGGGCCCTGGAACCTCAGCAGGAGCTAACTGTGGCTCCAGTGGGGCTGGGGGGCAGTTCTTCGGGACCCCTGGAAGACAAAGATACAGTGATGTCAAGGAGGAGTCAGAGGAACTCCTAGTGACAGGAGAGGCCTGGATGCTCCTGGACCCCCAGAGCCATGACTATAGGCCCCCCACAGCTCCAAAAGGGATGTACTCCTTAGAAGAGACAAGATTCACTGAGTGGGAGGCAGGAAGGAGAGAGGAGGTAGGGAGGACAAAGACAAGAAGAGGTAGAAGGAGTGGAAGGGTAGAAGAGAAGGGAATGGGGGTGGGGAGCATGCGGGGCACCTCACAGGCCTCTCACAACCCAGACTGGGTCAGCAGTCACCACTTCTCTGTCCCTCAGCACTCTGGAACCCAGTGGCTTTCTTCTCCTCCTTGTAGGCGGTTGTCACCCCTAACTAACCCCTGACCTGATGCTGTTTCCTCAGAAAGAAGGGAGGAAAAAAAGAAAGCAAATGGCGGGGGGAGGGGGGGAGTAGGGCTGTTCTAAGGCTTTAAATCTGAGCAGTGTCTCAGGAGTCGTCTCTAGTCTAAAACATACATAGGGCTGGCTTGAGTTTTCTTCCTGTCTTGTCCCCTCAGACCTGACCTGACCAGATCCCTCCAGGCACTCAACCTGGCAGGGAGCATTGAAAGGGAGCTGAGGAGTAACTGGGCAGCTGGAGTGGGGGACCTAGAAGGCTCCAGGGGATGCTAGGGGGAGAGGAAGAGATGAGGGAAAGGAAGAAGGAACCCATGAGGGAGAAAGAGGAGACATGAAGCGGAGGAAGAGAAGAGAGGAATGGAGAGAGGGAAGCTGAACTGAGGGAGAAGACAGGAAGTGGGAAAGGAATGGGAGGCAAATGTCACAGCCACACAAATTAGAAGGCCCACTTGCTGAGCACACGGGAGGCACCCAGTCCCAGCTAAGCACTCAATACGCCACCCACTGTCCCATGGTATCCACCACAGCCCTATGACGTAGATGTCTGGCCATTAACCCCATTTTACAGAGAATGGCCTGTAGGCTGAGGCTTAGGGAAATTAAGGCACTTCACCAAAGGGACATGACTAACAAGAGGCTAAGCTGGGATTGACACCCAGGTTTGTCCACTGCCCAGGAGTGATGGGAGGGAAGGGGACAGTGGAAGGCAGGAGGTACAGGGGTGAGGGGACAGACAGAGTAGAGGCCAGGGGAACGACAGGGATTCCATGAGGAGGGCCAGGGCAAGAAGCTCACCGGGCAGGTTGCTCTGGTAGACAGAGGCCACTTCGTCAGCAAGACCAGCCAGCTCACAGATCCTCAGGGCCTTGATGAAGGATTCCACCCAGCCAGTCCGCCGCCGAAGGCTGTTGAAGAGCTCCCAGAGGGTGCCCTGGTTCCCCCAGAGCTGGTAGTAGGCCCGCAGTCGGTCCTGGAACACAGCCAGATGCCCTGTTCAAGCCAGGTGGCCCTGGACCCTTCCCCACTCGGGGACAGCTGCAGAGAGAGACACCAAGTAGCCACAAGAGTGTGGCAGCCATGCGAAACCAGGTCAGAGCCCAGGACAAGGCCAGTGTCTGGGCCCAAGTGTAAAGCCAGCTTCCAGGAAGTAGGCTTTTAGTGTGTGCCACGCTCTGAGCTCAGGGCTGTGTGTGAATTATCTTAATGCCATTACCCCTACTCTACTGGTGAGGAACCTGGCAGTTCCTCAGTTTATGCAGCCCCCAAAGCAAAAAGAAAGGGTTTGGATTAGCAGAGGAGGAAAAGGGTGCATAGGGAACAGGAGATGAAAGGAGGCAAAAGGAGAAGAGAGGCAGCTGACCTAAGAATCAGGAAGATGGGGAATCTCGGGGCGGCAAAGGTTTTAAATCTCACATACAGACTGAATTCCCACATTCAGACAAGCAACCAGACAGCAGAAACGAAAAGCCACAGAAAACATTTACTGCAGAACTGGTCACAAGACATCCCCACAAGCCCCCGAATGCAAGGCAGGAGGGCAGGGGCAGACCTTGTCAGCCACAGGCCTTCTCCACCGCCACGGCCACCTCACCACTGCCACCTCAGCCGCGTTGAGGCAGCAGAGGGCCCGGGCCATCTGGGAGCAGCTGAAACTGGGAGGCGGCTGGCCCCGCTTCACTTGGGGCCACAGCCAGTTCTAACAGATGAGGGTGGTCTGGCTCCCATGAACTCTCAAAACTGAGACCTGGACTCCCTGCCAGAACAGAGCTCCATGACAAGGAGAACGGAGTCAACACTGAGGAGGAGTAATGACAAGACAGACCGAAGAAAAGGAAGGTTCCCGCGGAAGCAGAACGGGGATTGAAGCCCAGAAATCTCAGGCAGCTGGCACCATATATTTTAGCACTACACCAAATGGACACGAGAGGGCGCTCAGCCATGTTGGAAAGGCCATCCTGACCCACACTTGATTCAGCAAGTTAGAGAAGCGTCAAGGTCAGGAAGCAGGATGCAGACAATAACCAAGAAGGAAGGAGTTGGCCCTGGCTTTGGGTGAAGCTCTGAACCCCCAGCCTGCCCCAAGTCAGTGGCTGGCTGTCATGCCCCAGCTCACCTGGTCACTTATTGTGAGGCAGGACAGATAAGGCAGAATCTCCAGAACATGAATATGACCAAAATTGCTGTAATGGTAGCGGATATACTCGTAAGTCTTGTCCTCAGCAAACGTCATCGCTGTCCAGGTTCTGAAGTGACAGAGGGCACTGGCCCAAAAAAGGATGGGCTGAGAGGGGAAAAAAGACTGGAAGAAAACACACCACATATGGCAACAGAGTTGGGAGTGGGATCGGACAAAAGGCAAGTACTTCTTTCTTTCTCAACTCTTTGGAATGTTTTGCTTCTTTCTTTAAAATTTTTTTTTTCAACATTTTTTATTTATTTTTGGGACAGAGAGAGACAGAGCATGAACGGGGGAGGGGCAGAGAGAGAGGGAGACACAGAATCGGAAACAGGCTCCAGGCTCCGAGCCATCAGCCCAGAGCCTGACGCGGGGCTCGAACTCACGGACCGCGAGATCGTGACCTGGCTGAAGTCGGACGCTTAACCGACTGCGCCACCCAGGCGCCCCTTGCTTCTTTCTTTAATCATCCAATTCTATTACTGCCCAAGTCCAGAGGCCCTCAAAAAATAAAAAATGAATTGATGAACAAAAGAAATAAGATCCAGAAGATGTAGGTCCCATTTCTGTCTTGTAGGTTGGTTGGTATTGCAGAGAGTTCTGACTCCTTGCCATTGTCCAAAGGTCTGTATGTGCCCCTCGTTGCTGAAAGCAAGAAGTCCTACTTCTTTGGGGCGTACTAGGGGGGGAAAAAGCCCAAAAGGATAATAATAAGATCATCCTACTTTAAAGGTGAAGAAAATGAAGTACCAAGAATAAGGGCTTGCTAGTTAGTGGAAAATTATCAGGCTCCAGGATCAGTTTCTTTCCAGAACATGATTGCAGGCCCACCATTAAAGCTTGCCACATACATGTTCTTAGGGTAGGAGGCTGAGTTCCAATCACTATGTGTGATCTGGGGCAAATTACCAGTCTTTTCCAGGCTTGTCTTCACCCCTAAAATGGCTCAGAGAGCTTATTTTGACAACACAATAGTTCAACCTAGTAAACTTGACGTTTACAAGCGCCTCAATTACAAGCAATTGCCTTAAGTAGCACTTACCACAATTTGCAATTATAGATGGCGCTGTCTGCAAATTTCTTACCTGCTTCCCCCCTCAGGGAGAGCTGTAGGGAGTAAGAGGGATAAGATCTCTGCCATCATCCAATTTATATTCTATTGAGGTGGGACAGATGACAAATCAGTAAGTATATATATAAATAAATATTCCAAACAATAATCAAGGTTATAAAGAAAATAAAGCAGGATAAGAAGACAGAACTCCTGTAGAAGGGCATGCTGCCTAGGCAGAGTTGGTCAGGAAGTCTTTCTGGATTAATGACATTTGAGATGAGCCATTCTGGACTGTGAGATCAGTGTTTTGGGCAGAGGGCACAGCAAATTAGAAGTCCTCAGGTGGAAACAAGCTTGGCATGTTTAAAGAACAGAAATCAGTTCCCGGTGGTCCAGGTTTAAAAAACTAGGGGAGGGGCTGAGATCAAGGTCAAGGAGGTTGGGAGTGGTGGCTTATGGGGGCGTTGCAGGAAAAGACTTTGAGTTTTGGGTTTACTTTTTTCTCTCTAGAGTGAAATGGGGAGCCATAGGAGGCTTCTGAGCAAGGAAGGGAGAGGATTTGACTTATGTTAAAGACCTCCCTGGTAGTTGTGAGGAGCTAGACTGTGGAGGGACCAGGATGGAAGCAAGAAGACAAATCAGGAGGCTAAAGCAGGGAGCCACGTGAAGGGTATGGCCAGAATGCCAACCATGGAGGTGGTGAGAGGTGGCTGGATTCCTAGTGTGTTGTGCATGTGGGAAGTGAAGAAGGGAGAAGAATCAAGGTGATTCCTCAGGCACTAGGTGCATGGATGGTGCCATTTTCCAAGCCAGAAAATCTGGTGGGCAAGTTGTGGCACAGAGAGGACTCCAAAGATCCATTCTGAAAAAGCTTAAGAGGCTACTAGATGTCCAAGTGGATTTTCTGGGAAGGAAGGGATCAGAAAAGGGAGGGCCAGGTGGTGCCAGTCTTGGGTGGGACTCTAGGAGGCAGTGCTGCAGAGCACAGCTGAGCTGCCAGTCCCTCACCACATGGGAAATGGGGCGACAGTCCTGTCTACCGGCCTCAGAGCCTCATGTTGCCTGCCTCCCTTCGTCAGCCACCAGGTGCTACATTCCTGGTGGGGCAAGTGTTAATGACAGAGGTCAAGAGGATCAAGGAGGTGGTGGGGTGGGAGTCCTCTGAGCCTTCAGGAGATGAGCAAAGAACAACTCTATGGTGACTAAATGACCCTTTTCTCCTTCTTTCCCATGGCATCCAGGGAGGTACCAGGATAGAATCAGGTAACACATTCTTCTGCACCTGAGCCTCAGCCCTTAGTAACACAGTCAGGGGAGTATGGAAATATAACATGCTCCAACCAAAAAGAAAGGAAGACCACATTTGTTCACGTACTGATGGTCCACTTAGGCAGGCACCTCCTGGGTTTCTTTCATTTAGGAGAGGAGAAATGATGCCAGGTTGCACAAGCAGACCCGTGATCCTGACAGGATTTGAACCCAGGACTTGTTGCCTCCTTGCAGCTCACCATGCATCTTGCAGAACATGGGGGCAGCTGCAGCAAGTGAGACTCACAGTACTAGAGGGACCAAGGCCACTGTCTGGGTGAGGGGGGGTCGCTGGGTGAGGGTGCCCCTGGGAGACTGCAACATTTAGTCCTTGTCTTGTGCGAAATGGACATCGTTCCGACAAGGCTGAGAGCATTCTAACCTGCCCTCTACAGCAGTCACGGTTCTCAGGTAACTGACTATCCTTCTAGAAGTTATTGAGGCTCCACAGCGTGCAGGAGAACGTGGTTGTTTGTTGTGTTGTTGTGGGGGGTTGTTTTGTTTTGTTTTTTCAATGTTTTCCTAGCACCTCCTTGTGGTCTCAGAGAAGAAGGGCGGACCAACGTTGCAAGGAGAATTTCCTACCCGACAGCCTCGGAGGCTCTGAGTGCGTCCCGGAAAGAAATAATCTTCGGGCCCAGAGGGGCGAGGCCTCACTGCTTTGGCTAGGATTCCTGGATGGGACCAGGCCCGCGGAGGATGAGAGGCTGTTCTGAGCAGGTATCATCACCGAGAACGGTAAAGATCTCGGGGAGGGCGGCGGCCCTGGCCCCTAGGCGCGGCCGCGGCTCCGGGAGGTTGGCCCATCCAGGCTAGGCCTCGTCCCAGGGTCACCCTCGGCCTGCCGGTGCGGCTGGAGGACCTCAGCTGCCTGTGCCTGCCTCCTTCCGGCCCAACCTCCCCTCCAGTGCCAGCAGACGCCCGGAGCCACCCCGGGTGCTGGCTGAGGCTCGTGGAGCCCTCGCTGCCGCGAACCGCGTGTGCCCTTAGGACCAGCCCTTCCCCGGACCCGCGCGGCCAGTCCTGTCCCCGGAACCCCGTGCGCCCCAGACCCCGTACGCCCGGGCGCACTTCGAGTCCCACTCGGCTTCTGCCGCCGCTGGCCACCTTCCGGGGAGGCGTCCGCGCGTCCTGAGCCGACGGGACCGAGCGCCCGGGGAGGCTACCTTACCTCGGGTTGCCACCACACGCCGACAGGCCGACCTCCCGGGACAGTCCGGAACCCTCCCCTACAGGGGAGGGGGAGGGTGGGGGAGGGTGGGGAGGGGCGGGACCGCGCGGCCATTGGCCAACGGCGGGGCGGGGCTTCGCGGCCACCCCGAGCCCCCGGGCGGCGGGGGTGGGTGCTTGGCCTTGGCTTGGGGGCCTGGACTTGCCGGACAGGTGCACCGGACCGACCTAGGTTCCTGCTGGGGCGCAAAAGATAAAATTTTTTTCTTTCTGTGTTTGTCTCGGGCAACTTCTAGGAGAAATCCAGAGTCTGGCTAGAATCCAAGTGGATGGCTGAGCTCGGAGTCAGTGGTCCCCGTTCTTCCTACTCCTCCTGCCCAGTAATTTGAGGAGTGAAGGTCTTTATGTCGTTTGCACCTGGGCGCCCAGGGCCTGGCACACAGTTAGTGCTCAATAAATATCGGATGACACCAAAGTTCGCACAGGCGCGACGCCAATGCTGGGCCTGAGGAAGCAGGATCACGGTGGACGGAGGCTGGGTAGGTGGGAGCAGGGCAGGGGCGCCACTGTTGGCTTGCCCAGCCTTCTGGGTGTGGTTCTTGACTGCTGTGTGGGAAAGGCCTCTGCCCAAGGGTCTAGGGCAGGTACCTCCCCACAGTGCTCGCCAACTGCCTGACCCTTCCTCTGCTTCCGGTAGAGGCCAGCAATTATTGAGCCCCCACTGTGCTCCAGGTACAGGCTTGAAGCCTTATACCTTAAGAGTCCACTAAATACTCTCACAATAACCGGGCAGAGATTTATTTTTCCTGTTTTAAAGAGCGATTAAAAGATTTCAGAAAATGTTTGGCAGTTCTTACTAAAGTGAAACATGCCAACCCTATCACCCAGCCACCACTCCCGGCTGTGTGTCCATCTAAAACCATGCACAATATAGGACACCTGGGTGGCTCAGTAGGTTGAGCATCCGACTTGGCTCCAGTCATGATAATGATCTCATAGTTTGTGGGTTTGAGCCCCCCACCCGGCTCTGTGTTGACAGCTCAGAGCCTGGAGCCTGCTTCAGATTCTGTGTCTCCCTCTCTCTCTGCCCTTCCCTTGTTCATACTCTGTCCCTCTCTCTCTCAAAAATAAACATAAAAAGGGGCGCCTGGGTGGCGCAGTCGGTTAAGCGTCCGACTTCAGCCAGGTCACGATCTCGCGGTCCGTGAGTTCGAGCCCCGCGTCAGGCTCTGGGCTGATGGCTCGGAGCCTGGAGCCTGTTTCCGATTCTGTGTCTCCCTCTCTCTCTGCCCCTCCCCCGTTCGTGCTCTGTCTCTCTCTGTCCCAAAAATAAATTAAAAAACGTTGGAAAAAAATAAAAATAAAAAAAAAAAATAAACATAAAAAAATAAAAAAATTTAAAAACATGCACAATAGCTAATGTTCCTAGTGGTTTTGTTCACAATAGGCAAACTCTGAAAACAACCCAAAGGTCCATCAGCAGGAGAATGAGGAAACAAACTGTGGTGTGCTCACATTATGGAAGAGTATACAGCAGTGAAAAAGAGCAATCGGTTAATACACATAACATGGATGAATCTCACCAGGATAAATGGGCACCATGGCTAACTAAGCACAAAGAGTACATGCTATCTGTTCCTCCAGTTGCAAGGTAAAGCAAGGTTCAAAAACAGGCAAATCTCATCTACATAAATAGAAATCATTCACTGGTTACTTCTGTGGTGGGGTACATGGGAACCCTTGCAGGGGATGGAAACTTCTGTATCTTGATGTGAGTGGTGGGTACATGGGTTTGTGCATATACAAAACTTCATCAGCTGTACACTTAGGATTGTTACGCTTTATACTACAACTTGAAAATGAAAGAATGACAACTGAGGAGTTAAGAGGTTTGGCCGAGATCACACGGAAATGCCTGCGTACATACCTGTCTCCAAAGCCAGTCCTCCCAAACTAGATCACGGGAAAATGCCTGAACACTTTCAGATGAGATTTTATTACTTTATTGGGATATTTCACAACATTCAGCATTTACAAAAATGTTGTTAATGTCACATCTGAACTCAACTAACTGTAATAAAGCCAGCTCTGCTTTGTTTAGCCAAGGCAGAATGAATGTCGATTGGTTCAAGAATTACACCTGCCTGCTACCGACTCCAAATCCATGATCTCATATCTAATTCTTGCAGGAACAACATTGGAAGTGTGGTGACTGGCTTCCAAATGCAGTTGCATCCCTGTCTCTACATTTGTCTGGACATCCCAGGACATTAAAAAAAAAAAAAAATACAGCTTCCTCAAAAACACAATGAGGTATTATCTTAGTCCTTTGGGCTGCTATAACAAAAATACCATACACCGGATGGCTCACAACAAACATTTATGTCTCAGTTCTGGAGGCTGGGAAGTACAAGATCAAGGTGCCAGCACATTTAGTGTCTGATAAGGGCACATTTGCTGCTTCACAGACAATCTTCTTGTTGTGTCCTCACATGTTGGAAGGGGAAAGGGAGCTCTCTGGGGTCCCTTTTAAAAGAGCACTAATTCGGGGCGCCTGGGTGGCGCAGTCGGTTAAGCGTCCGACTTCAGCCAGGTCACGATCTCGCGGTCCGTGAGTTCGAGCCCCGCGTCAGGCTCTGGGCTGATGGCTCGGAGCCTGGAGCCTGTTTCCGATTCTGTGTCTCCCTCTCTCTCTGCCCCTCCCCCGTTCATGCCCTGTCTCTCTCTGTCCCAAAAATAAATAAAAAACGTTGAAAAAAAAAATTTAAAAGAGCACTAATTCTATTCATGAGTGCTTCACCCTTATGGCCCAAATCACCTCCCAAAGATACCACCTCCAAATACCATCACACTGGAGATTAGGTTTCAAAATATGAATGGGAAGAAACATAAACCTTTGGTTTATAGCAGATATAAATGTTTAGGATGGCTATCATAAGACAAACAAACAGAAAATGACAAGTGTTGGCAAAGATATGGAGAAATTGGAACCCTTGTACATTACTGGTGGGAATGTGAAATGGTGCAGCTGCTGTGGAAAACAGTATGGCAGCTCCTCGAAAATTCAAAAATAGAATTCCGACATGATCCAGCAAGTCTACTTCTGGATACATACCAAAGAAATGAACGCATATGTGTATACACACATCCATAACCAAAAGGTAGAAGCAACCCAAATGTCTACTGATGGATGAATGGATAAACAAAACGTGGTATGTACCTATAACAGAATAGTACTCATCCTTAAAACGGAAGGAAATGCTAACACATACTATAACATGGATGAACTTCGAAAACATTATGCTAAGTTAAATAAGCCAGTCACGAAATGACAAATATTGTATGATTCCACACACGTGAGGTATCTAGGATAGTCAAACTCATAGTGCCAGAAAGTAGAGTAGTCGTTTCTAGGAGCTTGGGGCAATGGAGAATGAAGTGTTAGTGTTCAATGGGTAGAGAGTTTCAGTTGGGGAAGATGAAAAAGTTCTGGAGATGGATGGTAGCGATGGATACACAACAATGTGAATGTACTTACTGCCAATGAATTGTACACTTAAAAATGGTTAAAATGGTAAATTTTATGTTATGTATATGTTACCCCAATGAAAATCCTGGTCTAGGTAGTCTTCTTCCACCTTTTATCTGGGTCCCACATCATCTCATCTATGATATGCTTGCCAAAATTCATAATCCGAAGCCAATCACAAAGAAATGTCACACAAACCCCAAATGAGGGATATTCAACATTTGTCCAGTTCAATACGCTAGCCATTTTGCACAGTAGCCATTTCCTACAAATTAAATAAAATGTAAAACTCAGTTCCTCAGCCCCACTAGCCACACTTCAAATGCTATTTTTGTATGGCTAATAGCTGTCATGTTGTACAGCACAGATACTGTGCGTTTCTATCACTAGTGATCTACACAATAACTCTCCAAAAATGTCAAGGCCATGGAAAGACAGGGAGAGACTGAGGAACTATTCCTGATTAAACAAGAATAAAGAGACGTAACAACTGAAAGCAATGTGGGATCCTGAATCAGACCCCAAAACAGAAAAAAAAGGGGCACCTGGGTAGCCAAAGCGTCTGACTTTGGCTCAGATCATCTCACAGTGTGTGGGTTCGAGCCCCACGTCGGGCTCTGTGCTGATAGCTCAGAGCCTAGAGCCTACTTCAGATTCTGTGTATCCCTGTCTCTGCCCCTCCCCTGCTTGTGCTCTGTCTCAAAAATAAATAAATAAACATTAAAAAAAAAGAAAAAAGGACATTGGTGGGATAACTGAGGAAATTTTACTAAGGCTTGGATTAGTTAGTAATATTCTATCTGTATTAAATTTCTGGTTTTGATCATCGTACTGTGGCTATGTAAGATGTAAATATTTTATTATTTTTGCAACTGTTTTGTAAGTCTGAAATTATTTCAAAATGAAAAAATTTTAAATGAAATAAAATTTAAAATCATTTAGACCCTATCTGGCTATTTATATCAATTACCTCTTACTGTTGACTACATTCTGCCCTATTTCATGAGTAGAGTTATTTTTTTTTTCAACTTTTTTTTTTTTTTTTTTTTTTTTTTTTGGATAGAGAGAGACAGAGCATGAACGGGGGAGGGGCAGAGAGAGAGAGGGAGACACAGAATCGGAAACAGGCTCCAGGCTCCGAGCCATCAGCCCAGAGCCTGACGCGGGGCTCGAACTCACGGACCGCGAGATCGTGACCTGGCTGAAGTCGGACGCTTAACCGACTGCGCCACCCAGGCGCCCCTAGAGTTATTTTTTTTAAGTTTTTATTTAAATTCCAGTTCATTAACATACAGTGTTATATTAGCTTCAGGTGTACAATGTAGTGATTCAACACTTCTATACATTACTCAGTACTCATCAAAATAAGTGTGCTCTTAATCCCCATTACCTATATCACCCGTCCCCCCCTCCCTCTGGTAACCAGCAATTTGTTCTCTATAGTTAAAAGTCTGTTTCTAGGTTCCTCTCTCTCTCTCTCTCTCTCTCTCTCTTTCTCCATGAGTAGTTTATTGATCACTGTCTATTTATTCGTGGAAGGGCAAGAGAGTGATCTATATCCCAGGTACCACCCCCCTCCAGTGAGGGCCTTTGGAGTACTCCTCCCCTTTAAAGCTCATAACCTAACAGGTGGCCCAAGTCCCCAGGCCAGTGCTCCAAGGAGGGCTGTGACTCACATGTGATGATTCAGCAACCACCAGCTGACGTTTCCCCCCAGAGAGCACAGTCAGACCCAGAGAATAGTGACCGAGGGCCCCCAAAACAGAAATGTTCTCATGTCTGAGTCCCTTCAGGGAACTCTCCAAGACTGAAAAATAAAGTATAAACCCTGCCTTTATAACCTTGTTTCAGATAAGTTTTTAAACTGTTATTATTTAAACTATTTTATTTTTCATACTGCCAATTTCATTACCAAAAAATTAATTTATTTTCAGTAAAGCTGAAGGAAAATTATATGCTTGTATACACGATATGGGGAAAACCAGAAATGCCTGATGAAGAAAACCAAAATCTGTACTCATAAGGCTACTACTCAAGAAAAATTGCTAGCGACACTCCGGTGTCTTTTCTTCTAGTATTTTCTTTTCTAAAATAATGGGCCTCTGAGTCCTCTGGCTTCCAGAGGAAGCCTTGACCAACCACATGAGATCTCTGGACATAACAGGGTCTGGTAGGAGCTCACCTTACCTCTCAGTGGTCTCAGAAGAGGGCTTGGTCCATGTCAGCTTGTGAGTCAGTCCCTCCTGCAGGGGGCTCCTCCAGGCCTTAGCCCCCATGGTCAGCACGGCCTCCTCACCATCCTCAGGGCATTGTGTTGCTGGTCACCTGCCACTCAGGGACTGCTGTCTCACCCTTCCTTCTGAGAACCACTGACGTAAGTTGCTTGGCAACAGACATTTACTGAAATTTGTGGGAAAACAAGCAAATGAATACATGGGCAGGACACAGTTTCCAAGTTGCCAGAGTTCCTAAAATTCACAGGCCTCCCGCAATACAGAAGCTTCCCCCTGATCACATCCCTCCATGGCTCCAGCTTCCTGCCACACAGCTGGTGCCTTGCTTGCTTTCAGCCCTTTTTGTGGTCTCTTGTCATAGGGTCCCTCCCCTAGGATCTGGAACTCAGTGCAGAAAACAGAAACCACTGTAGTTATTTTGTGCATGAAGGGTTTTTTGTTTGTTTGTTTGTTTTTGAGAGAGAGAGAGCAGAGAAGGGACAGAGAGAGAGGGAGACACAGAATCTAAAACAGGCTCCAGGCTCTAAGCTGGCAGCACAGAGCCCGACACGAGGCTTGAACCCATGAACCATGAGATCATGACCTGAGCCAAAATCAGATGCTTAACTGACTGAGCCACCCAGGTGCCCCAAGGGTTTTGTTTCTTGAAACATAATTTACCTTCTGTGAAATGTATCAATCTTAAATGTGCCACTTGATTAATTTTTATCTAAGTAAATACCTGTGTAACCAGCATCTGGATCAAAATCTACAATATTTCCATTTCTCCAGACAGTTCCCTTGTACTCCTTTTTCAATCTTAACTCCAGTCCATTATTCTGATTCCATCACCGTAGTTATTTTGCCTGTTCCTGAATTTAATACAAATGAAATCAAATAATACATGCTGTTTGGTGTCTGGCATCTTTCACCCATCTTTTTTTTTTTTTTTTTTTTTTTTTTTTTTAGTAATCTTTACCCCCAACAAGGTGCTCCAACTTATGACCCAGAGATCAAGCGTTGTATGCTCCACTGACCCAGCCAGGCACTCCCCTACCCAACACGTTTTTTTGTTGTTTGTTTTGTTAATTTTTTTAATGTTTATTTGTTTTTGAGAGAGAGAGAGAGAGAGAGAGACAGAGCATGAGTGGAGGAGGGGCAGAGAGCAAGGGACAGAGTCTGAAGCAGGCTCCAGGCTCTGAGCCATCAGCACAGAGCCCGATGCAGGGCTCAAACCCCATGAACGGTGAGATCATGACCTGAGCCGAAGTCAGACGCTTAACTGACTGAGCCACCCAGGCACCCCCCTACCCAACATGTTTTTGATGTCAGTCTATGTTGTTGCATGTATCAGGAATTTGTTCTTTTTGTTGCTGAGTAGTATTCTATTATATGAATATACCACAATGTGTTCATTCTCTTTTCTATGGAATATTTGGGCTTCTCTGGGTCTGGGCTAATAGCACTACTATGAACATTCATGTATGAATCTTTTTGTGAAGTTATGCACTCATTTAAAAATTGCTGGGCAATAGGGGGCGCCTGGGTGGCGCAGTCGGTTGGGCGTCCGACTTCAGCCAGGTCACGATCTCGCGGTCCGTGAGTTCGAGCCCCGCGTCAGGCTCTGGGCTGACAGCTCGGAGCCTGGAGCCTGTTTCCGATTCTGTGTCTCCCTCTCTCTCTGCCCCTCCCCCGTTCATGCTCTGTCTCTCTCTGTCCCAAAAATAAATAAAAAACGTTGAAAAAATTTATAAAAAAAAATTGCTGGGCAATAGGGTATATTTAGCTTAATTAGAAGCTTCCAAGCAATTCTCCAAAGTGGTTCATCACTTTACACCCCCACCAGCCATCTATTGATGGTTTCAGATGCGATAATCCAGTGCTCTTTACCAACCCTTAACAAGGCCAGTTTCTTTCCCGCACCAACCACCCCCCCCACCCACCCCCACCCCCGCCCCGCACCACCCCACAGGAAGGAATATAATACAGAGAATTACTTTGTTTCAAAATTGGTGGTTGGGGGGCAGGGGTGGAGGACTGCAGGCAGCAGGAGGCTCCCAAAGGAGTACCCGAGCTCAAGACCACATTACCATAACCATAGTTGGAAGTGAGAAGGCCCCAGCTCCACACAGCTCCGTCTCAATGTCAAGTGGATGCAGGAATGCCAAGTCTGGCTTTAGGCCTTCACATATTTGTGTCCTTGCTATGGTTAGAGAGATAGCCTTTATCCCCCAAATCTCTGATGGGGCATCTCATTGTCAGATCTCATTTTATATGAACTCCAGCTGCAAAGGAATCTGGAAGGTGTTTTTCCCCACCTTTCAGCCTCTGTGAAACACAGGAAAGCGCCCTATATGAGGAGGCAGAGGGAGCCTTGTTTCAGTTGGCTTTTACTAAGTGAAAAAGCTATCCCAGGGGTGCCCGGCTGGCTCGGTCTGTGGATCGTGTGACTCTTGATCTCAGGGTTGTGAGTTCCAGCTCCATGTTGGGTGTAGAGATTAAAATAAAGATTAAAAATAAAATCTTAAAAAAAAAAAAAAAAAGCTATCCCAAATGTAACTGAGCCACCATTTACCTAGCTCACAATTCTGCAGGTTGGTGATCTGGGACCGGGCTTAACTAGGTAGCTCTCATCTTCTTTGAGCTCCCTCATGCCAGTTACCAATTCTGATGGGAACTGACTGGCCTGAGATGGGCTCAGCTGGGATGGATCATCTCTGTTCTATGTGGTCTGTCATTCCCCAGCAGGCCCGCCTAGACTTGTTTTTTTCATCATGGCCGGACAGGTCTCCAAGAGAGAGTTCAAAATGCTCTTTAGGCCTGGGCTTCAATATGGCATATCACTTCTGCCATTCTGCTGGACAAAGCAAGTCACTAAGGCTGTTAAGGTTAAAGGTGAGTGGAAACAGATTCCGCCTCTTCCAGAAGGTGATGTAAAGCCACAGTGCAAGGGTGTGAATAAAGAGTAGAATGAGAAGTCAGGGCAATCTGCCATACTAGCCCACAGCACACACCATACCCCCAACTCCTGGAACTAGTCAGCAAATGCTAAGTACCCTTTTCCTTTTCTGTGCAAAGCAGTGAGATTCCCTCTATCTCACCTTTTCTGTTCCTTCCTTTTGCTTTTTCCTGGGTTCCTTTATTTTCCAGATCTTCAAATTAATTTTTAATGTAACCAATAATGCCTTTATTTCCTGAGAATTCATTCTTATTGTCTGATGTTCCATCTTTGCCTTATGGATGTAATATGTTCCTGAATCTAATTACTGAGGGTAGCAATTAGAGAGTCTTGAAAAATACTTTTTTTTTTTTTTTCAGGGCGCCAGAGTGGCTCAGTTGGTTAAGCATCCAACTTCAGCTCAGGTCATGATCTCGAGGTTCCTGAGTTCCAGCCCTGTCAGGCTGTGTGTTGACAGCTCAGAGCGTGGAGCCTGCTTCAGATTCTGTGTCTCTCTCCCTCTCTGCCCCTCCCCCGGTAGTGCAGGCTGCTCTCTCTCTCAGCAATGATAAATGAATAAACTTTATTTAAAAAAATTTTTTTTCCTGATATTCCCTGTATGGTTTTCCTCTGAAGCCTTTTTTTTTTTTTTTTTTTTTTTCTATTAGCTTAGTTTCTCTTTTGTGTTGCAGTCTCTCCCCTCTCTGGTGAACTTTGTTTGCATTAAGAATGAGGCAATAAAAAGCACTGGGGAAGTTCACTGCACATCCACTGGTTGGCTTCCTTTTGGGGCAGCCAGATGCAGACTGGCCTGTAGAGGAGGCCCTATAGGCCAGAACACGAGGAGCTCATGTATGGGGCTATTCTGTTTCTTTAGAGCATGGGCACTTAACCTGGCTCAGGCCAATGACCCCTTGGATTGTCTGGTAAAGTTCAGAGGACAGAATAGTGTTTTTAAAGGAATTAAAGATACACAGGATTACCCCCCCCCCAAAAAAAATCCCAATTATATTGAAATACAATCATTAAACTATTAAACAAATGTTTAAGTAGCATTATGCATAAATGATAATCTGAGGTATCTTTATTGTGATATGAAAACACCCATAATTTCTTTTAGTGACCAAGTCTTAGATTCTGCTAATGTCATCGTCGCTGGTGGCCAACATTTAAAAAGGAAGGAAACTACAAAAGGCAACTTTGTAATTGAGGGTGATGGATCTGTTCATTATCTTGACTGTGATAATGGTTTCATAGGTACATACCTATGTCAAATCTCATCAAATTGTACACTTTAAAATATGTGTAGTGGTTGGGAAATAAAGAATCCTGCCAACAGCAAGACCCCTGGACACCCACACAGAGGAGAGAAAATACCATTACTGAAAAGGCAGTGAGCTCACACACATGCAGGTATATCACGAGACACTACAAAGCCTAGGGAGCAGTTCACACATTTTATACTTAAATTCTACACACTTAAATGTTCTCTCCTCCCCTCAGGAGACAAATGAATAAACTGGAAGTTTCCTGTCCCCCTCATAAGAGACTCCTGAATTGCTCTTAGAGCTCCACGAACAGAGTTGTAAGACCAGAAGGACTGCATTGTAAAATCCAGCTCAGGTTATCGAATTCCTGACCAAATGGTCAGGCCTCTGATATTTTTCAAGGTGACATCCTAAGGTGAGGGGAGAAGCAGCTACCTCCCTGTTATTAAACAAAAAAACTGTATTTATTTATCCTTACGGCAGCTCATTGTATGCCATTTGTACCTGATACAACTGCAAACATCTTCAAAAAAAGAGGGGGGATATTAATTTCAGTTAGTGATTAGTGAAAAAGATGTAATTTTTCCCCCACCCAAGTCTGTATCATCCCCTGAATTCTATCTATGGATCCTTTGCAGACGGGTTTCCAGGGCCTGTGGTTTCCAGGCCCCATTAATTGCCTCAATGGTGCCCTGACAGTAACAATGTTTCTCCTGACTCAGTGTCTACCCTGTGGCCACCACTGCCTTGGGGTGTCATGTTTCTGTGGTCTCCTTTCATCTAAAGCAGTTCCTCAGCCTTTCGCTGCCTTGATGGTTTTCAAGAGCACAGGCCACAATTTCCTTCCCTTTGGGTTTGGCTAAAGTTTCCTCCTGATCAGATTCAGGTTAAGCATTCTTGACACTCAGATGTGTTGTGTCCTTCCTGCAATCAGGGAGGCACAGCATGATCCCATCATGGGGCATGTTCACTTTGATCACTTGATAAAGGGGGCACCTCCAGGTCTCTCCACTGTAATTTACTATTACCCATTTTTAATTAGTAAGTAATCCATAGAAAGGCTCTTCGAGGCTACATAAAAATCTTGCCCTCACCAACTTTTCACTCACTAGTTGTGGTGTCTCGTAGGCACCTTTGTGTGGATCCACTCTAACCCTAATTACATCTAACCCTAGGCATTTTATGTTGGTCTTTATCCTGAATGGGTCATGTCTTCCACTGTGTTTACTAACTCCTCGTCCAAAGACATAGGAAACTTACCGATTTTGCTCATCAGTTTTGTCACCTTAGAACCTCTCCGAGTCAGGAGAGGCTCCTCTCTTGGCCAGAACTGACTTCATTTTCATCACATGAGTACTATAGGAACACATGAGCCAGAAACCTGTCAAAGGGTTTTAATGTCTTTTACTCTTGATCAAGTGTCCACACCAAGCAATGCCCAGAGAGTAAACACTGTGCTGCCAGCTCTAGCTTCAGGCAGAGTCTTTGCTGGGCCAAAGACTTCTGGACCCTCAAGCTGCCATGGCCTGCATAATCAGGGTGGACATAGAAGGTGTTGCTCTGACTACTGCTAGGCTTCATAAACTCAGGTGATTATTTCAGAGAGAGGAGGAGTTCTAACCACTTTTTTACTCACCATTCCTAGGGGCAGAAATCACAGGTCTATGCTAACACCCAATCATAATACTAACCAAAGAGAAAGATCATTCCTTTTCATTAACAGCAGTGTAGAAGGCAAGCCAGCAGAAGTTCTGAACACAGGGGGGCCCGTAGCAGGAAACTTGCGAATTTTACACCATTGGTTTCTTTGCTGTAACAAGTAGCTTATCATCTGGGAGAGGGACATGTGATCTTGGGCCTACCATCCTTGAGAGATAGCAGAGGCAGTCTGCTATTTCTATCTGCTTTCCCAGGAGAAATAAAAAGTTGTTACATGGTGATGTTGCAGACTCCCTGGCCCCAAGGGTCTCTTATAAACCACCTATTCATTCTGTGCATTCATTCATTTAACATATTTTGGGTGCCTGCTATGTGCCAGGTGCTATGTTTAACTAGAAAACAAGAGACACAATGTAAATCCTCCTGGAGGTGTAACCTGATGGGGAAAAAAACATTAAACTAAATAACACACAAATAAGCATATGTGATGGGTGGAAGGAGGCGGAGAAAACTGATAAAACCGCTGTATCTGCTTCTTAAGGGGAATATATAATTCATGTCTGGAAGAATACATCTTTCTATGATCCCCTTCAGCTTACAGAGATTAGTGGGGAAGGAGGCCTTGCTTGAGAATTTAATCATTTCCTATAAGAGTTTGTGAGTTCAATGCAGAACATTGAAAATGTGGTTTGAGGAGCACCTGGATGGCGTAGTCAGTTAAGCATCCGACTCTCGATCTCCACTCAGGTCATGATCTCGTGGGCTTGTGAGTTCGAGTCCCACATTGGGCTCTGCATTGATGGTGCAGAGTCTGCTTGAGATTTTGTCTCTTCTTCTCTCTGCCCTTTCCCCGCTTGTGTTCTCTCATTCTCTCTCAAAATAAATAAATAACAGGAAGGAAGGAAGGAAGGAAGGAAGGAAGGAAGGAAGGAAGGAAGGAAGGAAGGAAGGAAGGAAGGAAGAAAATATGCTTTGAGTTGCTGCAGATGGAATCCCAGAACAGTCTTTTTCTTTCTCTTTTTTAAGTGGGCACAGATATACTATCAACAGGTAGGCTGGAACCAAGCTGGGTGGGCAATGAGGCCTTACACTGCTCAGTATGAACAGGACAGGGGGGAATGAACACGAATAAAACAAGGCTGCTAAGAACACACTGCTCAATATGAACAGGACAGGGGGGAATGAACACGAATAAAACAAGGCTGCTAAGAACAGAGAGTACAGGAGGAAGCATGGGGAGGCACTGCTTAATGGATGCAGTTTCTGTTTCACATGAAGAAAACAAGCTGGAACAGATACAATACTGTGAATGTACTTACTGCCACGAAATTGTACACTTAAAAATAGTTAAAATGGTCAATTTTATGTTATATATACTTTACAATAAAAAGAAGAAAAACAATTTTTAATAAAAAGATAAGAAAGAAGGGAGCAGCCTGAAAGCTGATGGGTGGCTGAGGCTCCAGAAGGAACTGAGAGTAAGAACATCCCTTTAGAGGGAATGGTCTAGAGACTCAGAGAACAGGAATGTCTAACAATCAATCTTAAGTTTTTTGCTCTGTTCTTTAGGATAACTCCTCTCTATCCTTCTAACCTTTAAAGTTTGCTACCACCCAAATGCCTGATTCTGGGGCATCAAGGGAAAGAGCATGTATTCGGAGTCTGGGCAGACACAGCACGACAGGGAGAAGAGAAGAGCCACATGTCTTGGGACCTGAGGGAGCCTGACAACACCACAGAAGCCAAGAAGACAAGAAGTGATGCCTCAGAGACACATATGATGTGCTCAGTGCTCAGTATCCCCCTGCAGGTGGGATGAGGGCTCGACCAACTGCCACTGAAATACTAAGGGGATGCACCAACTCCACAGAATGGAGGACCTGGAACCATCCAGAAGGTAGAGGTCTGAGTCACACAGGTGAGCCTCAGGGACTTCATAGCCTGCAAGCTCTCTCCTAGGTTAAGCTAAACTGGGTCCAGTGGAGCCTCTGCACTGCCGTTCCTACTGGAAAACAAGAGATACATCTTGAGAAAGTCATTTTCCTTTTCTGATGCTTTCAGGGATCTGCCATGTTACAAAGATTAGGTAGTGAAAGGATGGGTGAAACAGATAAAGGGAATTAAGAGATACAAACTTCCAGTATAAAATATGTAAATCACAGAGATGAAAAATACAGATAGGGCATATAGTCAGTAATACTGTTGTAACGTCGTATGGTGACAGATGGTATCTACACTTATGGGGACCCATGCATAATGTACAGAATTGTTGACTCAATCTGTTGTACACCTGCAGCTAATATAACATTGTATGTCAATTATACTTCAACAATAATGATTTTTAAAAAGGATTAGGGAGAAAAAACATAGCCATGGATAACAGGAAAAGGAGAGCCAACTAGTGCTTCACTGGAATCCCTGAAGAGAACAAAACCAATGAAATACAATAACTATTAAAGATATAACTCAGGGACTCCTGGCTGGCTCAGTCAGTGTAGCATGCAACTCTTGATCTCAGGACTGTGAGTTCCAGCCCCATGTTGGGTGCAGAGATTACTTAAAAATAAAAACCTTAAAAAAAAAAAAAGATATAATTCAGGGAAATGTTTCTGAAATAAGAATTTCAATCTACATTTGAACAAAAAACACACCATGTTTACACTACAAAATATATTCTAGTAATATTACTGGAAAATAAAGAATCTTTGGGGCACCCAGACCAAAAAGGTAAGTATACAGGTTCCAAATTATTATTATTTTTTTGAACATACAAGAACTCAGGAATATTGTTCTTACATGGTCATGTAAAAATAGGGAATCAAAGAGGAAAGAAATTACACTGCAGGTTTTCCAGAAAATATCATTAGAGAAAACACCACATGTCAGCACCTATGGGATATAGCTAAAATAGTTGTCAGAGGAAAATTCTTAACTTAAAACACAAATACCAATTTTTTTTAAAAAAACCTGAAAACAAAAGAATTAAGCACCCTTAAAGAGTTATAGATAACAGAAGGAAATGAAAACAGAAGGAAGGACTTAATAAAAATGGCAGAAATTAATGAGTTAATGCTTTTGCAAGTTTAATGATGGGTACTCAGATTATGATTCTAACCACCGTTTTATAAATGTGAGATATTTCACAGTAATTCTTAGATCTGTTAAATGAACTATAATATACTCATATAATGAGTAAAGAATAAAAAAGAATAAGGGGCACCTGGATGGCTCAGTTGGTTAATGTCCAACTATTGATTTTGGCTTAGGTCATGGTCTCACTGTGAGATCAAGCCTCGCATCAGTGCACAGCCTACTTGGGATTCTCTCTCCCTCTCTCTCTCTTTGCCCCTCCCCCTCTTTCTGTTTCTCTCAATAAATAAACAAACTTAAAAATTTAAGAATAAGAATCCTATGTACTGCTATGAAAAGATCTCCAGGCAACACTGTTAAGTGAAACAAGCAAGTGCAGAACCCTATATCAAGCTGGCCTATAGTGTAAGAAAACAATGCAGGCAGGAAGTGGAATAAGAACCCAAGTTCGTATTTGCTTGTATTTGTATAAGAGAGATAGATATGTAGAAAATATAGAAAGCTATCACCCTTTGGGATAGTGGGGGGAACAGAATGGATGGGACAGAGGTGGGAGCAAGTTTTTCAGTGAAAATTTTTTTATCATTCTGACTTCTAAATCATGTTACCTATTTGGAAAATAAAATTTAGTTAAAAAATTCAAGGCTGGCCCAGATGGGTTCACTGGTAATTCTACCAAACATTTAAGAAAGAAAATATACCAATTCTCTCAAATCTCTTCCAGAAAATGGAAGGAGGGGGAATACTTCCTAACTCATTCTACGAGGCAATATTACCCCAATACCAAAATCAGACAAAGATATTATAAGAGAACTACAGGCCAATATTGCTCATGAACATAGAGGTAAAATATTAGCAAATAGAACCCAACAATGTATAAAAAGAATTATACAACATGACCAAGTGGGATTTATCCCAGGTATGCAAGGCTGGTTCAACATTTGAAAATTAGTTAATGTAATCAATCCATCAGACTAAAGAAGAAAAGTCATATGGTCATAAAAACAGATACAGAAAAAGCATTTGACAAAATCTAACATCCATTCATGATTTAAAACAAAAAACTCCCAGCAAACTAGGAATAGAGAGGAGCTTCCTCAACTTAATACAGAATATCTACAAAAATCTATAGCCAACATCATAGTCAATGGCAAGAAACTAGAAGCTTCCCCACTGAGATCAAGAACAAGAAATGGATGTCCCATCTCACCACTGGTTTTCAACACTGTACTGGAAGTGCAATTCATTCAATAAGAAAAGGAAATAACAGCTATATATGTGGAAGGAAGAAATAAAACTACACCTGTACACAGATGACATGATTGCCTCTGTAGAAAATCTGAAAGAATCAGAAAGAAAAAACTGTTGGGGTGGGGGAATGGCGCTTGGGTGGCTCAGTCAATTAAGCCTCCAACAGTTGGTTTCAGCTCAGGTCACAATCTCACAGTTAGTGAGATTGAGCCCCGAGCTGGGCTAGGCTCCTTGCTGACAGTGTGGAGCCTGCTTGGGATTCTCTCTCTCCCTCTCTCTCTGCACCACCCCCCCGCCAAAATAAATAAATAAACTTAAAAAAAAAAAGAAGAAAAACCTGTTGGAACTAACAAATGATCACAGCAAGGTTGCAGGATATAAGTTAATGTTCAAAAGTCATTCCCTCTCCTCTATACCAACAATGAACAAATGGAATTTGAAATTAAAAATGTATTGCCATTTACACAGGTACCATTAACATCCCCAAAATGAAACTTAGGTACAAGTCTAACAAGATTTGTTATGAGGAAAACCATAAAACTCTGATGAAAGAAATAAAAGGAGAACAAAGTAAGTGCATATTCCCTGTTTGTGGATGGGAAGACTCGATACTGTCAAAATGTCAGTTCTTCCCAATGTGATCTATTTGATCTACATATTCAGTGCAATCCCAATTAAATTCCCAACAAGTCATTTCGTGGATTTGAAAAACTGATTCTAAAGTTTATATGGAAAGGCAAAAGACTGAGATTAGCCAACTCATTATTTTTTTAAATACTTTTTTTATTATTATTTATTTTTGAGAGAGAGAGAGAGCGCATAGGATGGGCAGAGAGAGCGAGACTGAGGATCCAAAGTGGGCTCAGCGCTCGCTGACAGCAGAGTCAGATGTGGGGCTCAAATTTATGAACCATGAGATCACGACTTGAGCTGAAGTCAGGATGCTTACCTGACTGAGCCACCCAGGTACCCCTAGCCAACTCATTATTGAAGAACAAAGTTGGAGGACTGACACTATCTGCCTTGAAGACTTACTACTATCTAAAGCAACAGTAATCAAGACAGTGTGGTACTGACAATAAAGACTAAAGAAATTTTTTTTCCAGTTTTTTTTTTTTTTTTTAACGTTTACTTATTTGAGATAGAGAGTGCATGCATGCACACACACAAATAGGGGAGGGACAAAGTGGGAGAGAGAGAATCCCAAGAAGGCCGACTTGGGGCTCACGAACCATGAGATCATGACCTAAGTTGAAACCAAGTGTCAGGTGCTTAACAGACGGCGCCCCCAATTGAATCATTTTAAACCACCACAAGGAGCTGCTGGTTAAAGACTCATAACAGGAGTTTGGTGCCCCACCCATATCCTTTTGGGTTTGACCATCATGCAGCCAGGCCCAGCACCACAATGCTTTTTTTCTGGGGGCAGAAAGAGCCAGGTAATTTGTCTTAAGACCAACTCAAAACCACTGACTGAAGAGAATGGCAGACAAACATTCTTAGTCCCTCGCCCTTGAAGCAAGGTCACTCAAAAGTGACTGTTGTGTTACAGGCCCCCAGAAGCACTAAGCTCCGGACCCACCCTTGATAATGTACCTGTATGGGCTGCCTTCCCTTCCAGTACTTCCTGGAATCACCTCCCATGTAAGCAACTTGTAACTAATCCTCTAATCCTCGTCTCAGGCTCTGCTTCTCAGAGATCCACACCAACCTGCTACATTTTGGTACAGAAAACAAGTACTACCACCCAAAGGAGGCACATAAGGTGACAGGGGTGATATGGGGCACAAGAGGTGGAGACCTCCCAAGATGCTTCTTGGGGGCATCTTTGATCATGAAATCTCAGATACCCAGCTCAGTGCCAAAGAGACACGTACTCATAAGAGCAAATATACATTATCCAAACTTACAGAAACAAAGAATGAAATCACACAATCAGTGCTTTTAATTCAAAACAAGAAAGACAACTTCATCCTGGCTAGACTTTTTGCACCCATCTGATGGTATCTTCTCTCCCTGAAGACAAAGGAAACCTAGCATTATCTTGAGGTTGCCTGGTGGGCAAGGGATGGGCCCAAAGAGAGCTACAGAATCCCCCTGCTGAATGAACGACAGACACATTTGTGAACTGTGGTGGGGCTGGACACTGAGCAGGTCCTCACTGACAAAATCCTTGTTGATAATGTTGCCTAAGTGGGTGCAAATACAGCAACCAGCTCCCCCACCCTGGGAGTCTCAGGTTCCTTTTGCACTGTGAGGACTGTGGGTTTGGAAGGAGAAAGTGGGCTGAGTTCCACTCCTCATGCTCCAACACTAGCAACTGGTGGACTGTTTTGGGGGCTGGCTGCCGGGGATGGGAGAAACTGGGGTCAAGGACAGGTGAGACTGGTCCACTATGCAGTCTAAATGAGTCACATGGCAGCTCTAGGCACAGGATGTCCTGGGATTCCTCCTCACCACCCTTTGCCCAGCCCTCTTTTCTGCCAGCTTGTCCCGTCCACTTGTCCTGGATGTGGTAGCACAGCAGAGCTGGGAGCAGGCTGGGAAGGAGGCCAATGCCAAGATTCACCTGGCTGTGTGTCCATCCATCCCTGTCCTCCCTCCCTGCCCCTGAGGAAGCCCCATCCCAGTGAGGGGTCAGCGGGGCCAGGAAGCACTGAGTTCCTTCTCCAGACCCTGGACAAACTGGTCATTGAGGAAGAGCAGTTGACCATGGGGTAGGAAGCGGGCAAGGATGCCCTCGATGCGATCAGCCCTAAGCAAGAGGTTGGTGCTGGGGGTAAGCAGCCGGAGGTGATCCAGAAGGAGGCGTGCCAGCAGCCGGAGTGTGCTCTCAGCCAGCAGCAGGTTCTCATGGGCATCCAGCACCAGGGCGAAGCCTAATGAGAGCACACCCAGCCACACCACTGTCCGAGGCTCCTGGAAAGGGTCCCCTGCGGCCAGGCGGAAGGCCCCATGTGGGGCCTCATGCAGGGGCACTGGCTCATCTGAGGACTGAAGCTGCGGGTCCACGGAGGTCCGGCCAGATGCCTGCTGCTGAAGCTGGCACATGGATTCCACCTGCCTGGGAAGAGTGGGGTGGGTCACTGATTTCTGTCATCCTCATGACCACCCCTAAAACTGAGAGGTGCTATTAACTCCATATCTCAGATGTAGAAACTTAGCCCCAGAGAGACTAAGTGACCTGCCCAGGACCACAGAGCAGGCAGCATGAGCCATGACAGGAATCCAGGCTCCCATCTCCAGGCCCTGAACCATTTCACTCCATGTGTTCAAGAGAAGGCAGGTTTTGAACACAGCTCTTTGAGCCAGGAAAGGGCACCAGGGGAAAAAGATCCTGCCACCACTAGCTTCACAGAGGCTTCCTTAACATAAAGAAACGCAAGCCATGAGAAATGAAGAAATGCAACTGGCCTGTCCAACCTCTCCACCACCATCCTGCAACCCTTTCCAAATAAAAAAGAAAGACCGTCCACTTGGCCATTCAGGTTTTTGAAATCACTCTCTGATCCCTCCTGAATCACTTTCTAATTTGGGCCATGCACAGGCTGGTTTTAAAGGCATTTAATTTTCTGTGCTACAGGAGAGGGGTGGAGGCCCAGAGGAACAAGGGGATGGCCAAGAGGCTAACACAGGGCTGCCCATTGGAGAATGCTAATCCCCGGACACAAAAGGCAGAGAGGTCAAGAGATTCTGGCACTGGCTGGCTCCATCTGGGTCTAGGATGGGAAGGTCCAAGGCCAGCCACTACATCTGGAACAGTATTTCCCACACACTGCTCTTTCAGTGGCTTTCAGGAGACTCTGGGCTCAGCACTCCCATGTATGACATTCTCACTCCTCCTTAGGGATTCGTAAAACCTACAGGCATACTAATGGCCCTGAGAAGTCCTGCACTGCAAAGCATGTTCCAGGATCTGCCTGCCTACACCCAAATCCCAGCTCTGCCATGTTCCAGTTACATAACCTTGGGCAGGTTAAGTTCCTTAAAGTCTCTGTACCTCAGTTTATTCACCTGCAAGGTAGGGATAATAACTGTATCTATCTCAATAGACGGTTACAAGGATTAATGAGTCCATATACATGAAATGCTCAGAACATAAACTCTTAGCACATATGTACAGGCTAAATAAATGCTAACTATAATAGTTAACGATGATGACCGTACTGTTATTATTTCTTTAACCCCTTTTCACATAACGCTTGTGAACAACTGTGGACAGCTCATGGAAACACTACTCTAAAACTCTGTCTCTGCTTTAGTCTGATTCTCTGTGCCCCGCAGAAAACCTATCATTATCAGGCATGTGTTCAGTGAAGGCCCATATGTTACCTGGCCACAGCCAAAATCTGCTCCTTTCGAAGGAGCCTGTCCCTCTCAGCACCATGTGGCCGTGGGTCATCAGGTGAATTCTCGGCACCAAAGACGCAGGAGTAGAGCACTCGGCAAAGGCCCGTGTCCTGGGCCTGCGGAGCCCGCAAGTTGTGGATGAGGAAGGCGTGGACCATAGCTCCAGGGCAGGCACTACAGGGAAGCCAGAGACCTCAGTGAGATGGGTGTTAAAGTCACAGGGCAGCCACAAGGCAGCATGTCCAGAGGCTGCTGTGGCTGGTCAATGGTGCTCCTCAGCCACCCAAGACACACTCCCCGCCTCGCCATAATGGTGTCTGGTCAGCAGCACTTCTGCCCACAACAAAGTCAATGGTGAAGAAATCTCAATTGCTTCTCTGCCTTTTGGCTAAGGTCAAGTGAAGAAATCTCAGACAACCCCAAACCTACAAAACTACAAAACAAATGGCCAGGAATCTTCAAAAAGTGTCATGAGAGTCAACAGAAGCTGGGGAGCACTGCTCCAGACTGAAAGAGACTAAAGAGACAAGGCCAGCTGAACGCTGCCTGTGTGTGGGATGTGTGTGTGGGATCCCCGGCCAAGAAAAGGGTAGTTTCAACGTACAGCACTAGTAGGGCAACTGGAAACATTCTAGATAATAGTCTTGACCAATGTTACCTAATTTTGAATGTGGGAGAATGTTCTCGTTTTTAGAAAATACACACTGACATACCTCTAAACATTGAGCTAAAATGGCATCGTATCTGCAGCTAACTTAATTATCAAAGGGTATGAGATAGCTCTTTACAAGAAACTCTTAAAATTTTCTGTAAGTTTCAGATTACTTAAAAATAAAGACTACGGGGCGCCTGGGTGGCTCAGTCGGTTAAGCGGCCGACTTCGGCTCAGGTCATGATCTCGCAGTCTGTGGGTTCGAGCCCCGCGTCGGGCTCTGTGCTGACAGCTCAGAGCCTGGAGCCTGTTTCAGATTCTGTGTCTCCCTCTCTCTGACCCTTCCCCGTTCATGCTCTGTCTCTGTCTCAAAAATAAATAAACGTTAAAAAAAAATTTAAAAAAATTAAAAAAAGACTACTAAGTAATGATACTAATAATAAGGGTGTCTGGCTGGTTCAGTGGCCAGCCAGGGATGGAAAGGCAGCGGGTACATAGTAAACAAATATCTGTTATCTGTGATTAAGGGTAAATAGATCGTCAGTTTAGACTGGTCAAGCAAGAAGGTTCGCGAAGGCGCTCTGAGAGCGGGAGCCAGCTGACCTGGCGCTGACCTCCGGTGACCCTCCAGCGGCAAGAAGAGCGCGTCATCAGCCTCCGCCACCGCGTCCCCCCTGCCCACAAATGGTAGCGACAAAAACTCTCACGTCACTGCCTCGCGCAACCCTGTGGCGCAGGGCATTTGGGGGGTTGTAGTTTCTTGCTCCAGTCAGACAGACTTAAGCCAGGCACCCCGCCCTGAGTGTGCTGTTCCTGAGCCCCGGGGCCGCTGTCCTCCAGGCGTCGTACTCACCCTTCCTTCCCTGCCTGCGGACTTCTGCTAACAGGCCGCAGGACCCGGCAGTGGGAGAGTAATGGCGGCTGCGAAGCCCCTGGGCGCTTGCGCACGCCGGTCGCGAGAGCGCGCACGAGGTGACGCGCGCAAGGTGGGCGGGGCCCGCGCGCCCGGAGTGCTGCGCCGAGAGTGGGGAGGGGCGGTGTTCTGACACCCGGGCCCCCGGCGAGGGCAGCTTTTGCCCTCCGATCAAAGACCCCTTGCTTCGAGCTCCCAGCAAGGCCCATGCCCATTATTTCCAGACAGGGTATGGGTGTTCCTACTCGGAGCCCCTGGACCAGCCGAGCCCCAGGCCACAGCCCCCGTCGACCGCGAGAGGGCGCAGCGACCCGGCATGTGAACCTTCCGGAAAAGGCCGGGAGGCCGCGTAGTTGCAAGCAGGAGGGGTTCGGACGCCGAGGTCCCTGCGAACCTTCCGAGGCTCGTGGGGCCTAAAGGTGCGGGGCTTGTTCTCAAACTGGCCATTATGCATGGGAGTCAGTGGGGTGCCTGTTAAAATGCAGGTTCCTGGGCTTTGCTTTTGGAAATTGTGACTTCAGGACAAAGATGCATATTTAGGCATTTCTTCGGGGAGGGTTTAGGGTTGTGGGTTCCTGAGGTGGGTTAAGGCCAGGGTTCGGTTTCGAGTAGAATGATTCAAATTTATCCCTGCCCCCCCCCATCCCCCTAGCCCACCCCTGTCACAAGTTTGTGTTCCTGGCAGGTGAGTCACTTCGTTGGACCCCAATGAAGGGTTTAGTAGGCTGACCAGTTTTTCCTTTGGTACTTCCACCTGTAACAAGTTGACACCTCTTTGAGGGAGGCTGTCAAAGGTATAGTGAAGAGATTTATTCTTTCAACCTAAAAGGGGCCTGGCAGTCCATCTGCCTCCAGCCCCAATTAGAGACTCAGCCCAGAGGTGTTTGCGACCCGGCAAGGTCTATCCTGAGCCTCACTGCCTACCCTGGGCATCCCCACACATGCATGTACACTTTTGCCTATTAGCAAGTGAACCACTCAAGCCTCCCAGTGTTCTGTTCCTCAGAGCTTCCACACTGGCTGTTCCCTCAGCCTGGAATGCCCTTTCCTCCCCCGCTTTTTCCCCTTCAAAATGTGCTCAGACCAAAACTTAGGGGAAACTTTCTTGCCTGGACTGCCCATTAGCGTTCAGCTGCTCTCTTTGCACCCATTGCTGAGGGTCTGCCTGTGATGGTGATGTCTCCCATGGGGTATACACAGGCCATGGCACACATGTTCCCTCCCCAGGGCCATGCACAAAGTAGGCCTGGAGCCGACAAGAACACACTCCTTGGTGACTGAAGAAATGAAGAGCCGGGCAGCCAAGGTGGGGACCCTGGAGCCAGGACCCTCCAAGGGCAAGGCATGCATTGGCTACAGGACCTGGGCAGGGCAGCATTGAAGGAAGGCTACAGGAAAGGGGCAGGGTCTGACTAGGGCATAGGGGCATTTTGAACACATGTACAACATATATTTGTAGATGGAGGGGCAGGCCCAGAGACCGTGTGAGAACTCAGTCACAAGACTGGGGTCATGTTGGCTCAGTTCCTGGTTGCTGGTCCCTATCACGCTCAGCCAGGACCCATGTCTGCCAACTGATTACAGCAGAGACCTGGCCAAGGGCTGTGGTTGCTTGGGGCCACCTGGCATCTGGAATACAGTATTCCAGCCTCTGTCCGTTCCTTTTTTAAAAAATTATTTTTAAATTTATTTTTTTTTCTTTTTAGAAAGCTCAAATGGGGGAGAGGGGCAGAGGGAGAAAGAGAATCCTAAGCAGGCTCCACACACTCAGCATGGAGCCCAATGTGGGGCTTAATCCCACGACCCTGGGATCCTGACCTGAGCTGAAATCAAGAGTCGGACACTCAACCGACTGAGCCACCCAGGCGTCTCTGTCCATTCCTTAGGCAGTGAGTCCACTCCCAAGTCCCAGGCCACTGAGGGGCTGGCCTCGCGAGGTATGTAAAGGAGACAGCAGTGAAAATCTAGCCTGAGCCACTACTATGCAGGGCTTTGGAGGGCCCAGATGGAGGTAGTGTCTTGACAAGTAGCAGAGCAGACTCAGGTGCCATGCCTGACTCTTTGCAGCCTTCAGCCAGCCTGTGATTTCCAGGTCTAAAGCCATGAGCTGAGGACAGTGAGGCAGGAAGGAGCCTGGGTCCCCCAAGATGCTGCAGAGCCTTCTTGCTGAGTGAGGAGCACACACATTTATTTTGTTAAACAGCTGTGTGGGGTTGCCGTTACATACAGTCTAATTCATGCCTAATTGAGGCAACGTGAAGTGGTCAGGGTGTTGCCTGGCATACAGTAGGCACTTGGTAAATCAATGCATGTTGACAACCCTTAATACAGAGGCAAGATAGGAGAAGGTGTCAGAGAGGTGTTGGTCAGCACTGGAAAGCAAGTGGGGTGTTCTGGTCTGATGGGAGGCAGAGGGACGGACAGGCTGACCTTCCAGTGCCTCCTGGAATTATAAGACCGGTCCTCACGACAGAATGGAACAGTCTGAGTGCGGTGGAAGCAACATGCGTTGCATGTTCATGTGTGTGAGCCTTTCATAGTGGTTACCCTACAGGTTGCAGCTGGGCCAGGCATACAATAGGTGCAGATGTGGGTTTGTGGGATATGGAGAGTGTGTGTGTGTGTGTGTGTGTGTGTGTGTGTGTGTGTGTGTAAGAGAGAGAGAAACTGAAGAGAAGAAAGGAAAGTAAAATAAAGCACTACACAAAAACTAGAGGAGATTGAATGAGGAAGGTGGCTGGATTTAGGGCCTGGCCCACCTGTCTAGAAGTGGCTCAGGATCACACCTTCCTATCATTCCCCCTCTGCTCCCTCTGGCTGTGTGCAGAGGTGCCTATCACCCCACTCCCCAGTGGTCTTCTCAGTGGTCCTCTGAACTGGGGTGGGGGGTTGCCTGTACCCTCTTACATTGGGCCCCTTCCCTACACTCCCATCCTCCACTGCTCCCTACCCATGTCAGGGTGAGGCCTACCCCATGGTGGCAGGCAGCCTGGTGCCTGCCTTTTCCAGTGCCCTTTGGTGCCTAACACCGTGATGTGTGCACGATGACTGATACTGATTCAACTTGGAAAGCAGTTTCCGTTCCGCACCTACCCAAGCCGTAGCAGTGTCCTGATCACTGGTGGGCAGCCTGGTTTGGGAAGCTCTGCTGCTTCTCCCAGATGTTAGAACCAACCCCCAGGTCCTGCTTACACATCTCCAGGGACAGAGAACTCACTCCCTGGGGACAGCCCCATTAGTTTTTGACAGCTGGGAACCCATATTGAAGGTCTTTACAGACCCTGAGTCCTCAGGCCAGACTAGTTGAGCCACCACCTACTTCTGGATGTGGGGAGGGCAATTGGGTAGAATCTGCCAGCACCAGGCAGTGGATTTTCTGAATGACTCTCTGATAAGGATGTCTAGCCATTTCTCAAAGAGTAGAATAGCAAACTAAGCAGAAGAAGGGATCTGCTTTTTTGAGAATCCAGGCGGGCTGAGATTAAGTGGATAAGGCTGCTGTAGAATAAAGGGGACCAAATTCAGGCCAGCCTTGTTCTTCCATCCCCCTCCACCTCCCTGAGTCATCTCACAGATGGCATTGCCTTGTGCGGGCAGCTTTCCACCAGCCACACAGATGGCTTCCTCCTCTGTCTCCACCACATCCCCTTCCACAGCTTCCTAACTGCTACCTGGACTGGTGCAGTAGACCACCAGCCTACATACAGCATTTGGGCTTTTCTCCTACAACCCTGGGGCTTGCCCATGTGCAGAAAAGGGACAAAACCCTCAGCCTGTACCCCTTTCTTCTAATTGTTTTCAGGCTCATCCTTTTTACCTGTCTGTTCTTTAATCCTCACACCGGCCCTAAGTAGTAACAGCCATAGCCAACTCTTGTATGGCACTCGCTGTAGACAGGTTCTGTTCTGAGAGCTTTACATACACTAACTCATTTGATCCAACCCGCAATCCTTTGAAGGAGGGCATTTACAATCCCCATTTTACAGATGAGGAAATTAAGGCACAGTGAACTCAAGTAACTTTCCTGAGGTTACGTGCTAAGGGAGATGTGCATGTCCGTAGATTTCAGCCTGCCCCTCCCCCCACCTTGTGTGTCCCCCTTCCTCCCTGTCCCCTCACAGTGGCCCCAGGGGCTGACTCAGCCCCTGCTCCAAATTTCAGAAGACCATAAGCCTCCTCCAACTCCAGCCCTGCATACCTTCTACAACCCAACCCTGGGAGCTCCATCCCACCCTCAGGGAGCCCCAGGCCCCGTGGAAGTAGTCTTGGCTGGGCTCCAGGAGGAGGAGGCCATGTGTGATTCGTTCTTTCAAACAGCCGCGCTTCCTGCAGGGCTGACAGCCAGAAGGCCCCACGAGGCGGCTGGGACCCGGCCACGTGAGGCTTCCTCCCCTCCGGCTGCCTCAGGCCCCGCTGACTCAGAGCCTGGCAGCCCTCCCAGGGGCGTGTGCTGGTGCAGCTGGGTGGGGCGGAGGCTGCCTAGCGGCACACGGCTGGCACCCACACCAATTCCTGTGTGGGCTGGGCAGGAATGCTTCTTACCTTCTGTCCCGTAACCAACTGTCTTCTTTGAACAATCGGCTGTGAACAAGTCCACGTCCTCCAGCGTTCTCTCAAGGCATGGCTTTCCTGGCTGCAGAACAGCAACTTCCCCGTCATTACTCAACTTCCCTCTCCTGATTGTTTCCAGATTCCATGAGACCGTGGACCTCCTTGTCTAAACATCCCTCCTTTCTGTATGAACAGTTTCATTGCCTCTGGAAAGTGGGCGCCTACATGTTTGATTCCAGATATGAAGACTTTTTAGAAATCCCAAGTTTTCTAGATGGCTGTAAGCTGTCGTCAATGGATGGGCTCAAGCCAATGACATACAGCCAACTGACTCTGAGGAGTCACTTTAACTTTTTAGAGAACCTGACTTGAGGAAGAAATTAAGACCAATATTTCAATGTAGGAGAGTCAGAAAACAGGCTGGGCTTAATAATGCTTGAGCCTTGCTGCTGCCACACCACAACGTGTAGGTTCAGCACTTAACAGAGCACTTTGCTATGTACAACGGTCACGTTTTCTGGTTAAGAGAGAGAAATTAAAATTTACCAATTGTGGGGCGCCTGGGTGGCGCAGTCGGTTAAGCGTCCGACTTCAGCCAGGTCACGATCTCGCGGTCCGTGAGTTCGAGCCCCGCGTCAGGCTCTGGGCTGATGGCTCGGAGCCTGGAGCCTGTTTCCGATTCTGTGTCTCCCTCTCTCTCTGCCCCTCCCCCGTTCATGCTCTGTCTCTCTCTGTCCCAAAAATAAATAAAAAACGTTGAAAAAAAAATTTAAAAAAAAAATTTACCAATTGTGATGAACATACGGGGCAGCAGAATTCTCACTCTGCTGGTAGAAAACGCTAAAGCTGAGCAAACACACTATGACCCGGCATTGCCACTCCTGGGTGTATTGCTGGTACCATTTGAAATCACCTCAAATAATCCATCAAGGGCAGAATGAAAATGTTCTATACCTGATTGTGATGGTGATTACACACTGTATGCATTTGTCAAAACTCACAGAATCGTACACTCAAATGGGTGAATTTGATATATATAAATTATATCTTCACTTTTATTTTATATATTCTTTAAGTAGGCTTCATACCCAGCACAGAGCCCAATGTGGGGCTTGAACTCATGACCCTGAGATCAAGACCTAAGCTGAGATCAAGAGTCAGATGCTTAACTAAGCCACCCAGGCACCCCTGTATATTAATTTTTTAATGTAAAAACCAGAAGAAAAAAATTTAGAATGAATAATTCAATGTAGGAGTATAGTCACACAGTGGAATACTGTTCAGCAATGAACAGGAACAAACCGCTGCTAAAGGAAACATAAATGAATCTCAAAGTCATGCTGAGTGAAGGAAGCCAGACGTAAGGGTATGAACTGTATGATTTCATGTATATGAAGCTCAAGACAGGAGAAACAAATCTACCTGACAGAGGTCAGAATAGTGGGGACCCCTGGGATGCAGGCACTGGGAGGAAGCAAGAGAGAGCCTCATGGAATTCTAGAAAAGTCCTTTATCTTGAGCTGTGTAATGGTTCCTCGGGTCTGTGTTCTCTGCTTAAGATGTGTGCCCTTGATGAGATGTTGATTATTCTTCAATTTAAAAAGAAAACATTTGGGGCGCCTGGGTGGCGCAGTCGGTTAAGCGTCCGACTTCAGCCAGGTCACGATCTCGCGGTCCGTGAGTTCGAGCCCCGCGTCAGGCTCTGGGCTGATGGCTCGGAGCCTGGAGCCTGTTTCCGACTCTGTGTCTCCCTCTCTCTGCCCCTCCCCCGTTCATGCTCTGTCTCTCTCTGTCCCAAAAATAAATAAAAAACATTGAAAAAAAAATTAAAAATAAAACATTTTTTAAAATTGTTTTTGCAAGTGACCCAGTGAGCAATTCAGCTGGTGTCCACACCCCACTAGTGCCCACTGACTTGGTCAGCTTGGCACAGGCCAGCTTCCCACCTGTGCCTGGCCCTATGATGCTCTTTAACTACCCTGGCCTGGGCAAAACAACCTTCAAAACTGGCCAGCAGCCCAGGCTTTTAAACTGCTTCCTTGTCTGATCTGCGTCCCTTCATGAGCATCCAGGAAAGAAGTTACCGCTTCTCTTGCTAGGGGGAGGAGAGATTGGGGCACCTCTGCCCCATCCCCTGAACTCCAGGGATAGATGGGGTCCTGGCCCGAGTTGGAGAGGCAAACCTCTGGCATTCCCTCTCCTAGACTCAGGCCCACCCCCATCAAGGTATATGTGAGCACCAGGACCTTCTCTGGGGGAAGTTTTGTTTCCTAGCTTGACCAAGGCCCTCTCCCTGACTCCTCCTCCTCTTCCCCTGCAAAATGAGCTATATACCTACCTGGTAAGCTTAGGAGACAATGTGTAAGTGTCTGGAACAGTGTGAATGCCCCATGACCACAACTATGGCTCCGATGGTGGGATATGAGGAGGACAGATGTAGTCTCAGATGTCAGCACCTGGCACACAGCCTATGTGTTTACACTCAACACCCATGGCTCTTTCCTCCCACGTGGCCTGACCCTGACCCATGGGGTGGAAAGAGGACACTCAGAGTAGAAACCAGGCAACCTAGCCCCACCCACTTGGCTTTTCTGGGACCAAGGCAGGAGGTGAGAAGTGGGAGAGTCCTAGGCAGCTGGAATGCCTGCTCTGCTTGTATTTGCTGTGTGACTTGGAGGCAACCACATGCCCTCTCTGAGCATCCAGCAGCCTTCCTCCTCTATAAACCAGGAAGGAGGGAGTGGGGCTTCCTGGGACCACCTAAGCAGAGTGGAGCAAGCAAATCTTAGTAGGACAGTGCCTGGGGCCTTCCCCCCTACTCCCCATTTCTCCCTGTTCCTCAGGGGTCTACACACTTTTTTTCTGGGGCAAGTCCCCTTACCCGAATAAATGCTACCCTTGGTGTCAGCTGCCTGATCAGCAGATAGGGCTTTTGGAGCTTTCAGAGCCCCTCCCTCCCTGAGCAAAGGCCCAGGCCCCCAGACCATCAAAGTCACACCCCAACACCCCCCATGCATTGTGCCCTTGCATGGGACCTGGACCAAGAAGGAAGACCAAGCCTTTGGGCGTAAGAATCTTGGAGGAAAAGCCGGAGACAAGGCAAGCATTGTTTAGACTCAGCCTGGGAATCTGGAGTCCTTTATTTCTCTGGCAGGAAATAGCCTCCATTTTCCCATCTACAAAATGGAGTGAATAATCGTTAGCAACACCTACTTCAGAAGGTAGATGAACTTTGACAGAAAGTGGTAATGATGCCCCACATGTTGTACACACTCTGTATCAGGTAGTACCTTATCTGTACATGTGTGCAGAGGAGGCCCGGCAATCACAGACTTGCATTTGGGGGCAAGGGTCACCTGCAGTGGTGTTCTGAGGGAATTTCCTGAGACACCAGGTTTGGTCCTGGGACCCGTTCTCCCAGATTGGCCCTTTTCCACTCTCTTGATCTTGAACTTGGCATCCCCCTACGTGGTGGAACCTCTGCGGCGTGCTGGGGCCGCTGAGAGGAAAGTCAGTTTTCTGACAGGGCAGGAAGGCTTCTGGGAGGAGGTGACATCTGAAATTGAGTCTCAAAGGAGGAATAACAGGGAGAGAACATTCCTGATGATGCAGCAGGTGCAAAGGAAGGAAATGTGAAGAGCAAGGCATGGGGATTTGAGTCAAAAGAGGTGAGGAATGGGGCTGGGGAGGGCCCAGGTCCTAAAGGGCCATGCAGGGATAAGTTTATCCTGAGGGCAGTGGGGAGCCCCTGACAATTCTTGAGCAGTGACAGGGTCACTTTGGTTACTTGGTGCAGTTTAGAAAGGGTGAGCTTAGAGGTGTTTGAGTAGACACACGAAGGAGAGGCAAGGCTGCCTTGGGAAGAGAACATGAGGCCACCTCTGCAGGAGTCTTCCAGCCCCCATCCACTGACCTGTGGCTATCCTACCCCACCCCACCCCCCCCAGCGTTTGCCATGGTCTTGTCAAGGGCCCATAGGACACAATGCTGGTTACTCAGCTTGCTCAGTGCTTTATTGAACCAAGGCCCAAACAGATGACTCATCTGGGCCTTCAAGCACAGCCCCCCACACATCCTGAGATTCGGAATCCGGAAGTGGCTCTGTCCTTGGCTTCGCTGCTTCTATGACATTTCATCTTGAATATTTCCAAACCTTAAAGTGTAAAGACTTTGTCCACACAGACAGACACATATTCTTGCCGCAGGCTGTCATGCTCACTGAAATGCTTCAACTCAGCAGTTTGTGTGTGCAAGGCATTGGGCATCCATGGCTATCCATCCATCCATCCATCCATCCATCCATCCATCCATCCATCATCTGTCCATTCGTCCATCTGTCCATCCACAACAAGACAGCAGCAAATTCTGACCAGTCAGGCCCCGGGGTTCACAGCAGTGAGGTCTGGGCTTCCAGGGGCTCAGGATGCAGGCCTTAGCCCTGGCCCAAGGGCCCCTGAGGAGCTAGGGTCAAGTGGCTAATTAATGTTCAGAGTCTCTAACCCCAGCTGGAGAGGGGAGCCTAATCCTCAGCCTGTGAATATCCTGAGATGGGCAACAAATCAGACAAATGAATCAAGCGTGCGGGTAACACTGAAACAGGAAAGAGTAAGAGGTTATGTTTGTGCTGGAGGTGTTCATGTGGAGGGACAGGAAAGGGAAAGAGAAAGAAAACATGGCAGACACACCCAGGAGTGCTAGAGAGGGCCCGGCCACAGTGCCAGCTCCCCTCACAGGGAGGAATTCTGCCTTGGCCCATCCTGGGGGGCTGTGGATTTCCTCCGGCCACATACAAACAAAGCCCCTAGAGAAAAGGGGGGTCTTTTCTGGACATGGGAAGACAAAGGGTTAACTCAAACAAGGAAGGAAAAAAAGCAAAAAGGTCCCTGCTGGACACAAAATACTTCCTTAGAGCTCGACATAATCCAATTTCACCAAATCAACAGGCTGGGCTCCTCCAGGGGCTGGGCTGGGGTGGGGGTGGGACAAGGGTCTGAAGTATGATTGAATGGAGACATGGGGACCAGGGCTGGGGGCAGACAGACAGGACACCCTCACTGCCCTTCCCCTGGATGGCACCTGGGGCCTGCAGCAGACCCTCAGCCCTGCAGGGCCCTAGGTGGCTGGCACCCAGGCCACGAAGAAGAGAAGGTAGGCAGGGCTGGCGCTGGCCTTCACTGGTCCTGCAGGCGGCTACAGAGCTCCCGCCGGCTCCTCTCCCCAGCCCAGCTGCGTGTCTTGAGACGGAAGGTCTTCAGCTCGTCCTTAAAGGCCTCATGGTTCATGGGCCGGTAGTCCTGGGGCTCACAGAAGGTCTAGGGCAGGATGGGAGAGTCAATCAATACAGGGAATGGTTAACTCTGGGAGGAGACCTCCCTTCTCCTTGGGCAGAACCCATTCCCTACAGTCCAACCCTCCCACACCCATGGTACCGGGTGCTGTGGGAAGAACTCCTTATAGCCGCCCTTGAGGATATACATCTCAGGATAGTAGAGGCTGGGATAGTCGTTGGCGGCTCTGTCACGCTCCCTGATGAAACGGCACCTGAGACCAGCAGGGGTGTAGGGGTCAGAGCTGGGCGTGCATCGGGATATACCTCAGGGGACCTATTCTTCTTTGCACCCACCCCTTTGTGGGCCATGGGGAGCCACAGAAGGCTTGAGTAAAGGAATGTCAGCCACAAGAACACTCTTAGATCATCTGGCTACTGGGTCCAGAAAAGGTTGGGGAGATGGAAGAAAGGAGGTAAATCAAGGGAGTTGTTTCTAGAAGATAGTTCACAATCTTTGTTAGAGATATCTGACCTGGACCAAGAAAGGGGAAACAGGAAGGAGAGAAGTAGACAAAATTGTAGAGATCTGTTCAGGAGGTCTGGACAAGACTTGGTGAGGATGAGAGGTGGGGAGAAGAAAGATCCGTCAAACCCTGGAAGGGTCAACATCACCGAGGCTTGGAACAGGGCCCTTGAAGGTTAAGGACACTTTTGGAGACTTAGAACCAGATCTTGGTGGGGGGGTGGGGGGGGAGGGTAGCAATGGATGGTGGGTGGACGAGGCCAGATGGGAAGGATGGGGAGAGGGAAGTAGGAGGAAGGTGCCATGCACAGGAAGGGAGGCTGAGGTCTGCTACACACTGCCAGGAGACCAGAGGCCCAGGTCTAGGAGGGGCTGGGGCTGGGCTCAGGCCTCCTGTGCATCAGATGGCTCCAGCATCCCAGAGCCTGGGTAGAGGTCGGGAGCAGACACCAGCTGGCTGACTCACATGCGGGGACCGCGTTCAGATGAGAATTCACAGTGGAAAATGAGGATGATTCTCTTGTCCAGATTACAGGGTGTGATGGGGCTCTGTAGCAGGAAGGTCTCAGCATCCCGTTCCAGGGGCAAGTTCACGGCAGTCTGCCAGAGGAGCTGGAGGTCAGGCAGTAGCCCTGGGCCTGGGTGGCAGGTCCCTCCCTGTGCGGTTCCCAACTTTCAGACAGGTGACCCCACCTCTTACTGGGCAGAATCCTTCCCTAAGATAGGGTGCAGCCACCCCCCACTGAGTCACTCTCCCCGCAGAGGAAGGACAGACCTGGTGGGTCTTCAGGGCCTGTCCTCATCAGCCCGCCTCACCTTAATGTGCCCGCCTTCATACTCGTAGGGGTACCTGCAGTCCACAATCACAAACCTCTCCACAATGTTGCTGAACTTGCCTGCCAACAGGGCTGCCATCTGTGGGTCACAGAGGTGGGTCCCAGCAGGTCAGGCTGACAGGTGGGAGCTGACCCCAACCCTACCGCTGCCCTGGCCTTTTCCAGCCAAAAAAGGTTAACAGGCAAACGTCCCAAGTGTGCCTGGAGAATGGCTCATCCCCACATACCGTTTCTGGTGAGATGTACTTGAGATCTTGGTGCTTCCCATCCACAGTCTGCAGAAGGAAGGCCTGAAGGGAAGAGGAGAGAGAGTTTGAGAAAGGGAGATGGGACAAAGAGAGAGAGAGGAGAAAAAAAGGTGAAACTGGCAAGACCAGGAGTCAGGTAAGTATGGAGTTTCTTTTCTAAGCACAGAAGGCCACACCTGCTCTGACCTTCAAATTTAGCTCTGGTTCCGATAGCAACCAAGAGGTGCCTCTTGAGTTCTGACATCCAGGGAGCAACCCCTTTCCAAGGGGAAAGTGAAGAAGAGAGCAGAAGAGATGAACTCCCTGCCTGCTGCCCCCACACTCTGCAAAGCGCCCGGATGAGGCCAGAGGAGGCTCCAAGCTAGATGTTAGTTTGGAAATGTTTTCCAAGGTTGGAACACAACTGATACCCCAGACAGATTTGAGGTAGAGTCAGGAGACCAAAGAGAGCCAGAGAGAGGAGTCTAGGTAAGAATAAAGGATAAGCTGCAAATGACAAAGCAGGGAGTGGGCGGAAGTGTGCTGGGAGGGGAGAGGAAGGTGCCAAAACACCTGCTGAGCTTGGGGGGGCCATACAGTAAGGGGTCAAGTCTGCGGAGGGTCCCCAGTGCTGGTACCTTGGAGTAATCCCCAATCAGTTCTCGGTGGTCACTGTCCAGGATAGTCTCAATCTCATCATGACACAAGGACTTTGAGCGGAGGACACGGGCTTTCTGTGGGGTGGATGGTGGCCAGGATCAGGGGTGGGGAGGCTGCCCCTCAGTGCCCCCATTCAGCTGGTACCTCTTTCCCTGCCCCCTCCCTCTGCCACAAACCCAGCCAAGAAGGGCTTGCGGCCACAAACCCAGCCAAGAAGGACTTGGACAGTGGCTGCCTAGCCCCACCCTAGGGGGTACCCACAGGTTCCTCGGCCTCCCGTTGCTCCTCTGGAGGCGTGACACTCTTCCTCCGCTTGTTCTGTATGGGCAGGTCCCTGTCGTGGGGCCGCTCCAGCCTCTTGAGGATGGGTCGGATCACGCTGCAGGGCATGGACGGAGAACGGAAGAGCCGCTGGCACTTGCTGTATATGATGAGGTCCTGGGAGGGGTGGCAGGTAGGGGGTCAGAGTGCCCAGCCCCTGCCCCCTACTAACCCCACCCGGAGGGTAGGGCTCCACCCCTCCAAGTTCTGAGCGGCCCCCCCAGAAACCCACCTGCTCTTCCTCCTTTTCTGAGGTCTTGACCAGTGGGGCGCTAATGAGGCTCTCCATGCCTGGGGGGACCACATTGTCATCCTGAGGCCAAATCAGCAAGGATATGGTTAACATGCAGGCAAAGGCCAAACCGCGTAGGCCCTAAGTCCTTCAGCATAGCCCTCCTTGGCCATGTCCACACAGGGTGGTCCCTTAGAACCAGGAAATTGCAGGGCCCCACTTGTTTGCACAGAATCGTGAGAAGCGTGGCCATGGTGGAGTGCCAGGCTTCCCTCTGCCCTGCAGGGCCCTCCCTCAGTGCATCACCAGTGCCAGTCGCCTGCTAGTCTCTGGTAGGCCAGAGGTCAGGCTGTGACTCCATTAGCTCCAATTCCTCTTCTGTCATTGGAATGATGGTGTAGTCTCCCTGCAGGAGGTCAGTGCTTTCCTCTTCGGGGAGATCTTGGGGAAAGACTGGTTACCTTTAAGTCACTCTCCAGGATGTCCACAAATCCATCATCTTCCTCAGAGGACCCCTGGGTGGCAGTCAGGGGGAAGCGGGATCGGGCCGGGGGACTCCACTCCTCTATTTCCATCTTCCGCTCAGGGGTGAGACACTGTGCAGGGGACAGACACAAGCTGCTCAGGGTAGGGACCCCGGGCAGCCCCCAAACCCATCCTTCTGAGAAAAGGTTCCCACTGCCTCAGGGTTCAGGATCACCCTCCACCTTCCCCCAGGCTGCCTTCAGGGGTGCCAACCCTACATGCAAGCCCACCCTGCATGGTCTGGCTCTCCTGACATACCATCAGATCAGGGGCTGAGCTTGGTCTCTGGGCAAAGGCTTCTCTTCGGTCAGCCCACTCTTCCAAAGCATGGGCATGGCTGGGATGTGGGGGTTTCCATGGCATCTTGAAAACAAATCCATCCTGTGGGCAAGATGGGGGGGGGGTGTCATCAAACGCCAGAGAACCACCCCAGCACACCCCCTTCTCTCCCTGAAGTGCTCCCACTCCAGCCTTCAGGACGCGCACATTCTCTTTGTCCTCCCCAGAGCTGCGGGCAGCTCGGCCACACGCCTCGCTCTTCCTCCAGCTGCCAGGTGCTTGGGAGTTGGTGATGTTCCGTAGCACAGGGCTGTGGCCCAGAAGCCTCACCTAGAGAGCCAGGTAGGGCAGCAGGTACTGAAGGCTGCATTCCTCTGGCATCAGCCCTGGCCCTACCTTCTCCCATCCCTCCTTCGAATCCCCCAGCTTGCCCATCCACCTCCAAAACCCCATCTCCCACAGCCAGACCAGGGACGCCAGACCACTTCAAGTCCACCCTCTGGGAGGCGACCCTGGATCCCTCCTGCCCTTCCTCAAGCCTGGGCAATGCCTGGGCCTCTAAGGTCAGGCCTCAGAGGGCACTCACCGGTAAGGACTGGAAGCGTCGAATGGCAAACTGCTCGCTGCAGAAGGAAACGGGGATATGTCAGGGCTAGAGAGTAGAGGGCTGTGCAGGAGAGCAGGCAGGATGCCCCTCCACCGCAGAGCCCTATGCATCCCTGTGGGAGGGAATGGGACAGCACCCTCCCCATGCCTACTCCACCCAACGTGGGGGGGGGATGGGGGGGGTGGAGGGGAGGGGAGCATGGACAGAGCCTGTGGTAGGTAGACTACCAAGACTACCAGAGCTGGCCTGAGGAAGGCTGTAGCACTTACTTTCGGATGACCCGGCTGGCTGCTTGGATGGCCTGTTCAAACCTAAGAGAGAGAAACGTCCTGTGCAGCCCACCTCCTCCCATAGCACATTGCCCACCCCCAGCATCAGGCCCCCAGTCCACAAGGCCCAGAGGCCAGGACTCAGGCCAGTAGACAGTGGAGGGAAGAATGCAGGGAGGGGGTCCAGGTACTGGGGAGCGGGGAGAGGAGAAGCAGCCTGGGATTTTGAAGACTGCCCTGAATGGAAGAGGGCCCAGAGAATGGCAGCAATAGAGACAGCTGGGGCAGGTCACAGGGTTGCTGAGGCGCTACCAAGGCAACGGTCTCGGTCTCGCCAGCCTGCCCACAGGCCTTCCACCTGTATGCAAATCACCTCAGCGGGGCCATATGGTGGCCAGGAAAGGCATCCATCCATCCCACGATGACAGACTGTGGCCAACAATGTGGGTATCTCCAGGGCCTGGATGCCTTCCCTCCCCTTGTGTGGGGCGCTCCTGGCTCCCCCCCAGGACAGGGGCCTAGTTTAGTGTGCCCCTGGATCAGCCACAGTGTGCCATGCCAGACCCCCTGGTGACAAATGTTCAGGGTCACATCCTCTCCTCCCTCCTATGGAATTTTCCAGGACCCAGCCTCTGTCCCACCCCCTTCTCCTGCCTTAGAAGAGGCCAGCAGGCAAAGAATTCCAACAGATGTTCCTTTTGAGGCTGGGGCACAAGCTTCTGTAGATAGGCCCCACCCCCTAGCTATGTTACCAGAGACCACCTGCCACGCAAGGCTTTTGTGCGTCTATGCGAACGCAGGCACACACACACACACATGCTTCTTTCTGAGAAACTGTAACCGACACAGCAGGTGCAGAGGTGGGGGGGCCCACTGAGGGCTAGCGTCAGGGGGATGACTCCTAGGGGTGGGGAGTGGTTGTGCCCAGACAACCTGGCATCAGGAATGACCACGTTGGATTGGCTTCATTTACAATCTGCACCTGGGCCTCGGGAGTAAAGCAGGCACAGCTCTGTGTTGCCACCAAAAACCGACCTGCAGTCCCCCCACCCCCACCCATTTCTCTCCCTGCTTCCTGTTTGTGAACAAACCCTGTAGCCCAGCCCAGTCTGATCAAAGGCAGTGGGAGGAAAGATAGGCACTGCTCTGACCCCAAAGCCATAGTCCCTCAGCCCAGTCTGGGGATGCCCAGCTGTCCCCACTAAGGTCTGGCAGCTGCTCTCCCTGCTGGGGCTCTAACAGCTGGATGGGAACAGCTGTGGTCTGGAAGATACTACTCATGCCCCACAACCAAGGGGAAGGGATCTGTCCTCAGCAGAACTCTCTCTCCACGCTCTCTCTCATAAAGTGCCTGGTCCAGAGGTTGCTGATAGGATGGCCAAGGGCTGGACCAACCTGCCCCAACTGTTTTGTTTGGTCTATAGCAAATTCAAAGTTTTGAATCAATTGGACCATATTTTAAAATTGTTATATCTCACAGAAAAAAAACAAATAAACATCTGTATAGGCAAAAGAAAAACAGGACACACACCAGGCCTGTATTCCCACAAGCCAAGGGCTGGCTGAAGTATCCACTGCTCCAGAAGCCACTATCCCCACTACCTGGTCCTGAGACCACAGTTGGCTGCTCCTATAGGAGCAGACCCTTTTCTGAGACAGGAAGTAAAGTCTCAGGACTTGGGAAGGTCAATTAGTACCAGGTATATGGGGATAGGAGGGGTCTGGGCATTCTCCCAGGCTTCCCCAGTGGGTTTATGCTGAAACTGGGATTCCCAAAGGCAGGTACCAACCCCTTGGTAGTGAGGATCCTTTCACTTTTTTTTTTTTTTTTTTTTTTTTTTTGAGAGAGAGAGAGAGAGAGAGAGAGAGAGAGAATATCTTAAGCAGGCTCCAAGCTCAGCATGGAGCCTGACAAAGGGCTCAATCCCACAACCCTGGGATCATGACCTGAGCCAAAATCAAGAGTCGGATGCTCAACCCACTGAGCCACTCAGGTGCCCCAGTGGAGATCCCTTTTCTGTACTTACGTCTGCTCTGCCATCTGGGGGTCCATGGGGCTGGGAGAATCCATGCAAAGACCTGAGGGGACAGAGCACCTTGGTTTGAAAGTAGTGCCCATCTTCTGCACTTTCCCCCACCATGTCCCAACCCTATTCAAGAAAGGAAAAACCTGTTTCTATTTTAGATCTTGACACATTAAAAAAAAAAAAAAAATGAAACAGGGCAGAGAGAGGGAGAGAGACAGAATCCCAAGCAGGCTGTGTGCTGCCAGCATGGAGAACTTTGAGATCATGACGTGAGCTGAAATCAAGAGTCTGAAGCTTAACCAGCTGAGCCACTAGGTGCCCCTCCTCTGTATGGGTTTTTAAACCAAAATTTTGCTAAGCATTTTTCTTAAACTGGTTTAAAGTAATTTGTTCTAGAAGAGATAACAGCTTTTTAAAGAAAAGGTTATAGCTGAAGGCAAACGAATGTTATAAAATGACCAAGTTTCAGCCCTAATGCCTCCCAGGTGGGGCTGTGGT